>NW_024505893.1:3708164-4052047 GCF_017590055.1 Onychostruthus taczanowskii | reverse complement strand
ACAGATAATCCCCCCCCCAAAATATGAATCTTGTACTGATGAGGTCAATGACTGGAATCTTCTATTCAAGAAGCATTTCTTCTCAGTCTCAGATGGCCACAGGCTAAGCAGCTACGCAAGTCTGAAGGTCACCAGCATCCTGTGGCGACAGTCAGGGTTTCTTACCAAAATCATTTCTCTGTGCCTGAGACCTTGTCCACCCCTGCATTAATCTGGTTGTGTGAAACCAAGGGGTAAAATGGAAATGGAATAGGAATGACAGGTCCTCAGAGCTGCCCTGACAGCACTTTATTTGGTGCCATAGTTGGTCTTGCTTTTATAGTTGTGGCTAAGAGGTGGTAGCTTCTGGGAGTTGGAATAATTCACTATTTTGTAAACAGCTCCTTTGAAGCACAGAGCAGAGGAGAAGACACCCCAGAGAAGAGGGTTAGAGTGGAGAAAAAGTGGGAATCCCAAATCTTTCCTTCTCATATGACTTGTTTTACGCACATTACAGAGAAGTATGTCAAAAGCGTGTCTTCACAGGCAGCCACAGGTCAGTCTGCTGAGGATGGGAACAATGAGAGGGGGACAGGGAGGGTGGGAAGTGGAAATAATCATTGTTTTTAGCTCAGATCAACATGTCCAAATCAAACCTTCACAGCTATCTTTCCTCATAACTTTTTCCACTTCCACTACCTGCAACTCTCCCTCTGGAATGAGTGGTGGAAACAGTCCTTGTGGGTCGTGAGAAAGGATCAGACCTCTAAACATGTTGTTATTCCTGTTTTCCAGCTCTTGGCACTCACAAAAACAGACAATTAAATAGAGCAGGTAGCAGTCAACTGATCCAGCCGTCCCAGCAGGTACAGGGAGTTCTCTGTGAGGAACAAAACTGCTGGAGCAGACATTTTCCCTATTGCATAGTCACTTGTTATGCTTTACAACCAAAGCAATGCAGATGCTGCAAGGAGACATCACCTTACTGGAACACCCTTTCGTGCATCTTCAGAGTTATTGCTGGATACCTTGTCTGCATTGCCCTCTAACAAACAAACTGAGGAGCAAATCAGCATCTCTCATACTTTAAAAAGACTGGGGTTTGTTTTACCCATGTAATTATACAGGAGATAAGAGAATGGGCTTTGACTTTGATCCAGGTTGTCTGTCGTGAATAACAAAAAATAAACATCAATAACCATGTAACACACATACACCCCTTATCTAGTACAGACAATTCTGTATTTATGATAGCCTTATACCTTAAAAGAAAAAAAAAAAAAAAAAAGTTTCTGCCTTCCTGCAGCCCTCAGAGCTATGGGGTGTGTTAGACACAGACACCGAAGTTCATTTGCTGCTAATGCACTATCACCCCCTCAGTGAGCTGCCTGGAATTCTCCTCAAGCATTTAGAGCCATCATGGCAGAATTAGTTTCAAAGCACAAAGAGGAAAAACATATGGAACAGGCCACACTCACTGGAAGCTGTGGGAATAACTTGCTGTGACCTTGCCATTTCCTGTGTGTGCTTCAGAAGAATTCTGTGCACACGCCTGGTCAAAACAGGGGAATAGGAGAAGGTGAATGGCAGAAAGGAGCCCATATGGCCTGCCCTGGGGGCCTCTTAGGTGGTTCCAGGAGCCAGGACATGGGAGGAAATTAGGTGAGAAGGGAAAATACAGCAGGGAATTATTATAGAAGGAGCTTTTTGCTATCCCTGAATGGACAGGGCTTTTGGCTTGTGGGAGGAATGGGGCCCCTTTGTTAGCTTTCCCCACTGCTCTTCGTGATTTCATCAGTTGAGCAAGCTCCTTGGTTTCTGCTGGGAGAAGAGCTGCAGGAACTTATGAGGCCAGGCTGGGGAAAGGACTTACAGGTGTCTCTTGGAGTAACATTCCATGGAGGAACCTGTCAGACATAGAGATGAGAAAGTTTCAAAGCAAATCAACATGCAACGTACAAAGTACAGAAGACCTCCAGAAGTTACACTCCATGACAGCCTTGGTCAGTGGGTCTGGAGCAGGATGGGGGCCAGCAGAGGCTACACTGCTGCCAAACACAGCAGCAGAAGTCTAGGACAAGTACACAGAACATCAATCTCACACTCTGGCAACAGCCCCCAGCCAACAACGACACGGGAAACAAGTTACACCAGCCCCCCAGAGACAGAGCCTGTAGGAAGGATTACAGGCTTCCAAGCAGAAGCAGTACAGTCCATCATGTCTTCAATCCCACACCACTGTGGGGACACTCTGTGTCCCACCTCTGCTACCCACTGAGGCACAAAACACCTCCTGGCCTGGCAGCTTTGGCTGTTGTCCAGCAGGGCTAGTGGTGACAATCAGCCTTTAGGAAATGCATGGCCATCCTCCGAGGTTTTGCTTCTGAATGCTACCACTATTCTCAGAGAAGCCAAAGCCATCACAACCTTTGCTGTATGTGTGGGGTCACTGGTTTGCAGTGGTCCCTACTGCAGCAGCATCAGGGCTCCTGGGCCAGCTGGTCCAGGCAAGGTGACCCTGCTCAGACCCCTACGTACAGGTGCTTTAATGCAGTCATTGCTCTGCACTGCCTGAGTAGAAATTCAAGGTCTGGCAGCCTTGGGGGATGGAAATCAGGGTCACTCAGTAGTCCTCAGACAACACTACAAATAACACCTGGGTTAGGCACTTCTGGCAGCCCTGGGGACAGCGAAGAGAACATAAAGCTGCCTGCAAAACCAGCGGTGGTGCTGCTCACATGCATGTGCAATTGGGAATGGTTGTGCTATAAAGGGAGATTTCAAAAACAGCCAGACATTTTTCCTTTGTTCTTTATTTATTTCTGCCATGACACGACGCAAAGAGCATTGCTCTACAGATGGTCAACAATGAAGCTGTGTAACAGAAGAGAAAAGTGGTTTTCCTAAAACATCTGACTGGGATCCATCATGATTAATCAAGGGCCAGAAATAAAAGTGACCCCCACTGCCCTGGTAGGGGGAGCTGGGAGCCGACTCCTGAGCATGTCTAATATACCATATCAAAATGCTACCTGAAAATCCCTCACTGGAGTCAGCTGAATTATTCAGGGACCTCAGCCAACTCAAGTATCTTCTGCTTTATGAGCCTTGAGGACCCTAAGGCATGTGCACTCTTGCTATTCGCTGCAGTGGATTCAGACTGGCTCTCTGCTATCTATATTTATCACGATCCCCTCAGGAAGTGTTTTGGCAGGATTTTGTAATGAAAACCCTGCCCAGAGCACTCTTTGGCATGCAGCGAGCAGCCTTAAAATAGTGCAGTGACATACTGCAATAATTACTCATATTAACGCTCTTCATTGTGCTGTGTGACGCTTTGTCCCCGTCGCCTGGCTCATCCCACCACTTGGCACGTGGTGGGACGGCAGGAAGGAGCTGACCTTTCCTAAAAGGCAAAGTTCAGCGCCAGGCCCGGCCCCCAGCCCTGGAAACGCGGCAGCCGCGGCTGCGGTCCCATCCATCACGCCAGCAGAGAGCTGGCACCAACGCCCCTGCTCGCTTCCAGATCCAAAGTTCACAGGTGTTCAGGCAGGATATTTTGGCTCCTCTCGAGCCCGTCGGTGTTGTTTGAGGAGAATGTTAAAAAAAAAAAAAAGGCATAAAAGTCCAACCACACAGGATAACTTTGAGCCCACACTATAGGAGCAGGCTGCTTGCTCGCCAATTACATGCTGGCTCCCAGTCTAACCCGTACATTCAGGTTTTTATCCCCTTTGGAGTAAATTTTCATGAACCGTGCTAACAGCGTATCTCATTTCACCTTAAATAGTAACCAAAAAAGTAGTTTTCAGTCAGAAGAGAGATGGTGAAGTGGGGAAGCTTTCCTTGGAGTTGATAAAACCCTTGAAGTTGCAGTATTCTTGAGAAAAAGTTCACTTAAGAACTGTTTAAAAGAAAAAGAAAAAAAAAACAACAACTACTTTAATTGCTTGAATTGTGCATCGTGAGCATCTGCAGTGTTTTTTTCTGTTGATGACAAAATGAGCTTTGGAAAAACATTTTGTTACTCACGCCTATTTTCCTAAACTTGCTGGATTTCAAGAGCTCAATCTAAAACCCATCCAAGCTAGTATAAAGAGTCCCAAATACTTCAGAGTGCTTTGATTAAAACCTCACATCCTCTAGGGCTGCTCAGTATTCCCCACAGTCATGGTCCACATGTTTCAAAATGACACAGTCCTCTGATTTCAGAGGCCACGATCTCAGAACAAATATTGATGTAACTACTTGTGGCTCCACAAGGAGAGAGAATAGTGCAGTCCTTCCAATATACCCTGATTCAGAAAAAGTTATGGCACAACACCTGTCACTGTGGGGAAATTAGCACCTGATAACATCACTTCATTTGCTGGGACATGAATCGATGGGTGCATAAAGACACCCAACTACTCTTTTAGTGTATGCCAGCCCTTTTGACTTCTGTAGTGTTAGCTCAGAAGATCCAAGCCCCTCCTGAAGCTTAGCCATGCCTGCTGAAGAAGTTACATCCACGCTGATATTTGCCCCCTTATGTAGGCTTGATGAATTCAAAGACACGGAGAGTTTCAGAGCTTTCACAAACAACAAACTGTGACTGAGGGAACAACAGCAAGTGGAATCAACACACAAGGCTATTTTTTTCATTAATAAAACTCATTTGGGCCACATGAGCTAGTGAATGCGTTCACAACCACTTCTGTAACTATGATGCCATGGAAAAATGCTATTCCAAAAAAGCATCTGGCTAAATACAACAGACTCCTATTAAGTGAGCCTACACTTTTGTCAAACTGCAAGGCGTCTTTCAGAATGTAACAAAGGACATTTTTTAAAGCTGCCTTTCTCTAGCTTGTCATCAAATCTACCCTGAAAGCACAGTGAGGCAATGAACTCAGTATCTGACTTTGTAACAGGATAGGTATCTGCCAAACGTATCCTCACAAGCCAACAATGCACTAGTCATATGGATTTTTTTTTTTCCATGCACCAACCTTTATTAAAACTTTCTCAATTAATTCTGTGGTCTCCAGGACCTTCTGCCAAGGTCACCATTCATGGCTGAAAGGGTTGCTCTCTGACTAATGAACAGTAACTTCTCTGGAGACTTTCTTGTAAGCCATAATCAAACACAATCTTCTGTTAATTGCCTACACATATTTGGTGCATTAACAAGAGGAGCTTTAAATACATACATATACATATATATATTTGTATATAACCAAACACAACTGCAGAAGGAAAAGCTAAGATATTAGCACCATACGAGGGTCCTGTTAATGACTTTTCTATTGAAGCCAGATCTGATTACTGACGTGGGGAAAATGTTTTATTTGGAATAAAGCCTTTGTTTCAGAAAACCATGTCTCAAATGCAGTGCGGGATGGCTACTCCTGTTCTTGCATAAATTCTTGCCTGTGAGAAGAGGTCAGTAATAGGCTCTTGACCTAATTACTGCTCTACATCTAGCTGTCTGCTGAAAATTCTTTCCTAGACATCTGATTTTGAACCAGACTGGGTTGGTTAGTCACAAAGGCTTCAGCTTTGATGTGCAGCTCTCTAGGGCACAGCCTGTCTCACCACGCTCAAAAAACTAAGAGGCCTAAGAAAGCGCTGTCAGGAGCAAGCAAGACCTCACCAAATCAAAATAACACACTCACATAGCATCAAATAACATTATAATGTTATTTGAACTTGTGGAAATGCTGATATTTAAAATTGATCATTTGGCTTGGCAGTTATCAGGTTGGCTCTCAGCCCTATCTCACCATGGCTGGACAGAAGCTGGTACTGCTGACCAGCCTGTCACTAAGCTAAACTGCAAGTGGCCTCCCCTCCCAGAAACTTGGAACTTGCTTTGCAATCCTGAGGATACCTTCTGCTGAAACACAGCACAGAGGAGGAGATAGCACTGAGAGCTCCAGGTATTGGCAGAGTTCAGCAGGAAACCAGGAGGTGTGAGGGGGACACGTGTCCTGGTCTCTTAAATGAGAACACCTGCACAACTCTGAGCCTTCTGCTGCTGCTATCAGTCCTCATAAGGCCACTCATAAAAGAAGAGCATCTGGAGACAGCATACTTTGGTTTTCAGATGCCTCAGGTGAGGCTACAGGCCACCCTTCTTATACCAAGCGACAAGACCAGGCATCTTTACATGTCTCAGAAGATTGCTTCTTATCAAGTGTGCAGTAGGGCAACCTCTAATCCCCCAGTGGAAAACCAGAGGGTGCATCAGAGGGTGATGGAGAAATATCAGAGCCTACAAAGGACTTGCACTTTTCCCTCCTCTCCTCTTCACTTTTTCCGCTTTGAGACTTTTCCCCTGGAAGTCCTTTAGACTCCTGGACTGCCCAGAGAGTGATTTCAATGGATACTACAGTTCTGAAAGAAGGTTAGATCAAGGTCCTGGTGAAGAATAAAATAGATCCCTAGATCTCTTCTCCTTGCTTGTCCTTTATGGTCCTTCTGTAGGGTATGTTAACAGGTTTTTCTAGGTATGCCACAATCCATATTACATTATTTTTCCATTGCTAGTTTCAAATTATACTGCTTCTCCCTCCAAGCTCATAAAGTTCTTTTTAAAAGCTCATAAAATTTCACCTGTGTACATTTATGGCTCTCAGGATATGAACTAAACTCAATTGATTTAGCTATATTTACCACTGCTGAACTTCACATTGCATTTTACCACACTACCTTTTCAGGAGGAGTAAGTCACTTCCTCCTCCTTTCCTCTTTCTGAATATTTCTTATGCAGACACTGAATCCAGAGGACTAATCCAGTTTTTCCCCCTTTTTTTTTTTTTGTAAGCCACCAATACAATTCTGGCTTAAAATGTAAATAAGTGTGTCTACACTGACAGATACAGCTCTGTACCTCTCTCCAAGGCCCTAAGTCTGTGGTCATCCACACTACACATTCATAGTATGGGTTGGAAGGGACCTTTTAGACATCATCTACTCCAACCCTCCTGCACTGAACAGGGACATCTTCAACTAGATCAGGTTGCTCAGAGCCTTTTCCAACCTGGCCTTGAATGTTTCCAGAAATGGGGCATCCACCACCTCTCTGGGCAACCTCTTCCTTGTTTTCTCAAAGTACTTCCTTCCAGAAGGAAAATCAAGCACAGCTGATGGTATTGTTTCCCTACATTTCCCATGGGGCAGGGGAATGCAGGTGTGGAAGGCCCCAGTTTTGGTACCTCCTCCAGGTACTCTGACCTCTTCTGATGTTCACACACGATAACCCAGAGCAGGCACACATACCATGAGCACCTCACAGACATTTTTTCAAGCTTTGTTGGGGGTGGGGGGGAAAAAATAAAAAAATAAACCCAGAGAAGATTAATAATGATGTGTCAAGGTCACGGCTTGTGGCCTAGGAGAGGCCTCAGCCAAGAGCTTTGCAGCATGGGAGTCAGCCTCCAGCAGTACTGACACCAGCCACTGCATACCCATGTGCTCTGGGGACACCCTGTGGGGTGCTGCCTCCAGAAACAAACACAGGTAAACCCAATGAGGAAGTTCAAGGCTCCAAAAGCACCCAAAGCACCCAAATCCATGACAGCACCTTGGAGACCTCAGCTCCACATCACAGAATCTGCTGAGTTGGGAGGGACTCACAAGGATCATTGAGTCCAGACCCTGGCCCCACACAGCACCATCCTCAAAAGTCACTCCATGTGCCTGAGAACATTGTCCAAACACTTCTTGAGCTCTGTCACAACCTGGGGCTCTGACCACTGCCCAGGGGAGCCTGTTCCAGTGCCCAATGTTCAGTGCTTCAGTGGTCCAGCAAACTTAGGGCAGGTCTCTCTTGGTCCTGTCAACGCTGGACACAGAGGGCAGCAGAAGACCAACAGTAACCATGCATCTAATAGGGACAGAAATGAACCCTTGTAAAATAACATGGTAGCCAGGCATAAACTCACAACTGGAGGCAAAGTTTATCTAAAAACATTTGGGTTGCCATGATTCCTTTTCCCATTTTAGACAAGACTGTGAAAACAGTTTTGATCTCTAGCCCTTTATTTCCTTTATGGCCGGAACATGAAGTGAATCAACATTGCAGAACCTCCAAAATATTTTTATTTGCACTCAGTATTTGCTTATAAAAATGATTGGAGTTTGTCAGAGGGAGCGGAAGAGCTGCGTTATTTTTCAATGCTTGGGGAAGGAATGAATTTGCAAGGGGTACAACAGGAACTGTCTCCAACCTTTGCAACTTTGTGGTTCATTCTTTCTTGGTTTCAAATTGCTGCACAGGACTGGAAGGATGCTTAATTTCCCACAGATGTGTGACTCTGAAGCAAGGGTTCAGCCCTGGAAGCCTCATGCCTTGTCAGTGGTCACCTCTGCACAGGGCTGACCTCCACAGAAAGAACGTGACCTCGCTCCCACATACACTTTGTAGGGTGCACAGCTGCCACAGCAGGAGGGCAGTGGCAGTGGCCATGCAGAAGCACCCTACATGTTGGACAAGAACCAGCAGGCACCTGCTCCTCAGAGGGAGGCAGCAGGTCCTGGTTGCCACTGAAAGCAGCAAGCTGATTTACTTAAGTGTGTTACACAGAATAAAGTCTGATGGAGGGGAAGGAAAAAATCTCACCAACATGGAACTTTGGCTTTTTCTTTTCCCAAGAGACAAAAGAATCCCACACTTGTTCTGTCCAGAGAGATCTTAAGCAAAGATTGGGCTGAAATCAAGACTACAGATATGAATATCCTTGAAGTTTAGGAAACAACCTCTTCTCTTAAGATGGGCCATCTTAAAAACCTCTCTGTAATGGCCAAACTCAAGTCTTGGATTCCAAGAATAAACAAATTTAAGAATATTACATCCAGATGCAGATTTTAATTGAGTAGGTTTGGACTGTGGGAAATTACTGACATGACACACCAGATCTCAAAACTCACTGCTTTTCTTCAGTATCACATGCCCTGAGACACCTTGGTATGGAGACTCTGACCCAGGAGCGACTCCCTGAGCTGGCTGAGTTTCCCTAGAGGAACTCCATGCCGTCTGCGTGCCACCAAAAGGCACCAAGGTGCTACCTGCAGTCCTTGCCGACAGACACGGTGCACCAGGCCAGCTGGAGGGGAACCAAGCTAACTGTGGCTAAGTGGCTTTCTGCCTGGGCTGGCTTGTGTCCTCCCAGTTTGGGGGCACTGACAGCGCAAATGCAGCTGCCTGCAAGACACTGTGTAGGTAGAGAATGCAAGAAGCAGACACAGAGTGCTGCAGCAGCGTTAGTCTGGTAGAAGGCACCTGGAAATCCCTGGAAAGAGCTTCTTTGAAGAGTTCAATTCTTCACCCTGTTCTCCTTGTCATGCCAATATGTCCTTTGCTGCTAGCTGTTTTCAGGCTGGAGACAGGTAAACAAATAACCATGTACTCTCTGAAGCTTTATTAAGTAATGTTGCTTACATTAAAAATAAAAAAAAAATACTAATTTGTCTCTTTCTCCATTTTTAAAATGGTCCAAATTAAAAATATTTTCTCCTTTCCGTGGAAACTTACTTGACACATTTAGGTTAATAAGTCCAATTGATAGATGACTTTTCACTCATTGTCCCATTTCCTAATCACATCCTTGTCTCACATCCACCCTGACTGAAGACTGATGAGAGCCTCTAATAGCCACTGAGCCGCCTTGCCCCTGCCCACGCCTGGCACAGCACCAGGTGCTGCAGTCATTGGGCAGGGGGCTCTGGGTACTCCCTCTGTGGGGCAGCCACGGCTCAAAACACACCTGAAAGCAGCACCTGCTGAACATTTTCCCCCAGCAATCACCTTGTTTTCTCAGAGCAGTGGAGGGAAGTCTAGAGTGATGCTTTGCTAAGAGTGGCAGATTTAGAGCAGCACCTCCTGTAGAGCATGGTCTCCATGGGATGGATGAAGAGCACTCCAGACACACTGCTGGCCTTGAGCTGGAAACCAGCCCCAAGGCTGGCTGGCTGTGGAGGGTGCAGGGGCAGCTTGGGGGGAGGAGGAAAGTGTGCAGGTTGTCCTCAGTTTCTCTGCCTTGGTTAAGAAGCACTCATGGGTGAAATGTGGGTGGTGATGGAGCCTTCGCCACAGGAGTGCCAGAAAGCAATGATCCAACCTGCAGCCACTGCCTGGATGAGCAGCTCAAAGAGCAGCCAAGTCTGTGCCTGGTAAATACTCTCCTTTGAGGCTGCTGTGATGGATGATCTCTGGAGGCAGGGTGGGCTGTTGGTGCCTGGAAACTTCTGCAGGCGCTCCGCTTGCTCCACCGCCCTTCCTGTAGGTGCCTGTTAGGGCAACACAGCTCCTTGCCTGCCCAGCCCGCTGCCCTGGGCACAGTTTCACACAGGGTTCCCATCTCATCAGGGCCTTGTTATCCAAGGGAAGAAGCCAGTATCACTGGGAAAAATCTGGTTTTGTGGGAACTGAGCTCTGCTTTGTTAGAGGCCATCCAGCAGAGCAAAACATGAATGAGAAAGTGCAGGGAGGTGCCACCGTTCCAGGGCACTGCCAGCTCTGAGCGATGATTTAGTTGCTGAAAGATGCAGGCAAAGACAAAATCTGGACAGAGCTGCTGGCTCTGGTCATGGGCTGAGAGACACCAGCATTTCCCAGGACAAGACCAGTGTGATCTCCTCTAGCCAAGGGGAACTGCAACTCCATGAGCTCTTTGCTCAAGCTCTTTTCTATATGCAGAAACACCTTCATGCAGCAGCTTGAGAGTCAGAGCTGCAGGAGACCCATCTGAATCCTGCAGGTGTCTGATTCTTGCAGAATTTTTTCTTCTTCCAATGCTCTTTGCATCAGAGGCAGAGGCTTTTCATTTCAAGCAACTCATTATTTAACCCACCTTGTTAAATCTGCTCTAGCATCAGAGCGGAAGTTAAGGGATGCCCACTCCCAGAAGCAATGCTGGCGACTGTACTTCCTAAATATATTTTATTTGATTGCTTTTATTTCACTTCCCCTTCCATGCTTCCTGCTCAGTCCCAACCAGGGAATTGCAACACCTGCCCAAGAGCACGCTGAGAAATGGGAGGTCCCTCTCTCAGAGGCAGGGCTGTCCTTCTGCAGTCATTTGATAAGCAATGTTGTGAGAGATAAACATTTGTTTAACTTTCCCATAAAAGAGCTTGACAGAATGAAGCAGGGACTTTTCTTCAGTCTTACTGACAAAGAGGCCCACCTGCAAAAAAAATTCAGTGTAGCCAAACTCAAATATGCACATAAAATTTAAACACAAATCTGGATTGTATTTTTTTCTGAATGATTTCTATCTTTTCACTCAGCTGAACCAAGCTAAGCCTCAAAACTCAGTTTCCAACTAATGCCTTGGACCCAGCTCCCTTGGGAGGGCAGCTCTCTGTGCAGGAGATACAGTGCTGAGCACAAGCATGGGTGGAGATGGAGAATTCTGAAACATAGCTGTGCTTCAGTTCCTCCCCTGTACCAAAACTTTTGGGCCTCTACCCCTTTCCATTTCAATTTTCCTACACCACTTCCCCTTCTCAAATGAGGACACCAAATACTCATGAGAGTCTCATTAAAAACCTGTGTACCTAAGTTTGGTGCTTGGGGTTGTCTCATTTTGGGTACCCACAGGGAGGTTTCAAAGGGGCTGAATTGCCCTAATGCTGGGCCCAATACTAACCAGGCCATCTAATGTATTTAGGGCTGAGATTATGGAAAACCTTAAGCTCCTTAAAAAAAAAAAAAAAAAAAAAAAAAAAAAAAAACACAAAAAAAACCACCAACAAAATTAACCATAAGCACCCCCTGAAGACAGGTTATGTCACATATGGTGAAGGTCTAGAATATCCACTGTGTTTCCTCATGTGAAAACAGAGCAGAAAACAAAGATGCATCCAATAACTTTTTGCAAGCAAATGCTGATTTTTTAAGGCTATTTGGAGTGAAGAACAATATTAAACTCTTACACTTCAGCCCTTTGCAGAAAAAATATTTGCAAAAGTACCTGAATTGTTTATCTCTGTTCAGTTTCCATCTCCCTTTCCCTCACAGTGAAGGGAAAAGTGACATTTTACCCGTCAGACTGCAGAGACCGTGTGACAAGGTGACAAACAGCAGAGCTGCAATGTGCTAAGACAGCTATTGCTGAGGAGCTGCAGATGGACCTTTGCCCTCTTAGGTTTGGGCAGCATTTACAACCCTTCCAGTTCCATCTCCTAGTGAAACCAGTCTACTTAAATTGTCCTCCAGCAAGAACCCACAGCACCATGGCTAGCAGGCAGCACAGTGCTAAGCTAAAACCAAGTAGAACAGAAAAAGCTCAAAAAAAGAAGTACAGGAACTCTCAGTGATACAATTACAGAACTCTCTACTGCATTTTTCCTGTATCACCTTTACTGGTAATTCCTAATTATCCTTATCTTTGCCATCTAAATGCAAATGCAATGAGGCACATTTTCCTTATTTTGGTCCATCTCTCACAAGTCTCTTCTTTTCTGCCAGAGCTGATGGCTGCAGGCTGGGGAAGGGGGCTGTAGGAGGGAACAAAGGCCCACCTTGCTGCATCCCACTTCTCCAAGGTCATCCCGCGCACCAGGGGAGCAGCACCATGCTGCTGCTGTCCTGCTGCTCACATTTGAGAGCTGTTGCCATGGCACCAGGGGACAAATCGCTTCTTGACTGTGCCCTGCAAATCTCTCCCAGCAGAGCTGGGGCCTGGACCTGCAACCTTGGCTATTTTTAGCCACGTGCTGTATAATGCAGAAGTTGATGACCATCTGCACATCTCCATTAGTCAGCTGTTTCCAGGTGCTCGGTGAAAGGAACAGATAGAGACAGGGGGGAGGCTGAGATCAAACTCTGAGTAAGGGCAGCTGCTTGCAGTGCCTTTTGGTGGAGAACCCTGTCTCAGTTTTATTTGGAATCCATCACAATGGCACTTGATGGAAAGGGACCTTTGTTCCCTGCCGGCTGGAGGAACACAGACCCTCACCCTCCTTCTCCAAGGTGCCCACACTGCCCAAGACACCCAGGCAGGATGATGGCTTCTCCCCTCCACTCTCCCATCCCATGAGCTGCTCCTCAAGCCCTCCTGGTGCTTGCAGGCCAGGGCAGAAGGTCCTGAGGGCTCATTGATGTCCTCAGACAGGGACTATGAGAAATGTTCCCAGCCTTCCCAGTTTTCCCTCCCTACATATGCCTCAAGCCAGCAGCAGCCCTGGGGCAATTCAGGTTGATCCAGCCAGCAATCAGGTGATAGCATAAACCCCCACAGGCTTCCAAAGCTGCAGGGCAGGTAACACTCCAATGGTACTCCAGATGCCATTAGAATGGAGTCACAAGTAGGTCTTTAAGAAGAATCAAAATGCACTGGAGATTTCCAGGAGAGGAGTGCTGTGTGATGAAGGCCAGGCTGCTCTGGAGGGGTCAGACAACTCCTGCCCAGCAGCCCAGCTCCACCTGACATGTGGTGCCAGCCTACTGAAGCTCATCAA
Organism: Onychostruthus taczanowskii; assembly: GCF_017590055.1. Lineage (NCBI taxonomy): Eukaryota > Metazoa > Chordata > Aves > Passeriformes > Passeridae > Onychostruthus > Onychostruthus taczanowskii. Next base: position 4,038,619 of record NW_024505893.1, on the reverse strand, counting down.
AAGTATTTCAGAATAGCAGGTTCTTTTTTTCACATAACAATTAAAACAACATTACAGACTCACAACCATGCAAGGATACACTTGGGTTTTCTTTAGGCTTATTGAGGGCTAAGGGCAAATCTCCCAAATCCTGGCTCCTCCTATCCGAACACAATGGGATACATTGACAGCCCACCAGGCAACCTGCATCCTAAATTCACTGGTTTAACCCAAGCTCAGGAACAGATCCTTCAGCAGCAGAGCCAGGGTCTGGGCTGGCAAACCCATGAGGCTTGGGGTTGCTCTGATTGAGAGGTGCACTGCAATGTGCCAGGAAACCACTAACCAAACTCCAGCAGCAGAGCCAGGGTCTGGGCTGGCTTGGGGTTGCTCTGATTGAGAGATGCACTGCAATGTGCCAGGAAACCACTAACCAAACTCCAGCAGCAGGCTCAGAGCAGAGGGGCTGAGCTCTCAGGTTGTTGCACAGGTATCTTTTCCCTCACCACCCTGAAAACGTGATCACACTGACTTTATATCCCCATGTGGCATGCAACTATCATAGAGAAAAACCAAAAAACCCCAAAACTGAGGCTGGAGCTGCTGAGGCAGCCTATTCCCTCCAGTGCCTCGCAGCTGAAGCGCAGTAAGGCGGCACATGGACAGCCCTGAGACAGATGTGCTGCTCCTGCTCATCCTGTCCCTGCCCTGCTGAGGATGGCCAGCTTGCACAAAAAGCAAAGCAGCAGCTGGGCACGGTGCTTGCAAAATGCAGTGTTGCTGTCCAGGTCCTTGTGCAGGGTCTGACACTGAGACAGGTTTGAGAGGAACCCTGGCATGTGAGGAGCTGCACAGTCTCTGGTGTGTTGGGGTGCAATTCCACAGAAACCCAAGGAGCTGGGTTGATTCACACCAGCTGCAGAGCTGGTGACTGAGAAGCAGTGCTGCCACACTCCACGTTTTTCTTATTCTGTATAATGTCAGGGGGCAAATCAAGGCCATGTGAAGCTCTGCACTAAATCACCCACTGTGATTTAGGAAATGTGTACAGATGCAGGCGTTTGCAACCACACGAGGGACCAGCACCCCCTCTGAATGGAACAAAAACACACACCACCAAACCTGAAATGAGCTGTGACAGATCATCCTGCTGCTAAAATGAGCAAGGATTTCTATCCTGGTGCCCAGACCTTCATGCCCCCTGCAATATGCTTTGGTTTGGGTTGTTTTTTTTTTCCAACATAATGAGTACTGTGCTTTCTCCCTGTGCTCAGTCCAAACTAGAGGTGACAGGGTTAAACTGCTGAGCAGGGTGACAGCCATGCTGGGAGGTGGGAAGAAAGGAGTGTCTCAGTTTGAGCCAGGCAGGACTATCCTGGTTGGGGCCAGCAAGAACCTTTCACATAAATACCCCATCAGACCTTACCAACAACAGTGGTGGACTTCCGGATGCTGCAGAAGGATCACATCCACAGCAGTGACATTCACCAGTGGGTTTCCCATCTGTGGCAGCTTCTCAGCATGTGACACGTGCCAGGGTCACAATGCATGCTTTCCCCAGCCCTGATGACCCACAGTTGAATCAGTGATGTGTGGAGGAGCAGCATCAAGGCCTGAGGGCTCTGGTGTCTCCCTGCATGCAGTATCTCAGCCTGGCATTCAACACGAACATCCTCAGCCAGCTTTCCTGTTTTCCTCCTCAGAAAGGGAGAGGGAAAGCCTGATAGGAAAGAAAGATCTAGGAGTCAGATTCAGGAAGCTGAAAAAAATTGGACAACAGCCTTCACCCTTGCATACTGGAATTGTTTGTTTATCTTCTTGTTTTCTCTATAAAACATCTCATCCCAGCTGTGTCATAAGGAAAGGAACAATAGCCGCATATTTTTAGGATCTATCTGTGAAGAAGTGATGACCACTTTTTCCATTTTGTCACCCAGACCATTTGCAGGGTCTTTTGTTTCAGTAAAAGACCCTGCAAAGTGTGCAGACCATGAGTGTGCAGGGAAGGGGCTGTAGTGGCAGCCAGGGATTCCCCCCTGGCCCCAGCATCTGACAGCCCCAGTCCTGCCTGGTGGCATCCCATTTGTGCCACCTCCAAAAAGTGAGACAGCACAGGAACGACAGAGCGAGTTATAGCCACAGACAGTACCAATAACCTGCCAAAGGCTTTGGACATAGGAGCATCTAAGACCTGTTTGTGACAAAAGAAAAAAGGTGGATTTTTTTTTCATTTTCTCTTCCTTACTGCAGCATTCTTGACCATACAACAGAGATGCTCCCACATCAGAGTGCCACAGCCCATGAGAGGCAAGGTCTTGCTGCCACAAGCAAGCGCCTGCTCATTAAGACACCCAAGTTAACAATGCAAATCCACAGCCTAAATATAGCGTGTGACAGAAAGTCCCAGTCTGAATTCATCAACACAGCACCTCAGGGGACTGTCAGAGGCAGGAGCAGCCCAGCCACAAAGGTATGGGAGAGGAAACACAGCAGCTTTTGGCCCCATGGCTCCCCTGGGGCCCAGAGCTTGCATGCACCACCAGGTAACCTCAGTGCTACCATGAAGTCTCTGGCAAGGCACAAAGAAAGTAGAGATGCCACAAAAGCCAAACCTCCTGTTTCTCCTCCATCACATCAACCAGTGGCAGTGTCAGGGAAGAAATTAGGGGTGGGTTTCAAAAGTTCTTGGTGAGTCAGGAGCAAAAGTTCTGCTGCCTGTGAAACATTAAACAGTGGATAGAACTGATTTCTCCTTCAGAAAGATAGGAAAGAGACTGCTAGATTCTTCTCGACCTAATCTGTTCCACTAAGCCTTTTCTGAAGCAGTATCTCCCAGTAAAGGGCAGAGACAGCCCACAAAGCTTCTTTTTGGCAGCAGTCTGTTTTCTCACGTTCCTGGGTGAGGTAGTGTAGGTGCAGAGGGGTGAAGAGATTTGTTTTTACTTGCATGGAGTGTCACAGGAAATTGTGCCTGCTGGTCCTTAATCATAACTTATCAGCAATCATGCAGGCTCCTCATAGGGTTTTCTCCTTAGCTCTAGGGACTCTCCATCCTGTGGTTTTCCCAAGTCTCACACTCCCTGCTGCTTCCTGGCGAGGCCTTTAATAAAGGTGTTTTATCTTTTCCATGCTTCAGCGCAGGTCTCGGGTGCTCATTTTGCCCCAGCCCTCTCCTCCTTTTCACAGCACTGATTCATAGGAACATCCTGGATTTCACATGAATCATTCCCTTTTCAGCTCATGTTCCCAAGGATAATATTTTTGTGGAGTAGTTTTATTCTGTTAGCTCACAAAAAGCTCCATTACTCAAGCTTTTCCCAGATTATCCAGCGGGTTTCTCTAAGGAAGTTTTTTCCACAGCGCTGCCTTGTAATAAATCCCTTTCCTCTCTAAAATGCAGGGGTGGAAGGATGCAGAGGAAATGAGTCTACCAGCAAATGGATGGACTTGTGCAGCTGTTTCCCAACAATTTACACTCAGTAATTAGTATTTCTGAGGACATGCAGGGATAAGAGAGAAAATAAAGCCTATAAAACTGTGTTTCTTTATGCCTATACGTATCTGGGTGCACTGCAGGGAAGAGTCCTTGTCTTCACAGTCCTATATATGTATATACAGTGTGTGCACTGACAGAATTACACAGGTTCTCATCTCCCACAGGATTCTTTCATAGCCCCCAAGCCAGGCGTGTGGGAAACCAAGGAGAATCACATCAGTCTGTGCCTCCCAAAACAGGGGCATCCCACTGCTGCTGTGCAGGGAGCTGGGGAAAAGAGCAGTCACCCTCCACAATTTAAAAGAAACCCCAACCTCCCAAACAAACAAACAAAAGAATATGCAAAATCGAAACCAACATCCCCCCCTCCACCACCCCCCCATGATCAGAAATATTTACTACTCTTAAATTTTCCATTCTGGACCTTGGCCAGGAAGTAAATATCTTGTTCTGGAAAAACTGAGCACATTTCTGCATGTTTAGAGGAAGCATTACACTTTCCCCATTTCCAAAGTGCAAATTGTGAAAGAGCCAGTCTTACACATCTTTAAACCGATTATGAGTTCAATAGAAAACAAAGAAAGAAATAGAACAAGAGATACTGCTATCTGTACACTTCAGTGCCTGGTCAAGTTATGGAGAAGATTGAAAGGACAACAGAGTCACCCATCATAGCCAGGATGGCTTCAGGAGGGAAGCTCTTGGCCCTGTGCTCTTCAACATCTTCTGAATGACTCGGATGAAGGACTGGAAGGGATACTGGGCAAGCTCACAGGTGATACAAACTGGGAGGAGCTGTTGGTTCCTTTGAAGGCAGGAGAGACCTCAACAAATCAGAGGTCTGGACAATCACCAACCATGTGAAGTTCAGCGTGGGAAAAGTGCTGGATTCTGCACCTGGGATGGTGCAGCCCTGGATGTACAGACTGGGGAACGAGAGGCTGGAGAGCAGTGCCGTGGAAAGGGACCTGGGGATCCTGGTCCATGGCAAGTTGAACATGAGCCAGCAGTGCCCTGGCAGCCAGGAGGGACAACCTGTCCTGGGGGGCATCAGGCACAGCATCCCCAGCCAGGCAAGGGAGGGGATTGTCCTGCTCTGCTCTGCACTGGGGCAGCCTCACCTCAGGTGCTGGGGGCAGCTTTGGGTGCCATGGTATAAAAATGATATAAAGATGTCAAAGAGTGTCCAAAGGAGGGCAACGAGGATGATGAAGGGCCTTGAGGGGAGGTGACATGGGAAGTGGCTGAGGTCACTTGGTGTGTTCCTCAAGAGGAGACTGAAGGAAGAGCTCATTGCAGTTACAACTTCCTTTTGAGGGGCAGAGGAGAGGCAGGCACTGATCTCTTCTCTGTGATGACTGGGGACAGGACCCAAGGGAATGGCCTGAAGTTGTTCCAGGGGAGGTTTGTGTTGGATATCAGGAAAAGGTTTTTCACACAGAGAGTGGCTGGGCACTTGAACAGGCTCTCCCAGAGCAATGCTCACAGCACCAAGCCTGACAGAGCTCAAGAAGCATTTGGATGACAATCTAAAGCACATGGTGTGACTCTTGGGCTGTTCTGTGCTGGGCCAGGAGCTGGACTTGATCCTTATGTGTCCCTTCCGACTTGACTTATTCTGTGATGTCAGGAGTGAGTCCTTAACGCCTCTTTAAAGGCCAAGAAAAAATGCTGTACCTAAAGAGCAGCTCTGGAGAGCGGTGGGCACTGCTGCCATGGCTTGCAGGCCACCTCTCCCTACTGCTGGCTGTAGGGGACAGCTGCCTGTTCACCCAGAGGTCCCAGACACACCACACGCCCACCCTTAGCTCATAAGGGCAGAGAAGCAAATCCAAGCTCGCAGCACAGCCCTGTGACAAAAGGGGTGAATGAGCTCCTACTGTGTTATTGGTGGGGGTACAGAGGAAAAGCAGGGCTTGCTTTTACCCAGCCCATGCTGATGGCACTGGGTGCTGAGGTCTGGGATTTGGAAAGGGCACTGAAAAGGTGGGAATAGGTCCGAGAAAGGAAGGAAGAACCCCAAAGGGCACAGGTGATCCTGGGAGGTGGTTTAATTACAGCTCATCTCCTTTCATGGAGACCCCACCAGGACTCTAATCCAGCACAGAAATGTGGTAGACTAAACACAAGAAAACCAGTCACTGGCTAAAGGGCAGAGCATAGAACTGATGTTCCTCACTGCCTTTAACAGGTTGGGAAGGAGCACTGAATTTATCTAGGTAGCAGACCCCTGCAGCTTTGGTGTTCAAGCTCCCTGGATCATAGGCAGCCCTGGATCATAGGTCAGGCTGTGCTCAGAACACCAGACCCAGCAAAGGGTCTCCTGCAGAGCCAAGCCTGCTCCTCTCCAGCAGCACTGAAGGGGAAGGTGCTCAGAGACTGCTGAACCAGAACATGTAAACCATAGCAGAGCCTTTAGAGAACATCAAGGTCAAAAAGAAAAAGAAAGAAATCACCAAACCCTAAAAAATAACTTCCATCCCTCACACAGAAATTCAGACTGCTGAATACGAGATTTTTCAGCATTTCTGTTTTTTACTATGTACTGCCTTGTCATTTTCAGCAGTCATTGTCTCTAAGAAGAGACATCTCTGCCGTGTGCAGGTAGCAGAGAGCCTGTGCCCACCTGCCAGAGAGCCTTCTGCTGGGCACCACTCCACCTTTGTGAACCCTCTCCAGCCCCAGGTCAAACAGAACACATTTCCCGAATCCCTGCAGGAATGAGGGGCTCCGAGCAGCTTGCACAACACACAACAGCATCCTCCAGACCCACGCCTCCTCCAGTGGAGCCACTCCTTCTCCTAGCTGGGCAATCCCCTTGCAGATCCCTCGGATGAGTAAGGATCTTGCCAGAGGATGAAGCAAAGCCCACTGTGTGCTCCCTGCTTGCCCTCTGCAGGATGCCCCTGTGCTGAGAGCACCTCACCAGCACAGCCAAGCCTCCCGACCCACCAGCCCTGAGGAGAGCCCAGTAAAAGGTATCCCATAAAACATCCTCCCCTGTGAGCTAGCCCAGCTCCTTCTATGGGAACTCTTGTCTTAGGAAACCTCTCTCCATGTTTTCAGCTGAGATTTGCCAGTGCCTCTTTTATACCCCCTTTTTTTTTTTTCCTTTTCCTCACCCTTTCCAAATACTTGGTTTTATGAGCTTCTTGTTGAGATCATAAAATACTGGGTTGGAGGACTATAAATTCATAAGGAGGTACTCTTTGAAGGGACCTTTTTTCCCTTACTATTAAAATAATAATTTTTTTTAAAAAAATCATCCCTATCCCTCCCTCTCTTGCAAACACCCTCCTGTTTTGCAGCGCAACATCTACATAAGGATCTGGGCCCTTACACATCTTGCCTCTTAGATTTAACCAGAGCAAGGTTTTACAGCCTGGGAACCACAGACAGAGGCGGGCAGCAACCAGCCCTGATGACAGAATCTTGGGCCCAAGGAAAGCAATTTCTTTTAGAGTTTTACAGAGATAATAGTTACCTGTTCATGCTGAGTCCAGCTTCTTCCACAGTCATGGTAGGAAGCATAGGGCAGTCAGCCAGAGCTGAGGATGCCTTCCTTCACCTTTTCATCAGGAAGCCTTAAACACTTCATGGAGAGATCGCCACCAGGCTGCTAGAAGATGTTGAAAAGCCCAGCTCTTTTCCCTCCTCACACATGGTGACAGCATCACGTGTCCCCCCAGAGACACACCTGTGATTTAACCCAGTGCTACAACTACCCCACATCCACTGCAGGACAGCCCTTCACCTTTCAGGAGCACCACTGGCTTTGCAGGTGGGGAAACTGAGGCTGGAAGAGCTGTTCTGCTCCCCTCACTGCCCTGCTCCAGGCTCAGCCTGCCCTCACTCCCTGCTGGGTTGGTGCCAATTGAATCACGTCCTGCCCGTGGCAAAGGAAGACCTGAGGGGGCACAGCTGACTCTCTAAACGAGGAACACTCTGCTGGGATTTGGGGCACTATTAGCTAAATCTTGCAGCCTTTATTCAATCAAGCCTTCAGCTGAGAGGCATTCCCACCGTGCAGCCTTAATTGGTTTATTTAAGATCAGCTAGGCCAGCTGCCCGGGCCAGCTGAGTCAGTGAGGGAGCTTAGGGGGCTTTCCCCATCTCTGTGAAGGGAGAGAGTCCCATCCACTCCCGGGGCTCTGCAAACCTTGACTTGGCTCCAGATTAACCCCAAACTCCACCGGCAGCATGGCAGCTGTGGCTGCTTCCATAAGCTGCCTGGTGCTGCTGTAGGCTCTGCTCACACAGGAGAACAGGGCACAGGGTGCCTGACTGCCAGCCCCCTGCCCTTGGACATCTTCCTGGCCTCTCCCTGTCCACAGGTTAAAGAAGGGATTTGCAAGAAGCAGGACTGAGGGCAACATTTCTGCCAGGCAGATCCCCTGGTCCCCCATTATCACTGCTTCTTTTAAAAGCAACAATTGTGCACAGGGAGGAGGACAAGGAGGAGGAGGTCACATGAAGGATGCCTGAAATTCTTTCCAAACCACAGCCATTTCTGACCCATCAGAAATTTCCCCCACTTACTCTGGCCTGTGAACTCTGGAAAATGCAATTAAAAGAGAAAAAGCAGAGGCCTGAAACCTCTGATTCAGGCGGGCTCTCTGACATTCATTAATGAGGCCAGCCTTACACGGTGCTGATTCAATAGGAGCGACTGTCTGCTTCCAGCCCCGGTTCATCAAAAGTTCATCACTTCTCCCTTCCAACAGAAACCCGCCTGAAATTTGTCCTGCCTTCACAGAAGTCAAGGGAGCATCTCTTTTAATGGTTTCATGTGACTGAAATGGGCATTCTCTGGGTGGGCAGTGGAGATGAGCAGCCCTGTATATATATGTACTTATACATTTCCACTATAACTTCCCCCGTATAGCATCTTCTTTCTATATCTGGATGCACCACCCAGTGCCTGGCGAGGTGACAGCAGGCAACTGTGGCTCCCACCCCAGCAGGAGCCAGCTTTTCAGGGAGGGCACAGGACAACCTGCCAGTGTCACCAGAGCTGAGCCAGCAACTTCTGGGCACGTTGTCCGCCTGCCCTCCGCCCACGTGCCAGCAAGCAGATCCTGACACCACCTCTCTGATTTGTTATTTGATATTTGGTTCCTAGCCCGGACTCACACAGCTGCAGACACATGGCCACCTCTGAAATGGCTGGTTTTAGCTGTGGAACTCATTTCCAGCAGTAGCAGTGGAGGAAAGCAGTGGCAAAAGGAGATGGAGAGGGATGAATGGCTCCAGCATGTTTGGAGGTAGACCTGGGCTGATGACGGGTCTGGGCAAGAGGAGGTAGAGGAGGATAAATGGCTTTGGCTTGTTTGGAGGTAATCCCAAATTAATAGTTAAAATTTTATAAAATTTTATAAAATTAAACTAAGCCCTTGTGCTTAATGGTATTTGGGCAAGAGGAGGTAGAGGAGGATAAATGGCTTTGGCTTGTTTGGAGATAATCCCAAATGAATAGTTAAAATTTTATAAAATTAAACTAAGACCTTGTGCTCAAACAGAGGGGCTACACTCTTGGGAATAGCTGGGTTTTATTGTGAGCAGTCCACCCGTTCCAGGCGGGTGGACTTAACCAGCTTCTTTCCCCAGTAAATCTGCCCCCTACCTGCTGGCTCCCCATGACATCCCAGGCCTCTCTGTGGCAGGAGAGGCTCCCACTGCTGCCGCAGGTCACACTGTACAAAGCTCACCACTTGATCCCTGAGGTAACTTTATCCCCCTCTGTTTAATACCATTAAGCAAAACTACCTGCGTGGGGCCACCTGCGTAACCAGAGAACTTCCCGTGGCCACGTGCCAGGGTGTCTCCTTCCAGCCTGGACCCACCGCCAGGGTGGGAGGGGGACAGTCTCAGGAATGAGCCAGGGCAGTGGGTTGCTCCAGCTGCTGGTGAGGTGAGAGGAGTCCCACCTGCTCCAGGTCTGCAAAGGGCACCGACCATGCAGGGGGCTGTGCACCTCTCCCCAAATCCTTGGAATGACCCCCTGACCTGCCTGGCACTGTGAGGATGGGAGGGATGACTTTTCCAGCAGTCAGTAGCACTGGATTTTTGTGGGCAGAGTCCACATGGAAGAGCCAGATGATTTCTGCCCACGTGTCAGCGCTTAGGAGAGCGCCTGGCCATGCCACTGTGCTCCTCTGCTGCCTCTCACCACAGCTCCTCCCTGAGCACCCTGAAATGGATCCCTGCAGACAAGAGGCATTTCACTGCTTTCAGTTGGGAATAACAGAGATGAGAAAGCAGAGTATGGTGGGGATGAGGTCCCATGCCTCAGCCCTGGTACTTGGTTTCCACAACACAGAAATGCCGAAGCCTGACAACTATAATCAACAGCGATATTGCTTCCTTCAAGATTTGGTCCAGTGCAAGGCTGAAGTATTGTGGGAAGAATTTATTTTTAATTCTCCCACCATACCAAAATTATAGAGCTTTTAAAAACCACCTACCCCCCCCAAAAAAAAAGTTTAACATTTCCATACTTCTCTGTTTCAAAACACAGAATTAAAACTGTTATGGGTTTGAAAAATGGAAAATCACTCAACTTGGAGCCCACCGGCTGGTTTGTACCCCAAGTTCTCAGAGAAGTTTTTAAAGGAGAATTAAGCAACAATCTCTGTTTTGCAGATGGGGAAACAAATAAAATTTTGGATAAGCATCTAAAAGTGAGTCAATCAAAGTTGGTAGCAACATTGGAAAAGCCATCCATGTCTCCTGACTTCTCCACAGGTTTGCTACCCAGTGACTGAACAAGCAAAATAGATTTCAAACCAATCATGAGATTTCATGAGAGAATGCAATAAACACAGGTGACATGCCAGTTAAAAAGATACTGAGTTGTACCCACCACAATGTGCAGTTAAAGCAATTAATTCCTTCCATGGAGAGAAAAAAAAATGGTTTTGAAGTCTCTGGCTTTACAGGCAGATTCCTCCCCATGAAAAAAAAGGTGGGATGAAGGGCTTTTGCTCTGCCTGGTAGGATGGTCTGGGGAGCAGGAGATGCCAACAGTGCTACCCAAAGTTGCATGGAGGAGGCTGAGTGGGCTAAAACACTGTCAAAGGCTGAAGTTGGGGCAACTTTTATTCTTAATTTGCCTGGAAAAGTGTTATATGAAAAAGTGTTGTGTTCATATTCCAGTTGCAGCTTTTTAGCTGCAAGGAATTATTTTGACTTCCAGCAAAATGGAGAGCACATCACCTGAGGGGATGGGGAATTATAAAAATAGAGGGGGTAAGCTCATGGTGATTGTTTGGGATAGACATCCACCTGTGACCAGGGTTTTCAAACTCAGCTTGTGTCTTCCTCACAGCATTTCTCTGTGTAGCTCAGGTGTCTTTAAAAAAGGTTCCCTGAATTGCAAGGAATGCTAGTGTGTATTTAAAAGTGATTTCTCACAAGCTATTGCAGGGCTGTTGGGGCAGCACTGGCTGGAAGGAAAGCTAAAGACTCCCAGCTGTCATCTCCAGGAGCTCAGGTTTTGGTTATTCAGGTCCCTTACATGGAAAGTGACTTTCCAGAAATATTTCAGTCTTTAAATATTTGGCATTGGGTGGCTGTTCCATAATTCAGGGCAGGTGTAGTTTACTGTGGCTTCACAGGAAACATCACTCAACACACACATCCCACAAGTTTGTAGTTGGCAAGCTGGTTTTTTTTGTAAAAAACAAAGAGCAAGCCAAAACAATTCTACAGCACACAGTTATATTGTTATTTACACCAGCTTGGCTTTTTTTCTTTAAACACATTTCTGCCTACAGCCATAATGGGATTTACTGGGCCTAGCAGCTCAGTGCCAATCATGTTTCCATGGAGAAAACAGTAGGTCCAGCTCATTCTCCCATGTACTCTTATCTCCAGCTCCCTTGGAGGCACTGCCTTTGTCACTGCTCAAGAAGCACCCTTGCACTCAGGACAGGAGTCCCAGGGAAACAATAATGAACACAGGAAAATAATCAGGAACATTGAGACACAGTGTGCTCACAGCATCCCAACAGCCTCGCGTGTGGGCATGAGGTGTCTCCTTTGCCTGCCCTGCCAGGAGCAGACAGAGATCCAGGAAGCAGGGCATCCTACAGTGCCCAGGCCTCCCTAGCTCTGCTTGAAGCCGTCTTCAGCACCAAAAGGTACCCTCTGCCCTAGAGAGTGCAGCCAGGGATTCAAGGGCTTATTCAAGGGCTGATGTCAGGGAGTTTATTCTTCTTTCTCCTCAGTCTGGGCACTCTCTCTCTCCCTGCTGTAGGGACTAGTGGAAAATGTTCACTGCAACCTCCACACAAGTAACACATCACTTCAGGCCCTTCTTGGTGTTCATTTTCACGAGTAGCATCATATGAGTGAGGTTGCCCTCCGTCTTGGAGGTGAAGCTGCCAGAAAACAATGGCCAGGCCCACAACCATCTTTACCCCTCATTGCTGATGAAACTGGGCTTTGGGAATTCAGGTGGGACCAGCTAGCATCCTCAGCCTGGTCTGCTCTGCCCTGCCTCAGGAAGCTGCCCTTCTCTGACCTGTACCACCCCGTGCTCCCGAGTGGTACCACAGATGGAGTGGGCTGGCAAAAGCAAGGCAGCCTTCCTCGGGCTAAGGGTGGCTCCCAGCTGTGCAGTGGCTGCTGCTAGTGGCCTCCCTCACCTCCCAGCTTCCTCAGGTTACCCTGGCCAAATTTCTTCAGGTGCACCAATCTATAATCCATGGCTAGCCTAGGTATCTATTGAGATACCCAGGTTACCCACTACTGCCCATGTTAGCTCTTCTAGGGAAGCTTAAGCGACTGTGGCATGGTGGGATGAGAAGCCATCCTCCTGCCTGTGTGACAGGGAGAGGACACAATCTGCTGGATTTTTGTCCAAAGCTATGGCACAGCAGTGGTCCCAAAGTTTTGGGCATCCTGCACCCCACAACCTCTCCTTTTGCTGGCAGCCACTGGTTCCCAAGCCACCTTTGCTGCCTGGCTGTGCAGCTGCTGCTACCCGTGCTAGGCAAAGGGTGTAATCAATGGTAAGCAGGCTGCATTTTAATTACCCTTTATATAATGCAAACGTGACTGCATTAATAATCCTTGCAAGCCATGCGACCGTCTTACACAACCTTTAATTACTCAGAGAGCTCAGCATTTTCCATTGTCGTACAATTTGCTTTATCTTCTATTATCTCACCGGGCTGCCAGGCCCTGTAATACAAAGGGAAACACTTTCTGCAATTTCTTCCAAGCTGGGCATCTCAAAGCTGTGTACCTGCTCCAAGACAATCATGTTTTCTCCCCTTTATTTCCTCGGAGCACAAAGCCAGAACATCACCCAAACACGTCACATGTATATGCACAGGGTGGCCTCCCTTCCTAAAAATCCCCACCTTTGTGGTGAGAGGTTATTCCCACACAACTATCTGTATTAAAACAATAAAAGATAAGGGTAATGAGTGCTTGACACATTGCATGAGGCCAGACCCAGCAGAGTGCTTAAGAAAGGGAATAAAGCTCTTAAGCACATTTTCCCATTGACTGGAGCTTACCTTTTATTAAGCACTGAACATGGGTGTTCGCAGGAACGGGAATTAGGTTCTGACGTGACATCCTGGATCAACCAGATTTTTCCAGTGGCTTCAGCAGCAGTAGGAAAAATATTACTCATCAGCCTGTACCAGAAGCTGTCCTCATTCATGGCAATTGGCATGCTAAAAAGACCCTTGGGGCACAAGAACCAGAGCTCTTATGTCCTCTTGCACTTCATACCACCAACAGCACTCAGGTGCCTCTCAAGTTCCTTTGTTCTCCAGGCCCCTGAGGGTGAGACTTGCTCCATTTCATTCCCCCATCCCCACTGCAAGTCACCATGGGCGACTCTGTGTCTTCCTTTGCAAGTTGTTTCAACACACCAGAGTTCCCTGGAGTCTGCTGTAAGCTGACAGGTCTGCTGAGATATTGGATATAATAAACCAATAAAGAATATAAAAAATAACATAATAATAAAATAAGGCATCACGTTTTTGCGGAGCATTCAAGTGGGCATCAAAACCCAATGGATCTGATTTATTTTGCAAATTCAGTGTTGAGAAGAATAAACAGGAGAAAACAATAAATAGATGTTCTTTTCTCTCAAAGGGTTTCCTCTCAGTTCTGCCCAACCCATTGCTCAGGCTCCTGCTGCTGTGGATGTCGACTGAGATCCATATGGAAACCTCAAGCAAAACTGCCTGGAAGAGTATCCAAATTCTTGGATGCGCTGATAAAGGGACTTAACGTGAATTTCTTCCTTTAGAAGTCTCCTGCAACTGCTTTTTCACACATCTACCAGTGCCATTAAAAAACAGGTCCCAGCTGGCAAAATGGTCCTAGAACAATTAAAATACTACTTCTTTGGGCCTGAGTCTGATACTGGTTTGCACAGGCACCAGATTTAATCAACGCCATGCTGAAGTGTATCTGCAGAACTGCAACCAGAATAGAGGCTATAAATTAATAAATATTAAGAGATGAAAAAATTGGTATTTGAAGCATTTCTGGATGTTTCCCACTACTCTACCACCAAAGCTTTTATGTACAATTAGTTCTCCTAAGGTCCCTTTTGGGGATAATTTCATTAAATAATGGCTCAATGCTGACTTACAGAGTGGAGTCTATAAAATATTATAAGGAGTGTTAAATTATGTGTGAAGCTCAGTCAGGTTGACTGGGGAATAGGGATTTCTGCTGTCTGGAAGGTCACACATCTGTCTCCAAGGGACATGACAACAAGCACAGATATGCAGGAGCTGCCCCACTGGCTCAGGCTGTTAGTCCTTTTCCTGCTCTACCTGCTCCTGTTCTCTTTCAAGGATGCAGAGAAGGAAACTCACTGCACAGTCCTCATGCCTGGCATGAGCAAGAAAGTCCAGACCTGGTGAGCTCTGGCTTCTCCTTGAATTAGCTTTAGGCATGAAAATGGTTTCCTGCTGCCACTAGCTTTTCCTGATACAGTAATTAATGTGCCTTCCTGCAGAAGGAGTACCAATTGAAAGGTGAAGCCATTGCCTGGAGAGAGCTGGGCTTCCAAGGAAGTGCTAATTAGTCCTGATTTTGAGAAACCTGGTTAAAGCAAGTGAGCAGGTGTTGCTAGAAATTGGAAATAATCTGTACAAACATGTCCTTTCCTATGTGGCAGCGGAGCTAATTACACCTCCTTGGGTCACCACTCAATTTTACCTAATATCTCTCTGTCAAAAGTGTATTCCTGCTGCCTGGCACTGGCTGCCAGAACAAACACTTTAGCACTTGGTGTCAAGGGTGAATTAACTCCTTCTCCCATCATGGCTTGAGAGGAAGGATGTTACTACCAACCCCACTTGCTCCAAGGACAGGGAAAACCTCTCCTAACTCCTTTCAGGCATGGGAGGCACCGTGCAGGGCACCCTGCCCTGTGCCTCGCTGTCCCACTGCCAGCCAGTTTCAGGGTCACCTTGCTCAGTGTCAGCGTAGGAAGGGCTTAGGGATGGTTATGTGCTCCATCCCACTGCCATGGCGTGCGATCAAAGCTCCACAACCTCCTGGGAAACCGGAATGTTCCCTGGGGAAAGGTGGTGACTGACACGCCGAGCAGGGATGGTGCCGTGGCAGCAGCAGGAGTAATCACAAAGCCCATTACTGTTTGTGTGAGATGTGGTGTGTGCAGCCTGTCTCAGACACAATGGTCTCCTTGCCTCGCTTCGTATCAGGCTGGGGGGAGGTGTCCATGCACATCTGCAAAGCTGGATCTGAGGAAAATGGGAAGCAATCACTCGGCACAAGCCAGCACAGGAGGGAAGCAGCCAGCTGCATGTTGATTTCAGCAAGAATTTCCTCAGCACCCTCCCAAACCAGAGGTGTCTCTGCGCTGTTTCGCAAGTGTCACGCAATCTTAACTCCTGGTTTGCACCACTTCCATAGGAAGAGACGGGCCAGGCACAGTCTGCACAGACACAGAGACACCTGTGAGTCACTGTGGCACCTGGGAGACCCTCACAGACCCCTGGGCCTCGACTTGCTTGGATGCATGGATGTGTTGGCAATGCCTGGGAAACCAGAACTGTTGGAGGGAAGAAGCACAAACACCACGGCTTTGTTTGGGAGCAAAAGCCCGTTTGTAGGGTGCCTGCTGGGGCAGTGAGGTGTGTGCTCTTCCTGCAGGCAGAGGATGCTGGTATGCCTAGCAGAGGCTCTGCCATGGCTCCAGGCCTCTGGAGACCATAGGCCTCCAGCTGCAGGTTTCAGGGTGAGGATGCACCTGAAGCCCAGGATTCCCTCCTGCCATGAGACACCCTGGCCATTCCACCTGGTAGATCTAGGATAATAAATGAGGACGGATGCAATACCGAGGCTGTGATAAATGAGCTGAGTGCAGACAGAATATGCTTGTGACAGCTGGCCTGGGACGTTTCAGCACAAAGGTGAAACACAAGCCCAGGCGGACCTGGTACCCAAGAGGTCCAAGGAATGGGGGCTAATTCTGAATATATTGCAGGATAATGTGTGTTTTGCCTCTGTTGTAGCCGCAGTCGCAGTGCAGGCTGAGCAGGGCAGAGCCCTCAGTAAAACACCACACACATCAGCCAGCTCAAGCAGCTTTACAGAAAGTCCTTTCCCTACAGGCAGAACCTGCTCAGCATCCACCGTTGAGCCACCATTTTTAGCAGCAGCAGCACTTTCCCCAGCCCTGGGCACTTACAGCCAAGCCTGCCTGAATGGGAGCTGAGCCTGGGGGATGGCAGCACAGCTGTGGCGGGAGCAGCAGTGGGATAGCCCCTTTCCAATGGGAGCAGAAGGGATGGGAGGGATGGGAGGGGTGTGCTCCTCAGCAGCACAGCTGCCCCTGCAGTTGCTCCCAGCACTCCTTATCCCAGCAGCTGAGCATGGCCTGGCTGGACATGGGGGGAAGGCAGGGACAGACCCCCTTTGTACAGTTGATTCCAGACATACTGCCCTACACGTGCACCCCAAAAAGAGGATCTGTTCGGTCCCAACTCATCAGAGCTGGGATCACACTGGGGATGAAGTGGCAAAATCTTGGTGGGATCTGGCATTTAAGACATAGGAGTGAATTGCATTCCTATGGAAATGTTTGGGTCCTATTTTCCTCCTCTGCTCACTGTTAACTGCTGCAGAGGTCCAGGAGGAATGTGCATTATTGCTTGCAGAAGAAGACGGCCAGAACTGATCAGGGTGGTGTCCTTCTCCACCCACAGGAGAAGCCACTTTCATACTCACTTTTTCCTAAAGCCACTGCTGACTCTTGACTCTGCACCCACTTGGAGCTATAAATTTCCTTATCAGAGGAGCTGGCACGGCCCTGAAATGATAAGGTCTGATTACTTGCTCTGTTAACACACATAAGGCAAAATGATGGTGATGATCCCATCCTGAGACAAGGAGAAGAGATACAGAAGTAAAGTGTTTCCCCACTGAAATCTTAGAGCAGGACCTAATGCTCCTCTGCTCCATTGTCTCCCTTTCCAATCAGGGATGTCCCTGTACTTGATTCCACAGGGGTGGGATGCAAGTGTCTTAGCAGAAAGGTCTCTCTTTCAGCTGGCTTGTGTTCTGGAGAAATGTCCTTCCCTCAGTCTCAGTAGGTTGGGTTAGTTTGATCTTTTCTTGTGGAACACACTTCCTTAGTCCAATGTCGGCCTTTCCCATAGCATCACTATAATGCTGACTCATGACTACTATAATAGCTGACTCATGTCAAAATAAAGTTCAAGTATTATGCAGGAGGCTTAGAAATGTCCTCCCTGAGACCTGGGAGCTGGCTCCAGTCTGAAGATGGCTGCAGTTCAGGCCTCTTCCAGCCATGATGCTGACTTTAAAAATAAATCCACTTGGTTAAAATAAGATACTCCTTGGATACTCCTTCCAGTTTCTGAGCCACCGAGGTCAAAGCTGCTAAAGCCAGATTTGGGATCGTTTTGTTTGAGTGAAAGCTGAATTTTGTCATTCAGATGACATCTGACAAGGGGGTTTTAAGCAAGTACACCCATTTCATAGGCCTTCTAACAAGCTGCCTCCACTGGCAGGTGCTTTAAAGTCCAGCTCAAGGAGTGGCCACATGTGACTCACTCCAGCCCCAAAGCCCTGCTTTATCCACAGCTGACGTACCAGCTCTTGCAGTGATGGAGAAATGCTGCTGCCAGGGTGACTCTCTAAGCATCCTGCCTTTGTAATGTGGGAGAGGGATGGGGAATATAAAACTGAATTAGCTCAGCTTAAGAGATGATGGGCACAGTACAGGCTCAGCAAAGCTTATGAAAAGTGTGGTTCCATGCAAATTTATGGCTGTAGCTGCCGCTGGTGTGTGTGTGCATGATTCTTTGGGAAGCTTTCTGCTCACCAGCTCCTCTGCCCCTTAATCCTGCAGCATCTCCTGCTTGCTGCATGGCTGTGGGATTCTCTGGCTCTCAGAGAAGAGTTAGGGTCCAGACTGGACTGGATTTGGGATTGACAAAGGAGAAGACCAAGGAGCAAATCCATTACCTGTGGTGACTTCAGAGGCAGATAAAATAAAAGCCCACCCCCGTTGCTCCAACAAGGAGCAAGCTGAGAATTGTGCTTTTCTCCTGCAAACAAAGCCTCTTTCCTCTGCCATCTGATGCTGCTTCAGTTTGCAAAGAAAAGCTGCTAATGTGCTCACCCGTTGACAGAGCAGACTTGAAGAATAGTTTATGGCACCTACTGTACTCTCAGCTCAGAGATGTAAAACAATTTTCACTGTAGCTGCTGTGCAGGGCTTGGCTAGTACAGCCATGTCCAGAAATATCCAGCAAGAAGAAAAAAAAAAAAATAAGCTATTAAAAACACTCACACACAAGCCAGGAAACATCTTATTATAGATCCTGGTTTGAAGAAGGGAAATTAAAAACCCATACCCACACTCAGCATATGCCCAGCTATATTTGTCTGATCCATTTATTATCTTAGCCAATGCAATTTCAGGGTTGCACTACTCCAGCCTTTCACGCTAAAAAAAACAACAACAGCCCAACGCACAAAATGCCATCGCTGGTTTACAGCTGTGGCCTATCCTGTTTCTCCGAACATTTGCTGATTTGGCACCGGCACAATACGGAGGGAAGCGGAAGGTGGGGGTTGAGATCTGCCTGGAAGATGTGGAGCACAGTAAATCCAGCTCTTCCTATATTTATGGAAGTGCTCCATCAGAAGTGCAGCAATTTGTTTGTGCGCTGATCTTTAAAATTGTGGTGGAGAAGGCATCACTGTGACTGGGATCCTTCACTAAAGATGTACTCTGTGCACGCATTTCCCAGGCCGTGGAATTGCAAATCCAAGCTCTGGCAAGGGCATGGCGTGCACACAGAGTTAAATATGCAATGGAAAACATTACAGCTCGGTTAGTTATTGCTCCCATAGTGCAAAGGCTGGAAATCAATGCTGCAAGTACTTTATGAAGCAGTAGGAGGCTCCTGGCTCTGGAATAAAGCAGCGTGCATGTTCATGGGGTAGGGGGGAAGAAACATGGTCATGCTGTAGGCTGAGGTTCTCCAAAGCCACCTGCGGGTGTAGCCATGCCAAAATCACTGTGAGCCCTCTGCCTCCACCGGAGAGGCACCACGGGATGCTCCACAGCGTTCCAGTGCAACGGTGCTGTACCCGTGCCCCTAATGCAGGTTTGCACCAACTCCCCCTGCACAGAACAGACACCAAAATATCCCCAATTCAACATGAGCTCAAGCGCTCTGTTGGCTGAAAGAGCCAAAGTAGTTTGGGTGGCAAATTCTGTGTCCTTGATGCAGCGAACTTCTACCGGGATCCGCAACACTCGCTTTTATTAATAGCCTAGATGTCCTGAGCGTTTTTCTTTTTCAGTTCTCACGAGTTATTTTCACTATACAGCCTCCCATGATCACCCAACTTTGTGAGCTGGTTGGACCAACTCGTGGGATAAATCCCCACAGATGGAAAAAACCCAACTCAATGCACACCCAGGGAAACAAGAGTATTTCTATAAAAAGTTAGGAACATGTGCGTGGTATTGTGGGTACACACAAGATTTGACACGTGTTCCTCTGCTGAAAAAGGCTCATTTTGGTTCATGTGGCTTTATGTAAAGGAGATGCTGGTCATGCATCATGTGCCCTTTTGGTGGTACCTGTCCCCTGAGTAGCCTCCAAGTGCTCAAGGCACTACTCAACAAGAGTAAGGGAATTACATTTCTGTGCTAGCTCTCCTGTTTGTAAAGCAGTGCTAGGGATCAGATCTGCCTTTGACTTGCTTTTGCATGAAAACCTGCCCTCTTTTAATACTTTGAACATCCTAGGAAAGACTATTGTGCAGGGACAGAAAGTCCTCACAGACACAGTGAGTGCCAGATGGGTGGAGAAAAGCCTTTGGGGCAAATGCTTCCCTTAATTCCCACAGCCTGTCGAGGCAGAGATGTCAGGTTGTAGCTACAGCAGTGATGTGCAACACCTACAGCAACATCTTAGTCCTGTAAAAATCAATAGCAAAACCCTCCCGAACCCTGGACTGACGCCAGGCCATGAAACAGTGAATTGTGCAGGAAAAGCCAGAGTTAGAGGAAAGCAACCAGGAGAAAAGGAATCAGTGCTCAGCAGGAGCTTTCAAAGGCCTTTAGGGTTTGTTTCCTCCAACAATGAGGTATCAAGGGAACTTGCAGGATGGGTTTAAGCCACTATGGTGGGACTTGAAGAAATCAAGATGTCCATGCAGATCCAACACGGATCTGCATGGACATCTTGTACTGAGGGTACAGCAAAATGTGGGCGGAGGCCTCTGGGGATTTTAACTCCTTAACTCACTGTGCAGGTAGCACTGCACAACCACCAAATGCATGACTGCAGACCATTTCCCCCTCCCACACTCAGGTCCTGTGCTGGATCGTGATCACTCACTGAATGGGAATTCTGGATTTTGTTTCTGCATTCTGGATATTTCTATATTCTTTTGTTTCTGGATTCTGTCTATGTGCCTTTTTATTGTGCCATACTCAGGCTCCGCTCTGAAGACACTTCTGTTCATATTCTCAGGGGTTTTGTTTGATCTTTGTCTGTATATTAACAGGATGAGCACTAAAGCACAGGAAGACATTCTTCTTGCCTCCAACTCAGGTATTTGGACACAGACTTGCCAGCTGCCAAAGTCTTACTCAGTCCCTGGCTTGGACTTGCTTGAAGCATATAAAATCTTCTGGGGATTTCTCTGTAAAATCCATATGAGCATATGCAAACTACTTTCCTGTCCTCCAAGGTTTGACACAGCATAACTTGGGCTGGCAAACAGACCAAGTCCCAACATATTTCATAATTCCCAGCAATATGAGTATTAGAGCTACTCTAGAAAAAGCTAGCCAGATTTTTAACTGGGGAAAAACACTGCACTTTCACTCCCTCTATTTTCAGAATAGTCTGAATATCTCTAAATAAAAGAATAAAAAAATTAGCTGGAGGTAGAACCCGCCAAGTTGAGATATGTCAGGCTGAGGCCAAGGCAAATGGGAAGCCAGTGATGGTTGCTGCATAGATCACAGCTCAGCCCTGCTCTAGGAGAAATAAGAAGCCGCTGCCAGCATCTCCAAAGCTGCAGTGGATCCTGCCATCAGAGCTGAGACACAGGGAAGGGCCTCCCACATTTCAGTGTCAGCACTGAGCCTGTGGGCAAGCAGTACACCAGGTGTGATGTCATCAAGAAAAGTAGTGCAGAAAGCAGATCTGTCTGCTGCCCAAGCTGCCAGACCGTGCTTTCCCCCAACACACTCACCCAGAGACACTCTCTGCATCCTCCATGTGATGTGTGTATGTGCCTCTGTGAGAACGACAGAGGGACCTGGCCTACAACAGCACCCAAAGCTGATGCTGAAAAGACAAGGGTTGAAAAGACAAGGCGCTGGAAGATATTTTCTTCATGGCCAGTAATAATATGGATATTTCAGCACCACCCCTCCACATAGCTAAGATAAAAATAACATTTCTATAAATGCACCACTGTATTCTGACGTCGCACAAGACTCCCAATGAAATCACTCCAAGGCATTAGAAAACAACTTACTATTTATCTCAATAAAGCAAGCTCGTCTCTCGTTTTCCTTGTCCCTTCCCAGTAAGGCCCTAAAGCCCCTGGAGGATGACTATTTTGATAAATTGCATAACAAATGACGTTTCAGGGCTGTACATCTCCATTACAGAGTATGGATGCAGCGTTAGGCCACCTGTTTACATGAGCTATTTTGGGACACAGTGGACAGCCCTGGCTTTCTCAGAATCCATCAGCAGTCAGTGTTTGTTCCCAAGCATGCACATGCACACCCACCCCTGCACGTCTCTCATTGACCCAGCATTCCCACATATTCCCCCCAAACATTTCCCTTCACACCAGCGGATAACCAGGAAGATGTTCCACTTGAGAAGGTCTGATAGCAAAAGGAAAGAATTCAACTCCTCCCCATGGTGGGCTTCCAGCTTTGATCTCCTGGATAACCACTGCATCTGGTGACCATCTGCAGTCAAAAATGGCTTCCTAGGAAAAAAGGCTTAGGCTCAGCACAGGGAGGTCAGTTATTTTTAACCGAAACCCATTCCACCTTGGTGCCTCAGGAAAACAAGCACGTTCAGCAGAACTGGTCCTTCAGAGCCAACGAGTGCTATCACCACGTAATGTTGCTTTTGGCAAACAAACCAGTATCACCTACTTGCCCGGGCTCATCCACTTACAGCATGGCTGCCAAGGGAAAACAGGATGAAGAAAGGATGACACATTACTAATCTCTAACCACGTATGTTCAAAGTGCAAATGGAAAGAATGAGCACCCTTGACACCACACTCCCCTGTTTATCACCGGAATAACTGGAGCCCGGGATGTGACCGGGCAACTTTCCCCTGAGCACGAGTATGCCTCTGTCCTAAGGAGAGGGTCAAAGGGTGAACTGTGACTGCAAACCTCTTCAGCTCCAGAGCTCCTGAGCTGGAATCTCACTTCTGAGAAGTCAGCCACAGCAGTGGCAGGGATACAGTGACACTGAAACTGGGCCATGTCAAACCAACAACTCACACTGCAAGGCAATGGAGAGCAAGGGCTCAGTGTCTGGGCTGCCTACTGTTCAAGAAACCCTAACAAAGCAAAACCAGGAACCCATAACATGGAAAACCTTCACGCATCCTTTCTTCATCCCGCCCATTTGCCACGGGCAAACAGGAAAGAAGGGGAAGAACTGCCCCATCTGCATTTCTCTGCCCTGGTCAATGCCCTGCCTCATCCTTGGGACCGTGGAGCTGGGAAGTTGCTTTGCATCTGCTGTGACATGTCCTGTGCAGGGCAGCGCTGCCCATCTTGGCTCTGCAGTGCCGGGATGCGCGTCCACGCTGAGTCACAGCCGCGCTGTGACTGACAGCCCCCTGCTCCAGGAGCCTCCCAAGGCCCCAGCGGGGGGGTTTGTAAGCAAGGATGTTATGTAAGTGGATAGCTATTTTTGTCCAAAGTTTGGGTCTGTACTCTGCAAGACTAAAAATACCCTCACACAAAGCTAAAGAACGCGTTTCTCCATGCCCCTGCTCCCGTCATCCTCTGCCCGGCGGTGGCATCTTGTTCTACGTGCACTGCAAACTGCAAAGCTTCTCCTTTGTAACCTGCCTCCTCCTCCTCCTCTGCTTTCATCATCTCCTAAACCCAGAGTCCAGCACTCCAGGCTCATCAAGGAGTTCTGCCATACTTTTCCTGCTGGACAGGAGGTGGTCAAGGGCCTGGGAGCAGAAGCCACAATGAATCAGGTGTAGGTCAGAAACAACCTAAACCTTTTATTCTGCCCCATGAAACATTTTTAACTGAATAAATCAGATCTGCCATAATTTTGATGCTTTGAAAAAAATCCCACTGAACTTCTAGGAGATTGTCTATTGTTAGTTGAAGACTTCAGACAGTTAAATGATACTTGCTAATTCTGGTGCTATCCCTAGGCCCAGACATCTGTCCCTGCTGGCAGGTCTAATGAGGACTTTGGTCTGCTCAAGAAACAGTTATTAATCATCAGATCTCTCTGCCCCTTATGTGAATGTTCTGCTTCATGTCAGAAGAAAGGGAAGGAAAAAAAGTCTATAAATAAAAAGTCAGCAGCTATTTTTGGAAAAGAATTTTCTTCCTGGTATATGTGTCTGTGTGCGTGTGTAAACAATTGTCTTCTGCATTTTTGTCAGCTTATCTTATCTCCTAAACAAATACCAAAGGGCTTTTTTTATTTTATTTTTATCTCTTTTTTTTTTATGGCCTGGTTGTCTTTATCAGTCCCTCTAAAAGACTCCCTCTGGGGTCAGGTTCTCCAAGCACCACCACACATCCACATGGTGCCCACTGTGGTAACTGAGCTGCAACTGATGCTCAAGGCAAAGTCTGGCCTTTGGAGCGCCCTTGGCAAGGCTTGTAAAGACATCATCCCCGACAGCCTTCTACCTATATATTTACCTGATTATGCAGATACAACTTCACCCACCACCATGCTAAGGGGGTGCACCTGGGACTGATTCTTGGCTGCAGGGAACGGCTCCCTGCACCACACCCCCTGCCCATCAGCATCCTCTGAAGCACGACACTGCCACGGCCTCAGAGAAGGCTCTTTCCAAAATGAAGAGGTGGGGAGGGACATCGCTTAAGCGTCCCCAGAGTAAGCTGGAACAGCCTGCTCTGAGCTCGCAGGAGCGGGCAGGGCTGAAGGGATTTCTGAGGAAATGAGGTGGCTGCCATTTCAGATGGATGGATATTTTGGAGGAGAACAGGCAGGATATATATAAAGTGAAAAGTAACTTTAGGAGAAGAAACGAGCTGCTAACAGCAATGGAAAAGCTCTCCAGAAGACACAGCAGCCTTATGTGAGCTGATAAGAGATACTGTTGAGTGGAACATCACATTCCTGGACCATTCATAGCTCTCCTTCCTACGAAAGCAACAAGCTCTGGGGGTTGATAACACAGGAATGTCAATGCAGAGCTAAAAAAACAACCCTCATGTGTGCTGCTTTAAATATTCCCAGGTATTCAGGGCTTCTTCTGAAAGCACCCTATTTGAAGTCTGAGAGAAGGTGATAACTCTGCTCACCAGCTGGGAGGAAGGCAGGCAGAGGCAAGGAGGCTTGAAATGCTGTGCTGGCCTTGCTGCATATCAAATTGTCTCACCAGCAACAAAGAGAGAACCAGTACAGGACAGAAAGAACAGAGTTACTCAAATGCTGGAGTTGCCAAAACAATAGCAAACACGTTGGGGGTTTAAAAAAGTGATTGTCCGTGTCCCCAACCTCTCACTGCCAGCATCACAGACACAAGCTTGTATAGCCTCAGATCCAACAAGTGATGCCACTTCCTGCAAGGAATCATGAAATAAACAGTAACTTTTAAACTATTCAACTGAATTTCCATCCTGTTGAACTCCAAGTTCTGTCCTGCACTCGGAAGGACCAGAAATTAAGTGGCTGTATGTGACAGAGGGAACACTTGAGTCCAACCCAACGTCCCAATCAAACCCAGTACTTGATCAAAACCTGTCAGCTCATCCTTGCAGTGCAAGAACTCCATGTTTCCTTGATCCAGTCACCCAAAGACTCTTGAAGATGTTATGGCAGCACAGAGAATACGTTGAGTACTGCTCACCCAAAGGCCCTGATTCCCTTACTCTCAGAGCTTCACAGACTCCTTCAAAGGCCAAAAAAACGAAACAGGATTGAAAATGGTTGTTTTTCTTCCCTTCTCTATCTTTATGCTTTGAGCTATCATGAGAAGGTTTTCAGGGTGGGTTCCTGTGTGTCCAAGCTCCTAGCCCAACACATCCATGCCCTGATCTTAAGTGGCAAATGCCCATGCTACAAGTGCAGTCACACAGGGGCCACATGTGCTACATACCTCTGAGAAAAATCAGTCCAAACAAGTCTCAGTTTTATCAGTTAGAAACTGATTCCCAAAACCTCTTCCCCAGATGCCTGAATACAATCCTTTGCCTGAACTCAGCTTTCCTTACTCAACATCACCTACTACACTGGGAAGCAGAAAAACAATCACAGCTTTTCGCTCTTCATGGTGGCAGAAGATGTTCCAGAGAAGCCACTGCCACCTGGGTCCTCTGGTTAACCCCTGCTGTCAGGGCCACAGGATGCTGTCAGCAGGGCTCCTTCAGCACACCAAGCAGGAAACTCAGGGCTGCTTCCAGCCAGAGCTGGCTCTGGAAATGAGTGCCTGTGCTCACTCTGCTGCAGGCACCAAGCTCTCCATGCACCAGCTTGGTGAGAAAGGAAGTATCAGAAATCAAACAAAAACCTCCTCCCCCAGTTTCCAGGGCTGCACTGTGAGTGTACATGCACATGATCTGGCCAAATCCAGAACTGAGGCATCTCAGCTTCTGTGAGGGTTAGGGCCAAAGGCTGGATTCAGCTCACACACTGAAGTCAAGGTGGGTTTGTGGATACAAGCTAGACTGGAACTTCAGTCTGGTGGCTTGATGGATGGAATAACTTAGCTTTGATTTAAAATAGAAAGACAAACAAAATAAAATGGTGCCATTCCTTTGCAAATCTCAAGGTCTCTAGTAACTCTGCTGCAGTGTGCTTTCTCCAGCTGACAGGGCACTAGAGATTGCTTCCAGCAGTTAGCTGGTCTTGTGGGGCATGAGAATTTCCTATCCTGTTGGATATTTGGTTCATCTCTCTTTCCTAGGGTTCTCTCTCCCTCCAAAGATTTTCCACAAGGGTGAAGCCAAAGCTTTAAACTTTGTGTGATATCAAACCAGCTTCTTTGTACTCACTCACCTTACAAGCCCAGTTTGGATCCCAGTTTGGAGTTCTTTTTGGGTAGGGACTTCCTACCCCTGTTCACTCATCTGAAGCAGCTCCAGGCAGCCGAGTGTCTCACAGCCACCCACTCAGCCTGACAGAACAAGCACATTTCATCTCATTTTCAATGGGGTTTGCTGGATTTCCTCTGCTGCTAAAGCAAACCAAGTTCCCTCTCACCCAGGCAGAATTACTGCAATGTGGGGAAAAAAAAAAAAAAAAAAACCAGGGGAGGCAGAGTGGACTTTCGGCAGAATTACTGCAATGTGGGGAAAAAAAAAAAAACAGGGGAGGCAGAGTGCACTTTCAGGTTTCTAGCAAGAAAGCACAGCAATGATGATGTAGTACAGCACCCAGCCAAACACTGCCTGCTCCCTGTGGCCACCCCAGGAGCCACTCTGTGCCTTCAGAACCACCCCAAACTATAGTGATGGTTTCACCCCACCATCATCTATCCACACTCTGCCACCAGCTAAGATGACAGGTATCTCTCACCACCTCAATTTTCTCCTGTTCATTAACTGCATCACTAGTTTCA
Source organism: Onychostruthus taczanowskii (assembly GCF_017590055.1). Lineage (NCBI taxonomy): Eukaryota > Metazoa > Chordata > Aves > Passeriformes > Passeridae > Onychostruthus > Onychostruthus taczanowskii. The sequence goes on along the minus strand of NW_024505893.1, from coordinate 4,011,807 downwards.
GTCCCTGCCTGAAGTCACAGTGGGCTCTTGAGGGGGTACTGGGGAGGCTGGGGGATCTGGCAGGCTGGGCAGACCCCACCCAATGCCTTACAGCTCACATCATTGCCTTGGTGTCACTAGTGGCAGAAAATGTGGAACCTACATTTGCCCTAACCCTTTCCCAGGCAGTGCAATCCCTTCTAATACAGGTTTTGTTGCTCCTGGCTCACACCCCTGCAGAGGGTTTGCAGCAGTGCCAGCATTATCCATATGGAAGTGTCACATTTCAGCCTGCCAGTGGCACCCACCTCCTACTTCTTGGTGCCAGGGAAAGATCTGTAACAAAAGGCATGCTTGTCACCCACGGCCAGCACTCAGTGTCACCCAGGAGCTGCCCGAGCTGGGACCATCCAAGTGCTGACACCACAGTTCCAATGAGCTGGAAAGGCCAAGCCCAGGAGTGACTGAACAATGGTGTCCCAGAGTGGAAACAATGCCTCGAGTAATCCTGGGAGTGAACAACCCCAACCAGTTCTTCTCCTGCCTGACTCTGCAGAGAGGAAGGAGGTTTGAGTTCTCCCGACACCTTTCTGGGCAGCAACACCTTTACTTCAGCTGAATTCAAGGAGGCCAGTTAGACCACAGAGCGGGATGAGACCATGTCTTCACCACACAACTTCATGCAGCAAAGCAGCCTTCAAATACTAACTCAGATGTTTTGTCCCCAGTCCAGAAGGAAACCAGATGCCAACATCTTCAGATTCCATGATAAACTCCTTTGCCATTTGGCCTCCTCTTCTGAAGACTTCAGAGAAGGACTGAAATAATTGGATGGTTTTCTGAAGTTTCCTGGTTGCAGTTCTCCTGGTAATGGTAATGGTTTAGTGGCCTCAAGGTGTACAAATACACCTTGAGCAGTTCTCCCAAGTAATTTCTTTAGGTAGTGAATGGTAGTCTTTGTGGTTTTTTTCTGTTGCAGCTTCAGATGACATCTGAATTAGCAACTAAAAATTAAGAAGAATGGAAGAGGATTTCTAGTAGCTGGGGTGCCACTTACTCTAGGGACACAGCTGAGCTGGCTGACAGGAAAATTATTGCAGAATTAATTTTAGTGTTCCATCTCTGTTCCATGCTGTGACAGCAACCTTTCAGAAGGTGGAGTCAAACTTTGACACACAAAGTCCATCGCCACTCGGACACCTCTCAAAAGGCAATAAAAACCTTGATCCAAAAATATCCTTCATAAACTTTAGGAACAAAAGAAAAATCAGTCTTCAAAAGGTGGGGTGTTTTTTAGATTTTGGTTTTGTTGGTTTTGGTGGTGGGGGTGGGGTTGTAACAAGGTACAATACAGAAAAGCAAGGGGATATTTCAGAGCCTCATTTCCTGTTACTCATATACTGTAAACTGTCTTCAGCACAAAGGGCTGAATATTCCCAAAAGCTAAATGAAAAAAATAATTCTTCCATGATTCCATATTAATCCTTTGTATTTTATATCTAAATCTACATTCTCCTCTGATAGACAGACTCCTTCATACCTGCACACAGGTTTACCTTCACACATCCACACTGCAGCCTATCCAGTTACCACTTCCAGCTCGGCAGAAAAGCCAGCTCCAGAGGCAGGATTTTCTCCAGATGTGCTGTGCTGACCTGACCAGGACAGGGGGTGCAGGGAATTGTTGCAGTCCAAATTGCCACTGCAGTGCCAAGCCTGAGCCTCACCCCAGGCTGCAGTCGGGGATCCCTAACCAGCCTGGTTCCTGGCCAAAGGCGCCCTTTTCACACTTTTCTTTGCAGATATTTCTGGGCAGTGATTGTTGCCTGTTCAGGTAAAGGTTTCCAATGAATTCTTTTCAGGCCACTCCTTTTTCCTTACTTAATCCCTGGTTTTCCTTCTCATTTATTTCAGAGCCCATCCCTGCTGCTGGGCCCGAGAAACCCTCAGGGAGCACAGAAGCATTAGACATTTCCCCTTTCCAGCTCATGAGCACTCAGAGGCAGAAAACACTGCCAGGCAGTGCCTCTGCAGAGCCCCATCCCTCTTCCCCCAGCACCCCCAGCCTGGAGAAGGCAGCTGGCTGAGCTGCCACTTCCCTCTCTCCCAGCCCAAGTGACCTTAGTGTGAAGAAATGTTTTCCTGGTATTCAACCTACATTTCCCCTCGCCCAGTTTATCCCATTGTTTCTACTTAACCCTTCCTCAGCAGCCTCATCACCCTGAGAAGCTCTGACTGTATTTAGCTGCCATACACATTTCTGATATGATTTTGAGTAATCATAATCAGTAATTCAGCTTAGCAACATATGTGGCCCCCCAAAAGACAGGCATGTGTTCCTAAGCCATTCACGTGTCCCTCAGGTCTCGGATTACCCAGTGACTTTTTGTGGGAAATCATCAACAAGAAATGTAACATCAGTGGATCAAACCTAGTGAGTGAGCCACTTGCCCACAAGGAACATCCCCTTGGAGCTTTCTGCAGGATTTCTTTCTGCTTGGCTTTTTTGCCCCACACCTGCTCCTTCTCACATGCCATATTCCCCACTGGAGGTGTACACAAAAAGACACCAGCACAGCTTCTGTGTCAGACACAGCAGGGCCACAGGAGCTGAGAAGGGGACAGTGGAAGCAGAAGAGTTGTGTTTGGAGCTTGCAGTTCCAAGGTGGATCCCTGAACACTCTTCTCCTGGGAATAGAGGTTATTGCAGCTGCTGTGGGGCAGTCCCTCTGAAGGCACAAAAAGCATGGTTGTAACCCTTTAAAGACAAAGAATAATCCTTTTAAGATGTAATTTATCTGAAGAGTATTAACAGAGAAGGTACTGGGATGTTAGAAAGCACCTTCATGCCATGTCTGACTACTGCAACCTGCAAAATCAGAACTTGTTAATAGCAAACTTCCTGAAAATCAGTTTGAGCTTTCTCATGTTTTCTGTGACTTTCCATTACTCCTTCCAAATACAAAACATTTCCTTAAAAATCCCCGAGATGAGATGCATGATTAACGGAGGAATGTTACAGAATGTCTTCTGTGGAAACCACTTAAGTACAGGAGCATCACTTTGTAAAGGCCAGAAGTCCCTCTGCCTTGTGATCCTTTTTAACTCTTTAATGCTTGTCACACTCTCCGGAGAGCACTTCAGGTCCATGCCCTAATGTGAGACATTACCTTTACACTGCCAGATCCCAGGTTTCCTTCCCAGTGAAGGAATTCTGCCTTTCAGCCATTGGAACTTCAGCCCCAGGAGCTTTCTCCTTGGTCCCAACACTTCTCTTCACCACCGAATCAACCACAAGTAGAGCATTTCTCCAGCAAAATACAGTCCAAATGTGGCCAAAGTTTTCACCTTTGCACAAACTTGTGGATTAATTAGCAGATTTTCAGGACCTGAGGATGCTCAAAGCATGGTTAAAGGGTTAATGCCGAGACAGTGAAAGGTCTGGCTACAACTTCCCTTTGTTTCCTTCTCCTTCCTCCCTTTCCACCTTCCCTCCTGCAGCTTCTTTTATGGATAAGTCTTTGCTGTGGCTAAAAAAAAAAAAAAAAAAAAAAACCCCCCGATTGCTTGGGGCCATCAGAGAATCAGAGATCCAGTCAGAGGGTGGCTTTTGTAATAAGGAAAGCTTCTTCCAGGCAGAGGAAGACACTGCCTGGGGCTTCTATACTCACAGCCTTTCTATTTCTGGCTCTCCCTTTTCACAGGGCTTTGTTTGCTAAACCCTGCTGTCCCCCACGGGACATTAGGGAGCATACTTAGCCCAGAAAAAGAACAAACAGAAAAGCCCCCAACTCTGGCACAGCCCACCCCAGAGATAAGGGGCTTTACATCTTACCTCTCTGCCTTTTCTACTTCCAGGAGACTAATTAACAGGAATGCCTTAACGGCTTAAATCCTGCTCTATGGATTTCAATTTGCCTCTTGAGGTAGAAAGTAAAAAGTAATCCTATTTTCAATACAGACAGGGGTAGACTGTGCAGACACCAAGCCCAAAGCAATGCGAGAAAGGTCACTGCAATAATGCAATGCTCAGAAAGCCCCAAGCAGCTCTGGGCAGCTGGCATCAGATGTTAAGGCAAACCTAAGGGCCCCAACTCTCCCTCTGATCGCTGACAGAAGGATTTCAGCCCATGACATCAGCTCACAGCCCTCCCAACCCCGGCGAGAGATGCAACTGCTGCCTCCACCAGATTTTCAGGCAATGCTTAAAGTTCCTTGTCAAGGTTCTTAAAACCCATAGGATGGATAAAGCATGGCAGTTTCTCAAGATCTGCACAGGAAATGCAGGGATATTCCCTCTTCTTCCTGAACCTTTTTCCCAAAAGTTTTCATCAGTCTTCCTGCAGAGGCTCTGTTTAGTCCAGTCTCATCAGTGAAGCACACAGTTAACTGCTCTCCCATCTTCAGAGGGCTCCAAAGCTCCCTCCTGGAGATTTTCCATCAGTGGTTGTTTTGAACATGTTTTTCTGCTGTCTCTTGAAGCAAGCCAGTGTTCAAGCATGGCCTGTCTGACACCTATCCCGAGGTCAATCCAATTATTTCACTCCTTGCCCTGAGTGCTGAGGCAGTCACAGCTTGCACCAACCAGTATTTCCACCACCTCCAGCCGAGTGCAGCCTGACTTGGGAAGTTTGCACTTTGTCACTGTTGATGCCTGCAAAGTCACCAAAAGCATATGCCACCTCCCTAGCTCTCTCCTGAACAGCAAATGCTTTTTAAACCTCTCCCTTCCTGAATTTCATACAACTGGTCATTCAGCCAGAAACTCTCCAGTCTTGAATGCCCATTTCTCCAGGGTCTGACACAGCCACATTTTGATATGGTATTGATAACAAGTGTGTAATGGTTTGTATCTACATGTGAAGCCACCCTTTTCCCAGGAAGGGATGGTCAGGGAGTTGGCTGTAATCTTGGATGGCTCTCCAGGCTCCCAGCTACCACCACCAAGGACTGATCTGACCACAGGAATGCACTCTCACTCACTTCTTGTCTTGCCAGTCACTGCTTTTTGATATCCAGCCCATCTCTTCAGTTCTTCTGAGTTGAGCACACACATTTTCTCACCTGGCACCAAGCAGATGAGAAGATTTGTGTGCCCAAGGCACAAGTACATACTAGTATCAGCTGGTCTAATTGCAGCCTGGTCGCTTCCAGCAGGACAACAACAGTCTTGCCAAAACCAGCTCTTGGTCCCCTAAGCACTTGCTGCAGCACAAACAGGATTTCTCAGAGAGGAATCGAGTCCTTTTAATTTGACAGAAACCACTGAGAAGCTCTGCCAGAGCAACAATATCCCCCCACTGCTGGCCTGGACGAGCACTGAGAACCCAGAGGTGAAGGACTTCCATAGCCCATTACCCAGCCTCCCGAGCCATGCAGTTCCCAGCTGCCACACAGAAGCTCAGTCCCTGCTCTCTTTCTCCTTCACTCTCAGCTTGCAAACAGAGTGTGAAAACACATTTCCTCATCTTCAAATATTTTTTTTTTATTTATTTCCTTCTCAGCATATCTGCCCCTAGCTTATCACCTGGAGGCGCAGGGAAGAAGACACTCAGCATTTCACAAGATGTCATGTTTAACCTTGTGCATGATAGAAGCTGGAAACATGAATTATCAGTAGCACTGGGGCATGAATAAGGAGTGTTGTAACTTGGAAACTTCAGACACAGCCTCAGGAAGAAGCAGTGATGTTTTCTTTTATCTCAGTCTAACTCCCAGAGGGTCACTGTCTTACAAACTGTTTGTAAAACCCAGAGACACTTTCAGTCTCACACAAGTTACAAGTTCAACCCCTTCTCCACCAGTTAAAATAACATTCAGAGATGGTTACTAGAAATGTCAGAAAATCTTCTCCCTATTTTGAAACTTTGCAATCTTGGCGACCCTATACAGGAAAGGGAAGCCTGGCAAGTCCTAAGTGCCAAGGCAGAAAATCATAAAATCATTTAGGTTAGAAAGGCCTTTCAAATGATCCAGCCCAACCATGAACTGCCAAGTCCACCACCAAGCCATGTCCCTAAGTGCCACATCTACACATCTTTTAAATGCCTCCAGGGATGGTGACTGACCACTTTTCTGGGCAGCCTGTGCGGGGCTTGACAATCCTTTTGGTGAAGAAGTTTTCCCTAATATCCATCTAAAGCTCCTCTGATCATTTCCTGAGAAAAAAAGAAACCTGAGATCATTCCCTCCTGTCATACTGCTTGTTACCTAGACACACTCCAGCACCTCAATGTATTTCTTGGGGTGAGGGGCCCAAAAACGGAGAATTTGAGGAGTGGCCTGACATCCTTTCCCTACCAGCAGCATCTTTTAGGTGTTTCCACCAATACCAGCATGATTTGCAGATGAAAGCAGCACATTATCATCACTACTGCACTTTCTGGAGGGTGGCGAGGCTGAGATTAAAGAATAGCAGAGAAAATGGTCAGGGAAATAAAGCAAAGTTTTGTCTGTAACCAGCTCGGGTCAGGATGTCCCCATTGTCAGTGAAAGCCCCTAGAACCAGGTCTTCAAAGGGCTGCCTGGAAGCATCCAAGATGCCAGGCTGGGGCTTACCAAAGCTAGTTTCTTCCTCCATGAGAAATTACCCATTTTCACTTACATTTAGCTGCTCAGGGCAAACTCCAGGAAACACCAGCTAAAAATGTGCTAAAACATGTCAACAGCACAGAGGGAGGAACAGCTTTGCCTGTCCCCAGCTCTCTGAACTCTTCCCCCAACGTGGCAAAGCCTAAATCCATTCAGAGACTGATGGAGAGACTCTGTTTGGGCAGAGGCATGAAGTGCTGTGCTGTCAGCTAAGGACATGACTACAACTCCAGAGTCCATTCACACACCCAGAGCCTGGATGTTCATCAGTCTTCAGGAAAACTTTGAGGTTTGATGGGTTCCTGAGCTAGGAAGTCAACATATATATTGTCCAGGAAGGCATCACTGCATCCCTCTTCACCCAGAGGGGAAACACATCCATGCACACTGGAACACCTCTTTTGCAATTGTCTTTTCTAAGCATCTCTACTGAGACCCTTCCCAGCCCAAACACTTTATTAGAAAGTCAACACCAAAGATTTATCTCTGGCCACAACACGGTTCCTGCCTTTACAGCAGAGGCCAGTGCTGCAGGTACCTCACTTCCAGCAAAAAGATATTTATCACAGCACAAAGACTGGGAGATGGCACTTACTGCAAAGAGCTCAGTCTAACAGGCACAGCTCCATGGTCCTCATTCATACAGGAAGCCTGGGGGACAACAGGGAAGGCTATGGCTGTCCTCAACACCACCCTGCTGCCCCACCCCACTTCTGTGCCTGCCCAGCACCACTGACCCACGGTGTGTTGTCTCTGCACCACGGAGCAACACGTGCCCAGTGAAAATTAATCTTCTGCCATCGAAAACCCAGCACTGCCACATGACTCCTGGGCTGCAGGAGAGGGAACAGCAGGTCCCAGTGACTGGAGCCTCATTGAAATGCTGCATGCCCACTCTCAGGAGCTGAAAACACACCAAGGATGAAGGACGAGCAGAGGGAGCAAGGGGATTACTCGGGATGCTTAGGGCAGTTTAAAGCAAGCAGGCATGAAAGTTTTGCTTTAGTAGAGGTCCTGAAGTCTGGCTGACACATCCAAACTCTCCACCTGGCATGCATCCCCACTTGGATCAACACCCTCACAGGGTACTTCCTGATGGTCTATTGATTTCAACAGATGCCCCAGTAAATGTGTTAGAGAGGGAACAACACCCCAGTAGCAACTGCAAGTTCACGTGCTAACACCCCACTGGTTGGTGCAAAAGGGAAAATGAGTTTGGAGAGGGTAAGTTATTAACAGGTCAAGGGGATATTTGCAATTCTGGCAACAAGTAACCTACCTCAGAGCTGGGGTAACAGGAATAGGCACAGCACAGCCTCCCCTGTGATCTGACCTTAAAACCAGGGTCACCTCCTTTTGTCCACCTTCCCAAGGCTCCTGCCACTCTCCTGACATATCTCCATCCTTGTAGGAAACATCACATGCCAGGCCCAGCCATGCCAGGGCAAGGCACATCCCAAAACTCACCTGCCTGCCAGTTCCAGGTAGGGGACACCCTCCTGGTGACATGAGCCAGTCAAAGCACTGGTTCTGGGGGACACAGTGTGGGGCAGAGCAGCTGGGCCACATGAGAGGGGGGTGGCAGGCAGCATCCCCTGGAGCAGAGGGGATGCTGCCTGCCACTCAGAGCAGCTGGGCCACATGAGAGGGGGGTGGCAGGCAGCATCCCCTGGGAGCAGCCTCTGCCCAGGAGCAGAGCAAGGACTGAATTTCTATTCTGGGGCTCTCTGTGCTTCCTCTTTGGTGTGACAGCCTCAAAGGCGAGTTAGTATTTATAAGGCTCCAGTCACAGCATCCTTTTATTCCCATGAAGGCAAGAGGCTGCAGGGGAGAGGGGGAGAGAGGAAGAGAGAGCAAAGCACCTCAGCAGGCTACCCCAGCCGTGGCTCCCTGGCAGCAGTGGCACTTTGCAGGGAGGCAAAGCAAACAGCACAGTGGTGTCACTGATTTCCCACCTCCTGCCACGGAGCAGCACAGAGAGGGCAGTCAGATGCTGGGAGCACAGCTTTCCCCTTCCCAGGTGTCTTCTGATAGTGGAAAAGGCAAAAAGGACAGGGGAATATTTTTTCCCTCTAGCAATCCATAAGACTGCATCTATAAACACACTCCAAAGTCTTTGTAGACCCAAAGACAGGAGCTTTAAAGGCTTTTGAGCGATGTCAGCTCCTCAGCTGGTCCAAAGCCATCCCTCCTCCAGAGCCATTCTGTTCTCTGATGCGCATAGATCAATGTCATGCCACAAAGAGGCCCAGAGCCTTCTGCAGGGGCAAGGAGAGGAGCCTCCTACAAAGGGAGGGGACAACAGCAGGGCCCAGGAAGAGGCAGAAAACCCCATCAGCCCTCCCTACCCAGGCCACACACAGCAGGGGTGATGGACAGCAAAGCAGAATCAGGAGAGAGAAGAAAGATTTTGGAGAGTAAAGGGGAGTACAAGACAGGAGGGTGAAGCAGATGTGGCAAATGGAAACTAGAAATAGCTCCTGTGCACACAGGAGCCCTCAGTAAGAAGCAGCACAGCATGAATAAAAAGCTATTTTGGGGCTTACCTCAGGATGCTGCTCTTCAGTGTTGCACAGCACCTCTACTAAACAAAAAATGGGAAGCCATTTTGCTCTTGACAGGAGGAATGGGCAGAGACAAAAGAGAGGCACACCAGAAAAAGATCCTGCATCAATAGGAAGCCACAGCTGAAGACAAAAGCCTTTTATAGGTGAGACAGCCAGCTTAAGAGACTTCAGCAAATCTCTCTGATTATTTGCTACACCTGTGCTAGGACAGGCTTGCACCTCCTGCTGCTGCACAAAAATGAATGCAATAAAGAGGACGAAGCACCAGGATGATAAAGTGATGGCGATTGTGCAAGTTCCCACCTTGGTGAAACTGTTTCAACTCAATCAGCAGTGGCAATTGTTTGGTCACTACTTTTTTCTTAGATTTTGAAGCCCCCCTGGGCCTGTATTTGTAGGACCACATTGACTTGATGCAGGCTGCATCTCAGGTCTCTGTTTTTCCATGGTTTGGGACTCAGCATTTCCCATGAAAAGCATAAAAACAGAGCGCAAAAGACAAATTTTGCAATCTGATTTTGGGCAAAACAGATTTTAGGCAAAATGAGGTACACATGCACAGCCTGGTCTGTGAGAAGGAGCCAGCCTCCAATTTTAACAGTCAGCTTCAGTGGACCCAGAATTTCACCAGCAGCATTTGCTGACCTATCAAGCAATTCATTGAATGAGAACTTCTGCTGCTCTATACTTTTGGCATGGTTTTATATCTGATGTTTGAAGAATTTTTTGTTGTTGTTTCCCTTCCCCATTTTATTTCCTCTTTAAATTCCAAGACAACTGCCTGTGTGCAAGGATAGCAGCTGTTTTATTCCTGGAATTAGCACTCAGTTACCGGCCAGCCAAACACTGGGCTTTCTGCAGGAAACTTGGCTTTCCTGATTTGTTGCTGTTTTCCTTAGGCTGAAGTTAATGTCTGCTAGAGCCAGAACAGATATTTAGGGTTTTGTCTATGAAAAGAAAGAGTTCACTCCTTGTCAGCAGCAATGTGGGGCCTTTCAGAAACAGAAATATTTTCACTCTTAGGTTTCAGCAAGACATTTTGGCAGCATTATGAACCCAAACCTTTGGCAGAATCGCACAGGCAGTGAGACAGAGAGAGGGACTTCATGGGAATACGAAGAGCAAAGAAGGGAAATATCAGAGCTCAGTGCTGCCCTGAGTGTGCAGGAGTCCTTCCCACGCAGCCCTCGCTGCTGGCACAAAGGCACTGCAGGAAAGGGCTCAGGCTGCTCCACCTGCTTCTCACATGGAACAGTTCATCACATCACAGTGGCTGCACCTCCAGAAATGTCCTGCAGAGCTCACACAAAAACCCCAAAACCCGTTCTGGAAGTTCAGGGTTTGGATGTTGGACCAACAGAGAAGCTATGGAGAGTGCACCGTACCTGCAGCTCCCTGGGAGCTGGGAGAGGACTGGAGTCACCAGCTGGGGAAGTGTCTTGGGTAGCAGAGGGCTGTTCCAGAGGGCTGGAATTGCCAATTGACACCGTGCTTGCATTGCCAGGGGCCTGCTGGAACCAGAACACACGACTTGACAGAGCTCATTTTTTGCCTCCAGGAGCCGGGAGGCCCGGTTAAGTCCAAGCACACTCAAAATAAGGGCTGAAACCTCTGGATGTTGATCCAGTACAAAGTGAAGCTTCTAAAAACATGAAGTTTTGCCATCTCTGACTGTATTTATCTCCAGCCTTGCTCGAGTGACCGCTCTGAGGAAGCAGGGGACAGACTTATGGTGCTATTGAAAGGTGCTGCAAAAGCTCACGGCCCCCAACAAAAAGCCTTTGCTGAGGGAAAGGTGCATTGTTTAAAAAAACAAGAAGTCTTTTTGCTTTCTGTTCGGGAATCCACCTCACCTCAGGTCTGTATAACAACCTTCCCTGGAAAGGAAGGGGATGTCCTCTGGTCAAGGCAAACTCCTCTCCTCCCCTTGCCCTCTGCTCAGCTGCCTTTTTCTCCTTCCCTTCCCTCTCCACCATGTCCACATGGAGACTGTAACTGGCCCTGGAGCCTGCACTCCTCAGGACTCATCCCATTAAGGGCCCAGCTGCCCTGCAAACACTTCTATGGCCCCAAGAGCTGGAGAACTGCAGGTCACAGGTGAAAATGAGGGGAGAAGAAAGAAAAAGAGCAAGGGAAGAGCCTTGACATCTGCTCCTGCCCCACCCGGGAGCCGCCAAAGGCTTTTCCAAGAAAGGACAGAAGGCTGGGACAGCCAAACACAAATTGCCAAATGATTCCAAATCAGATGTTCAGATAAAAATGGTGACAGGTTTTGTTTTGGCACTGAGTTTTTCCAAAACCAAAAAACCCCACTGAATAAGCGTAGCTTTGATCATGATTCTTTGCATTAATGTTCTCTTTAATTTTGATATGACCTGAGTTCTCTTTTCCTTCCAAGTCTGAACCTTCAGCTTACTTTACTTTCTGAAGATTTTCTCTGGGGAAAAAAAAAAAAAATACTAGAAATGCTCTTTTTCTTTTGAAAGGAAGCTAAGACTCCCTAACAATGAGATTACTCCAGCAGCTGGGCTTTTAAGGACACTCTGGAAATTACCAGACTCCTGATAAAATCGTAGGAGCTGGCAAGGCCGTATTTCCCCTGCACAATTACAATTCCTTTGCCTGTGGGTATTGCTGTGTTGAAATGCCTCTAAAGTTCCTGCTATGTCATTGAATTTGCATGCATTTCTTTTGGGTTCTTTCCTTCTCCAGCCCCTGCCAGAGAGCAGACATTCCTGAAAATCAACTAACCACACTCCCATAACTTTACAGCCTGAAGACCTTGAAGCAAATGAGCCTTGAAGAGTAATTGTGGAATTACAGGCACCAAATGATGCTGAATTATGCAGCGCTTAGCGGATGCTGCTTGGTGGTTGGATTTGGGGGAAAACACTGGATAACAGGAGAAAAATTCACTTTTCCAATGGATAGAGCAATGCTAGTAAACTCACACTGTTTTGATCTCTATTGGCCAAAAAAAATACGGGATTAAACAGTTAAACCTGCTCTGGGAAAGGTCAGGTTTAGGCATCCCCCTGACACATCTGCAGTGCTGTAGGAGGTGCTGAGAGCAATCACACACCAAATCCAAGCACTTCAGCTAAAAAGCATCAGCCTGGATGTACCAGGTCTTGGAGGCAGGTGTGAGCCAAATTTCCATTCTGGTGGATGCATGGATCTTAACCAAGATGTAATCTTCCTAGCAGGATAAATTAAATCCTATTGACTGTGTGAGATAATTGTCTCAATTTAGAAAACATCTCAATAGCATCATCACTGACCAAGCCAGGAGGAATGCAGCAGCCACAGAAATAAGGAAAGAAACATGATGGAGATGTGCAGGGATGTCTGGTGGGTTCATTGCAGGGGGTTGGACAGATGATCTGTAAGGGTCTTTTCTGACCCACACCATTCTATGATTATACATTCACTAATAAAAAACCACCTCTGTCTTCACATGCATGTGCAGGTCTGTACATTGTGTGAACGGCCTTCATTATTAGTATTATTATTGTAGTTATTAATATTATTATCATTATTTCTATTCTTCACAGGTAGGAATCAAGCTGAAGTGTTAGCATTAATTAAGAAATTAATGTAGAAAATCAGCAGCTTGCTCAACATCACACAGGAAATGGGTGAGGATTGAGGGATGAGAAGCAGGTGTTCCCCTGACCAGACTGTCAGGTTGTAGTGGCTTCCTATCAACAGCCTGGCCTTGCATAGGACCCAAAAAACACGAGGCTGCTGTCATGTTTGGAAGTTCTCTTCCCCAAAAGTGTGATATTTTCTCTGGACAAGAACTTGAAGAAAGGCAGGAAGGGAATGCTCTTCATTTAGCAGCTGAGAGAAAAGTGTTTGGACGTCAAATCTAAAAGCAAATATAAAGTCTGAGTGCTGGTTATCAGAGAGACTGCTGGATGAGGCAGTGGGAAGAGCAGGAGCTTTGCTGGGTTGACCAAGAAATCCCCAAAGGCAGCAGTGCCTGAAGGGCCTGGCATGCCCAGCAGGTGAAATGGCAGCACATGGCTCAGCGTGCCCTGCTGTGGCACCAATAACCAATATTGAGAGATAATAAGGAGAGCCAATAACCCTATCACTCAGAGCAGCCTGCCAGGGTGATGGAGCAAGAGCTGCAGGGAGGATGGGCAGGAGGGAGGGATAAGTAGGTGACAGTCTAATTAGGGACCGTGATAACGCCTGGCTCCAGGGCTGCAGGCATTTCCTGGCCGCGGGATGCTGCCAGCTTTGCCAGCTCAGAGCCTGCCTTCTCTCAGCTTTGTAGTCACTGGCCACAGCCCCACCGGGCTGATGGAGAAGCGTCCAAATCCATTGTCCTGCTTGTGTGCCCGTGGGGGACGTAGAAGCAGAGGCTTTAGGTTACCTTTTGGATTGCCCCTGCTGTTGGGTGTTTAAGCACAGGTGTCTGCTGCTGTTGACACTGAGTGATAAGTGGAGACATTTTTTCCATCGGAAAGAATCTCAAGAATTTCCCTGTTCTCTTTTTATTCTTTTTTTTTTTCCTTTTACATCGTGGTAAAGAGCCTGTTACTGGGGAGGGGGTGGGGGAGGTTGGCACGAAGCAGAGGTGAGGTGGCACTTATTTAAAAATTAGATCCCCCTCCATTCTGTTCTCACAAGCATAGCCACTCTGGCCCCAAGCTTAAAGTTCTTGCTTAAGTAAAATATTCCTCCCTTTCTGCACCCTCAGCTGCCTCTCATAGCTGGTCCTTAATGCTCTAGTCCCTGACTTGCAAACTGGTTCCCCAAAACTGAAGCCAGCAGCCACCTCAGGGGATTCATTATCCCTCCAGAAGTGGGAAGAGCTGTGGCTCCTTCGGTGTAGTCTGATACTGAGGCTGAATCTGCACCTCTGCATCCGGGCTCACACTTCAGCCCCCTCCATGACCCCTTCAAAAAGAGGAGTAGAACACTCAGATCTTCATTTAGCAGCTGAGAGAAAAGTGTTTGGATGTCAAATATAAAAACAACGCCTTTCCAAAAGGGAAAAAGCACACAAGAGCTGGGAGAGGACCCCCCTTTCCCTTGCCCATCTCGTGACACTGACCTGCCACCATAAAACACCCCAGGCTGCCACTACCAGAAAGCTCCTATTACATTTTTCATGCTTTACTGTGTCTCAGCTCTGTTTCAGGTCATTTCTTACACCATTTGAGCCTGTCAGAATTTTTCCCCAAAAGAAACCAGACCTGCCTTAGTCTGGCACACCCTGGGGAGCAGGAGGAAGAGCCAGTGACCCCACAGAGGTGCTCACACACCCTCCCAGCACTGTCACCACAGGGAACACCTGGTCTCACAGGCAGCTGAGCATCTCCTGTGCAAACACCAGAGGCTGAGGTGCTCCAGCACACAGGGGCACATCCCAGCACATGCCACTGCTGCCCAGCAAAGCTGCCCAGCCCCTTTTGCTCTCCCAGGATTTTGCTGGAAAGCAGACAAGGCACCTCCAGCCCTCCTGCTGGTGCATCGAGCACAGGGCATCTCTCCCTCTTGGGGTAACAGTGACACTGATAAGCAGGCACCATACCCAGCCTAGGATGGAAAATATAACAAATGTGCTAAAAAAAAACCCTGGTGCAGTGGAAAGCCAGGCCCAGGGGGAATAAACCAAGCTGGGACACCAGCTTGCCTAACACGTTCCGAGAGCCTGGCCACCACACAACTGCCTGTGCCTGCAGCAAGCAGCTGGCTCTGGTCATCAGCTGCCCCTGCCCCAGGACTGGGGAGGCACAGGGTCCCCACCACGTGGTTTCCTGGGAATCTGGGTTAGCATAAAGCCAACAGGAGTTATTTTAATGGATAATTTTAAAAAAACACCCTCATTTCAGTGCAGTGGTGTCCTCTCTCTGATCTGCTCCTTGGCTGGGGAAATGTTGGTGGCAGTGAAGATGGAAGGGTTGGGGTCCTTGCTGCAGAGGATGCCAGCTGTCCTGGAGAGGATACAAACCTGGCGTCCGACACTCATAAATTACATTTTTTTCCCCTCATCTCCAGTCTGCTGTATGAGCTGCACATCCTCACCCTCAGGTGAGCTTCCCCACCCATAACTCCCATCTCAGGGGAGGGGAACCATAAGAAGGAAAAGGCAAACAAGCCTTGTTTTGAACAAAAGAATAAAGAGGCCAAACCACAGATGAAACATTACCACTTCAAAAGGGTAAAAAAATAGATATCAACATTAGTCACCAACAGTTAACAACCTCCAGCCTCCACAGCCTGCAGGGGCTACGAGGAGCCTTCCATCCTCCACATCCTCCTCATCCTCCTCCTGCCCCTGTTCGTGCCTGTTTATATCATACGGTTTATGACAAAACAACTTATTAAAGGAATTGCGTAACTGAGGTCCTAACCCTTTCCACGCTGGATTTTTCCAAAGCCTTACTCTTATCAGGCAATTGTGCTGGAGACACCAGCTACCTGTCACAAGCTCTGTGGTATGGTTAATTTTTTAATGAGTTCTCAGCTCTTTGATTGCTTGCCTGCTTTGTTGGGAAGCTTAGTCACATGAGTGTGAAGGTAATCCAGGAAAAGTACTGTCAGTGTACTCAATTTTGGGAGCTGGCACTGCCTCTGGAATTGACTTCTGCCCACAGCCTTGGGACCAGCATCCCGGGAGGTCTCTCAGTGAAAGGACATCTTTGCACCTCGCAGGGCAGACTGGAGTTGGCTCTGCAGCTCATGGTCCATGTGGGCCACAGGAAACTTGTCTCCTGACAGGGCCCACGTGCTGGCTGCCCTGGGATTACCTGGGAAGGCCACCTGAGGAGTGAGGAGGAATGTGTGAGCCTGTGCATAGGTACCCTCTGCCTTCTGAGGTGCCTTTGTGTGCCTGAGGCTCCCACCCAGAGCTGGCAGATTTGGTCCAGGAGCCACCTCTAGCAGAGGCAGATGTTCCTCCGGCCTTGCTGCAGCCAGACACACCAGGACAATGGCCAAACCTCCTCACTGCCCCCCACCAAGGGCTCACCACCAGCAGGGACCAGCCCTGCCCTGCCCTGCGCAATCATCTCCGTTTGGACTGTGAAGTTTGGACCAGAGCTGGTTTCCAAACACCCCTTAGGCTGCCGGCAAGGGGCTGGCACACGCACACAGAGCAAACCTGTTTTATGTGTTGGAGTCACTCCCAAGAGAGCCAGCACCACGGCGGGTTTCAGACACAGGGTGAAGGGCACACTACACGCGAGTGTGGGCTTGGGTAAAAACCCAGCTCCCACGTTTGCAAGAGAATCGTTATCTGCTATTTCACTTTGTTGGTTTCAGACTTGGCTCCAATTTTGTGTAAAACAAAATCACCTGCAAAAATCCCACCCCTCTAACTGCAGCCCACTGGGTCATCTCACCCAGCCTCAAATCTCGTGGTAAACAACACTCATAATGACAGACACCAGGCTGCTCCAAGCCTCTGCACACATTTGTAATGTGTAACACAGCGCATGAAAACTGTATCTCTGTGTAATTAGCAGCGCTCAGCGCGGTGACTCAGACATTCCAGGGCACTTTCTTCTTGTCGTTACTGTGCGAAATCTAACTTTACTCATTTTTTCCAATGACTTTGGACTTTAAAAACAGCAATTAGCAAAGGCAACTTGTTATCAGCTCCTGTCGGTTGCTCGTTGCTCGTCCTCCTGCCAGTCCTCCGCTGTGTTTTGGTCACAGGCAAAGCTTTGGCAGTCATTTCCCCAGACTTGCTTTTTGTCCAGAGGACCAGAGCAGCCAAGTGAAGAAAATAGGTGCTAAACCTGAAACCCTTCCACACATCTTCGTGTTAAGCATCTGATCATTGAAGTAGCTCTAGACTGGGCCTTTATGTAACATGGCAAATAGCAGATAAGACATGGAATAAAACTTCAGGGGCATCATTTTCTCACTTCTCCTTCTAGTTACCACTAGGAAAGTGAAAATACTGTACTCTCATCGTTGCGTTTCTCCTACCGTGTTTTTTGCGGTGCCTTGCATCTGTGCTGCTCACAGCTGGCTTTACATGCATTGTAAAGCCATACATGCAGCTTTACATGCATTGTCACACACTGCTGCAGCTGCACGAATGGCAGGCTGCTGCTCTCCACTGCTGGTGGGTGCTCTGCCCTTCTATGAAATGTTTCCAAGGGTGCTATGGAGCCTGCAGTGCTTTGTGAGGGGCAGGGAAGCTGCTGCTCTCTCTAGCATGCTGCTGGTCCCTGTATTTTCTTTCCTGGTGGGACAGACCCCAGCAGAGGAGGTTGAAAGACCAGCATCCCCCTGAAATCTGTGGGGAGACTCTTGTCCGGCCAACCTGCCCAGGCGAGCCACCACGTACCTGGACTGACGTGTGGGAACAGAAAAATGCCCAAAAGAAATACTTAAGTCCACAACATTTTAATATGAAAAATTGGAGTGGAAATAACAACTTCTGCTGAGACACTGAGGTGATTCCTGGCGAGTAGATAGTGCTTGTCTGCCATTTGTTGCAGTGAATCTCTAACACACACAGAAAGATGGGGCACTGTGCAAGCTCCACGTACGCCCAGAGGTTTTTGCTGTGGGAGCAAGGGAGCAAACAGGATCAGACACTACAGCTGGGCTGCAGAGAGAAGACAGGGAGTCTATTTAACCTCCTTGGTCTGTTTTCCTCAGCTCAGGTGGGAGGAACTTTATCAAGAGTTTCTGAACTAGCTGCATGTGGTTTGTCCCTGACACCTCTCCTTCTACTTTCATGGTCTCCATTGCAGTCTTGCCTGTGTGTTCCTCATTCTTCCCATTCGCCACTGGGGTTTTTTTCACCAGTCATGTCACTTCATGTGACTGATGTCCTGCTGGTTCGGGGTTATTTTTTAAGAAATGTGAATTTTCCAGCAAATTCAGTCCACTGGGCTCACACAGAATGGCTGCCCATGGATGCATTAATCTTTTTGCACTACAGAAGTGGGGGCACTGACATGTGAAGGGGCAAACCCAACAAGGTGAAATTACAAAACAAACTAAGGGTGAGGTTCAGCTCATGTGGATTCAGCTGCTTGAAAGCTGGGCATGCAAAAACATTGAATGGTTTGGGTTTGGAGGGGACCTTAAAGATCATCTAGCTCCAGCCCCCTGCCATGGACAAGGATGTCTTCCACCAAAGCAGGCTGCTCAGGGCGCCATCCAACCTGGCCTTGAACACTTCCAGAAATGGGTAATCCACAGCTTCTCTGGGCAACCTGTGCCAGTGCCTCACCATCCTCACAATAAAGAATTCCTGCTAAAATCTAATCTAAACCTACTCTCTGAGTTTGAAGCCATTCCCCCTGTCCTGTCACTACAGGCCCTCCTAAATAGTTCCTCTCCGTCTTTCTTGTAGTAGGCTCCCTTCAGGTACTGGAAGGCTGCAATTAGGTTACCCCAAAGCCTTTTCTTTTCCAGGCTGAACAGTCCCAATTCTCTCAACCTTTCCTCTTAGGAGAGCTGCTCCACCCCTCTAATCAACTACATGGTTATCTCCATCCTCTTGCTGGCCTGAGGACATTCTTTCCAGATAGGCTGTTAAAATGATTCACCTTCTGGAGATGTTTACTTCCTTCCATGGAGTACAGCAGGAGACGTAACAACTACCTCAGACTAAGCACCCGGATTTTAATTACGATGGAGGCAGCTTAGCGTGAGTAGCCCAGCGCCAGGATGGGAGGTGACATCACAGGGTCTGAAGCTTTTGGGGTCCTTTCTTCCAGGGTCTGGAGCTTTTGCTGGCTCCCTGGGTAAAACCCAGCCAAATAAACCATTTCTTCTTACAGCAGTGGCTCTGGACATTTCTTCTGATCAGGTTTCCTCAAAAGTGACTGCTGCTGCATCACACCAGGAACCGTCCCTGTAGACAAATACCTAAGGCTTGTTGGAAGAGACAGGTATGGAAAGTTACTGATGAAAAGTCCCTATAAAGAACAAAATACTCAAGTTAAATATTATACTTCTTGCATTCTGTGGCCAATCCCATTTTACAGAGGTCAGGACTAGTTACAGAGGTTTAGTTGCAGAGACAGGAAGTCCCAGAGAAATCTCTTGGGCTGCTACTGAGACAAAGTAGAAAGGATTCTGTATGGAAAGGAGCACATGGACAGGGTGCAGTGTGTGACACATGCTGCAGCAAACAGGCAGCTGAGAAAGGCCCTGGAATGGGCCAGGACAGCTCGGGAGTCCATCTGGGAGCACCAGTGGGGTGCACAGTAGCAGGCAGCACGACTTTCCCCTGCCCCATATGAATGCCCACAGGCTCTTCCCCCGTCCACACAGAGGCACCCACAGCAGACCCAGCCAGGAATCCACATCCGAGTGCTGCAGATTTGGGCAAATCCCTTTTGGGGTCAGCTGAGAGCCCCAGGGATGGAGACGGGTCATGAGACTGCCCACTACAAAATCCCTTTGTCCTTGAGTGCAGGGGATAATGGCCCCAGCAGGATCTGCTGCGCCTGGCAGGGACTGAAGAGCCCCTGCAAAGTTCCCCTGGTGCTACTGTCACAGCAAGTTCATGCAGGAGACCCTGCTCTAAAGCTGCCTCTGCCTTCCCCTCCTGTGAAGGTATCCCAAATCCCAGCAGCTGGAACATTACTGGCTGGAACCCAGCGGATCCATGCCAGAATGTGCCCATTTCTCAGGAGGCTGAGCAGAGGGAAAAGCAAACTGTGGGCACCGGAGCAGGGGAGGGCAGGGCACTGAGAGGCAAATCCACCTGCACACACACACGGAGCCTCCTTGGAGCACTGGAAAGTGTTTTCCCACCCGAGGGAGCACGGAAAGCAGCTCCACCTCTGCCGCTTGCCCCACCAGCCACCTTCAGCCAGTTCAGCTCCAGCCGGGGGACCCCGCGTTGGTGTCACCCGGGCACAAAGCAGGTTTTAAGCAGGGCAAGTGTGGCTGCAGCTCCGGTGGCAGCAGGGGTCAGTCCTCACCCCGCAGGCAGCATCCACGGCAGGCCTGGCGCTGCTGGCAACAGCTGCAGTGGAAAAGAGTCGTCAAACACCGCTCAGGAAGGCTCGTGCTTGACAAATATTTGTTGAGCTGATTGTAACCTGCCTGGCTCATACCTCTGAATGCAGAGAACCTGCGGGGAAGAGCTCAAACCCCTGCAATACAGCCACCCTTTCTCCCTGCCCCAGCGCAGCTGGAGAAAGCCACAAACCTGAGCCACCTCCTCACCCCAGCTGAGCTGTTCTCAGCCTCAGAACAGCAGGAGCAGGCTGCTACATGGCAGTGACCACACTGGGATTATATTGCCCTGTTTCCCCTTGTGCTGATCCTCACCCTTGCAGTCCAGAGCCAAAGGCACTGGCCAGTGCGACCCTGGAGGAGGTGGGGAGCTGCCTGGCTGCAGCTGGATGAGGCTCTGGCTGCTGCTCCATCCCTGCAGCTTGCAGCAGAGATGCAGGCTGTGTGCATGAGGCTCCCAGCATCCACGGCAGGGCACTGTGCACACAGCAGGCAGCCACGAGCACCCCATGGCCAGGGGATGTTTGGGACAGAGGCAGGACACGCTCTGGGACACAGAGGGTGGGAAGTACCTGGGCTCCTGAACTGGCTGAGGGCAGAATAAAGAAGGAAGCACTGAAAATGAAAGCAGAGCTGCTGTGACATTTTCATGCTTGGCTTCTGACATCCTCTCCCTCTCATACACTTGACTTCCTTGCTTATTTTTATCAGATGAAGCTGATGGTCGCTGCTACGGTAACCCTGTGTGGTTACAGCTCTGGCAGCACCGAGTGCTCAGTGCATGCTTCCTTTGTGGCTTGTGCAGTCTTCCCATCCCTCAGGGCTCTCAGAACAGTGGGTTTGACTTTGTTATGCTTCAGCTGCCTGTTGTGGTGGGTGGAGGTTCACCCCTCCAGGCTCTGTTCCCTTGTCCGAAGCCACTGCTATCTTCCATCTTTGTCCTGTCTTTGCTCTCTTTGGTGGGAAAAGTACAGGTCACTGACCCCAAGCATGGGGCTGGGGGTTTTTGTTTTAAAGCGGATAAAGCACAAGACAACTTTCACAGAGTTGGTAAGTTGGTGTGGGAGAAAAAGCTCTTCATTGACAGGAAAAAGTCTGATTTGAAACAACAACAAAAAAATAACTTCTCTTGCTTGGACCCCAATCCTTCCCGTTTTAACCATTAGGGAAGGTGAGACCAGAGAACAAAGGACTCTCCTCCCTAGCTGGTTTGTCTCCAGTCCTGGCACCCAAACTGCCCCAGCCTGCTACCCCAGGCTTTTGGCTCATGCTGGGGCCATCAGCACAGCATGACACAGTCGAGCCCCACACATCTTTTCCTGCAGGTGAACTTCCACTGAGCAAAAGGTGGGAGCTGCAGAGGTCAGTGGGTGCCCCAGGGTGTGTCCTGGCCGCATTTCCAGTCCTTCAGGCATGAAACCATGGAGCTACAAGGAGCTTTGGCAGAGCAGCTCTCCACCGTCACACCTAACGACCCCACCCACAGTGCCCTCGCCTGCTTTGCAGCAGCTCCTGTTCTCTCCATCCCTGCTCATCATCACATAAACACACACAATGCTCCCACCAGTCCCAGGCATTTCCTGGGTGAAGCAGGTTTCTCTGCACTCAGTTCCTCCCTAGGTGATGCTCATGAAGCCTCCTCCCTCCCACTCCTAAAACCAGCACTCATAAAGCTTCATTTGTGTAAGGATGGGTTTGAGCTTAGCTCAGCAGAGCTCCGCTCCAGCCAGGTTTGCACAGCCCTTTCTGCAGGTGGATGATCACCGGGGCTGCGGAAAGTGACACATTTGTAACCCAAGTGGCTCAAAGCCAATGACACTGTGCTACTGACACTGCTGTGGGATGGGCCACCATGCCTCCAGGGATGTCCCACACGCTGCCCTCCCGCTGCAGAGACATTGACACAGACGCTGCTGACCGTGGGGACACCAGGCAGGAGCAGAACTAAACTCTGCTGTGCTCCTCTCAGATCCAGACACAGATTTGTGCTGGCCAAACATCAGCAGAAAGGCATCACTTGGACCATGAAACGGCCAGAGCCTTCCTCCTCAAGTAAGGATTTAGGGATAGGAATTCCTGTTGTTAATATAGAGATGTGTGGTGCTCAGTATTGCTTTTTGAGAGCTCAGAGAATGTGCATTACAGGCTGTTGCTCCTCAGATCCCCGGGGTTGTTCCAGGTGAGTAGACTTGGACGATTTTGTTTTAGTTTTGATTGTGCTTCAAGGCATTTTAAAGCAGATCAGCATCACAAGGATGAAAGCTCCACATCCTCATAGGCTGGGAACTTCCTGCTGGGATTAAAATTGGAAGGAGACAGCTCACCTGAAAGAAAATTCAGCTTCTCCTGTTGCTTGCAATGATAAAGAGTGTGCTCTCTGCCAGAGCACAACTTCAGCCTGCACCAAGGGGACCTGCATCTTAGGAGTGGCTGCTCCCCACATGCAGTGCTGGTGCATTATCTTTGCACTTCCACAGAGTGAGAATTTTTCCTGTCTGCACACAAATGCAGGCAAAGTCAGATGCCAGCAGTTCATGTGCAGAGGTTCAAGTGACTGTGGGCTTGACGAAGGCAAACAGAAGTGGGTGCACACTGAACACTACAAATTAATTATCTGGGAGCGTGAACACAGGCTGAACGAAGCAGGACAGCAGAGCACAGCTTGCTGTGTCATCAGTTTCCACCACAGGGCAAAGCTTGAGGAGAACAAATGCCTCAGGTTTAAATGTGACCCAGGAGAGACATTGTTCTGTGTGCAAAGAAAGGTCCTTATGCCACCCTTCTTTTTTTTTTGAGGATGACTAAGGCTCACCCATTCAGCAGCAAGACTATTTTCATTTGATGATCCAAGTTCCAGTTTGGCCACAATAGTTGGAGTCAAGGAGCAGGAAAGAGCCTGCACCGCTCCAGCACCGCTCCAGGCAGATACAAGGCAGACCCCCTGGCTGAGCAAGCCCCACTCAGGGGCCAACCCTTCTGGTCTTACCCCAAAACAGGATGATACAGCAGGATTCATTCTTCATTCTGATGTGAGCCTGAAAAACCTGTTGGTGTGCAGCACATGGAAGCAGCAGACAAGTTCAGTATGTTTGCAGTTTCCCTAACCAGTGCTGTATTTTAAACAAAACCATTCTGGGTCAAGAATAAACATCTTTGCTGATTTCAGTTCAGCACATCTGGTCGTCTTGGAAATCCTGCAGCAGCTTCTACAAGGCAAGCAACTTCTGCTAAGGCAAGCAACTCTGTGCCTGAGGAAAGGAAGAAATCAAAGCACCTCTGCTAGAGGCTGACTGAAGAAAAGGAGAGGTCAGCTTTAATATTGCATTTGTTCCCATGGCATAAAATATCCATGAAGGTTCAGCATGATACAGTTCATCTTTGAACTGTGGGGCTCACATTGAGCATGACCTCAGTTCAAGCATTAAATGGAAGGGTCATTAGTTAGTGTATTTAAACTAGTCTCATGTAAACATAACACTCCAGCCTCAGCTGGGCTTGTTTGCCTAGGTTAGATTAGAGTGTTAGCTGCCAAATGACAGGAACTTCTATCCATGTACCTTAAAGATATGGGTATGCCAGGATATTTGCTTCTTATCACCAGGTTTTAGTGGAAAATTTAATCCCATTAAGTACACAGCTTGAATTACTGAATCCTGGCGTGGTCAGACTTCTTCAGCCAGAACAGTGCCTTGCTACCAGGGAAGCTCAGACTCACACTCAGAAATGCCATTTCCCCCGGCAGCACGTGGCCACTGGTGAGTGGCACAACTAGTCAGGGAGAGCTGACCTCTAGACCCAAAATGGCCAACACAGACAAGCCTGGGTAGCTCAGCTGAGAACCCCAGGAGCACACAGCAAGGCAAGGCTTGTCTTCATGAGTGCTGCTCAGGCAGGGAAGAGCATGCACAGGGAACATGACTAACAGCAGCTGTGAATAGTTTCCACTCTTCATTACTTCATGTTTTGCAAGGTTAGGTAAGGGGGTAGATGTAGAGGACAGATACAAATACAGAATTTTTTTTTTCAGGAATAAATAATCTGGAGCAGCAGTTTGCTGCAGCCTTTCACACAGCCATGAGCAACTACAAGAAGATGGAAGGCAAAGGTGCTGCCCCTCAAAGTTGACTTTGGTTTCCAATGCCAGAGGGCATGATCTGAGGCCAGCCACCAGTATGAAACCAGCATCTCCAGGCTCAGCTGATAGCCATGATCTGGAAGGCTGACCATCCCAACCCACTTTTGCAGTAAAAACAAAGCCAGTATGTTTGGAAAGCATTTTCAAACTTTATTTACAACTGTCACAGTGACAAAAATGTAGTTTGAAAAAAATGCTAGCTTCTCCCTGAGGCTCAAAAAAGAATTACAGAAATATAGAATGTATATCATACAACAGGAGTTTTACTGGAGTGCTTTGTTCTTTAGATACGTTCAACAACAAATAGAAATATACACAATACTTCCAAAAAAAGGATGCAGACAGAAATATGCAAGTCTTTAGGGCAGACAGCAGGTCTGAAGTCCAAGGATTGCCATCTCACTGCTGCCCACATGGTAACATCTTTGATATAGAGCTTTGACTTGGTGGTACAGATGGTAGAGACCAATAGAGAGTAACACTTAGAAATAAGACAACTGGCTGGTATGCAGGTGTACAAGCTCACTCCAGTAAGACAGCAAGACTAGAACAAGTGTTACAGACACAACAGCTGAATCCATCACTAGAGAAAATGGTATCACCACATCATGGCTGTTCAGTGATCAACCATCCACCAAGGTGGGCAGGGAGAGTGTCTGACTGGGTCTGCGTGGCTGGACCAGAGGCCAGCTGCAGTGTAGGAACACTGAATTTCTCCTGCTTTGTGCTAACTCATCTCCAAACGCTGATCTGTCCAAAAATAGTTACACAGCTGATAAATTATTGCCATTATGTTGAAACACAAGCAAGACAAGACTAAAACAATCCTGCCAACACGTTAAAAGCAGTTCCCAAACCCCACCAGCGTTTAACTACTCATGAGGTATTAAAAATACAAATACACACATGTCCAAATAGATTTTAAAAATGGAACCAGTTATAAGCAAAGGGGGGTGGCATTGGGATTATTATGGAAGTTTGGTTAAGGCCTTGACATTTCTTTTTCTCTTCCATGACCCCAGATTTGGTTTAGGTGGTAACTGCTCTCATCCTATCCCAAGACTGACTGGCTCCCAAGCTGGTCCCCAAAACTGCAAGACCATGCCTTTCCAGGAAAGCAGCAGGTAACCTTGTCTGGCAGCAGACTGGCCTTCTCCTTGAGACGGAATATGGTGAAGAGAGAAGAAACCCAGACTTCACAAGCCAGTCTGCACTTCATTAAAACAACCATGAACATTTCACCCTCACAAAGAAGCAGGAATGCATCTTGTCTCAGGACACCCACGCTAATCCTCTTCCAGCAGACCCCATCCTGCAAATCCCACTGGTGATCCACACTAGATCTGGTGTTTCGTCTTTGGATGACCCCCAGGTCTGGCAGCCCCCCCACAACACTCCCAACCAGCCTGTCCTGCACTGAGGAGGCCCTGCAGTTCAAAGCTGGAGGAGAATCCCCCCCACCCCTCTCAAGCCCACTGACCATCAAGTTAAGAGACACAAAACCCTACAACTTCAAGGACATCAAGGCAAGGAGGCATAAATCTCCACCCTTAGGCTTGGGGCACTGTACAAGACGAGACCACCCACAGCAGCCTCAGCAAATAGGAGAGAAAAATCTGAGGTGTTCAAACCTACATGAGCTCTTGCTGCAGACAGAAGCACCTTTTTACATCCGATGCACACCACCTCATGCTCACCACCTGCAAGATAAGCTAGGGCGTTGCAGGAGAGATGACAAGCAGCAGCCTAATGCTATCCTGCAAATACAGCTGCTCAGCATTGAAGAGTCTAAAGGCAAACAGGGGGAGAAAGTAACTTTGGGGAAAGTGGCTGGAAAACAGGCTCAACAGCAAGAGCAAGAAACCAGACTACTCCTATGGACGCTCACCTTACCCTAGGAGGTGCCGAACCAGGGAGAGCTACAGGCCCCTTGTCACTAGATCATTTAGCCATGCTTCGCTATGGACACCCTTCCACCCCCCAACACACAAAATGGAAGCTGTAAGAAAGGCAAATCTGAGATATTTTGGCTCTGTTCTCATGCTTTTAGCCGGAGGCAGCTCCCAGCCAAACGCTGCCACCTCCAACTGTCCTCCCCCTTCCCGAGCTCCCCCCTCCAGCAGTCCTCGTGTGGTCACCCTCTGCCATGTGCTTGGAATTTCACTGCTGCCTCCGCCTCGGAAAAATACAGATAATGATCTCGAGAACAGCAAACATTTCTCTGCGTTACTTCCTTCCTTCCTCAGGAGGTCTGGTGACACCGAGGGCTTCAGTTCTTGATACAGAGAATACAAAAAAACTAAGATCTCGCAGGTGCAAAATTGAACTTGTCTTATTAAAAAGACTTTCAAAGAAAGTGTGGCTCTTCCTTCAGAAGGGTGCAGTCCCTTGCCTTTCCTCAGATGCCATTTATTGCTCCTTGTTGTCCTTCTTTGCGTCTTCACAGTTTTCTTCCTCCTCCTCCTCGTCCTCCTCCTGCACGAGGAATTCTTCGGGCGGCCATCTCAGCTCCCCGCTCTCCACGTCCCCCTCCGTGGGCTCCACCACGATGGAGGGCAGGCGGTCCTTCAGCTTACAGTAACGATCAAAGTCTGAGGGGTCGGGGAAGATCTGAAAGAGCCAAGGAACAGTCTGTGAGAGGGGCTGCACTCACACACTCTCACCAAAAACCCAGCTCGAGACATTTAGGTCTCCAGGGCAGACTAGTCTGGACACAGAGTCAACCACTGAGTGATGGGAATACTCTTGAACTTGTCAATAACCTTTTCAAGTCTCCAAGAAATGGAAATGAGCACAGCCCAAGAGGCTCCCGAAGCACGCGCTTGCTTGGATAGTGCTCAGCAAATAGGTACCTGCCCTTTTGGATATTTATCCAAATGCCTTGTCACCCCCCCACCCCTGCTTTTGCATTAATGCTCTTCAGTTTGCACACAGAGCTCTCTCCATCAGAGAGTCTGAGATCTCATTTCCTGCTGCTGGTCAGGCTGCACACCAGAACAGTTCTCCAGGTTCTGCTGCTGGGAGGCAGGAGGGTCATGGCAACCCAGGGCTAGCACAGCCCAGATCCTTGCAGCAAGGGCCTGTGTCTGGTATCACTCCAGGGCCACGGTGCCAGCCTGAAATAGCTCAGCTGCATTTTAGAGATAACTCTGGCAGTATTCTGCACACTACAGCTACCACACATCAGCAGTGAAACTCAGCAGGACACTCATTTATGGAAGGGCTGGGGACTAGATTGTATTTCTTCAGGAAAGGGGTACCTGTGGCATAGCCAGCAGTCATGCACTGTGTTTCTCATGCAGTGGATACAAGGACTCCTCCATCTCCAGCCCCTCAAGGTGCACCTTACCCATTCCCTCCCACCCACTGCTTGCCACATGGATGCACAAGCTTGTGCAGTGCAGCAGCACCAGGGCCCATACTCACTGGTACTGCTAGTGATGCACACTTGGATTCTACTAGGAACTGAGGCAAAGTGTGAGCAAAGGGAAAAAAAACCTGCTGGTGGAGTGTTAGCAGCAGCTTTGCACGACTAGATTGCAATATGAACAGAAAAGGTTGTGTTACTTGTGGGTAACTTGCTGGGGGAACACCTTCAAACCCCAGCTCATCCAGAAGGGAACTGGATGGGTGATAAAAAAATTTATCACTGCTGGGTGATAAAATCCACTTGCTACATCAGACCTCCTGGTTAGCAGCCAGAAGATTAAACAACCACCACCTGCTATTTCAAACAATTTTATCAGAGTGTCCATTTCACATTAGACTTGCATTTAAACACTCCAAAGGGGAAAATGACAAAGTGCATTTTCCCCTTGAGGTTGTAGGCCAGGTGAGAAGTCATGTGGCTGTACTTTTCTTTGAAAATCATCTGCATTCAAGCGAGTTACAAGAGCATCCTTGCAGGGAGCAGCACTGCCAGACTTGGCCTCAGTCTGAGAGCAAGATCTCATCTGCTTTGATCTTTGTGGTTCCAGTAACAAAAGCAGGCTCCCCATCCAGGAGCCCTGAGCATTAACCATGAAGCTTCATTCTCCTTGTGCCAATCATGTGGGTACCTACCACCTTGGGAAGCCCTGGCCACAAAAAGTGAAACAACATCCTATCAGCTCCTTCTTCAGCCTAGCAGCTGTTAGCTACAGCATCACCTCCTTGGCAATACTCAGTCTTCTACTGTTCAGCCTCATTTTTCCTTCACACCCAAAGCTTTGTGGCAATCAGATTGGAAAAGCCTTTGGGCTGCTACCTAACACAAATTCAGGCAAGGGAACAGAAAGAAATGCACAAATCAGGGGCTGTTTGCATGTCATCATCTGGTCCTGGGGACAGCGGTGTAAGACTCCAGGTCCCACCATCCATGTTTTTCAGGTGCACAAGAGCAGCTGAGCCCTTGAACACAGCCACATGAACCTGGGTATTGCAGTGTGAGCTACTTGCTATTAGTCACTCTCAGCACCAGTGAGACAGCAACTGTTTCTTGGAGCTTTGTGGCTTCTGCTTGGCCAAACAAAATCAGTTTCAGGCACATAGTGCATTACTGAAAGTACAGTCAGTGGCTCTTAAGCATCAAGTTATCTAAACCCAGGATAGGGGAAAAAAATACTCTTGACATTACATGGTTTAGAAGGTTGCAATGGAAAAAAAAGTGTGGTTCAAGAGGTTACATAAGCTGATAATGTCATGAAAATAGCCTCCTATGGAAGAAAAATAGCAGTATAATAATCAAACTAACCTTTGGCTGCTATTATTTTAAGCACATTAGGTCAAATTGGAGCAATTTCTTTGAAAATAGCCTGCCAGATTTTTTTTCCAGAAACTAAGTAGTAGTCATTTCCTTACAAACAAATATCCGCAAAATGTGGTGTGCAGCTTTTTTAATAATAAAAAAACCCTAGCACAATCTTATCTCAAACAGCTGCAGGACAGGCTGAACCCAAGAAGGTCAGGATTTTTTCCACTAAGTCATGCTTTTTAATCGTTGAGGCAGCATGAAGGGAGATGTTGCAACTGCACTTTGAAGGGGCGTGGACAGTCAATGGAAAAAATACAGAAAGGCAGATTTCCTCCAGTGTGATGGGCAGGGTGACAGCAGGCCAAGCACAGGGGCCCAAGGAAAAAGGGTTTGAGACTAACTGTACATCTGGGGAAGCCAAGTGAGAAGGTCAATCCAACTAGCCTCCCCCCTCCTCTTCACAGAAAAAGATAAGCAAGCACCAGCTCTCTCTGCCCTGCCCCAGTAGGGCCATGCCACATTTGCTGGTTCCATAGGCCTTATCTGGTCCCACTCCAGATTTAGACAATGGAGGGAGAAAGAAACCTCCCTAACTTACAGCAAGCTCCACACTGGGAATTGCAGCAGCTCAGCTCTGACCTGGGAGCTCTGCACTCTCTGGCACAGCAGCCAGGACAGCAACACCTGCCTCCAAGCCTTCCTGCTCACATTATCCTGCCCAGGGCTGTGGGAGGAAGGCTCTGCACCTCCCACCCCACAAAGAGGGCAAGAGCCATGGGTTAGCTTCTCCCTTTCATGCACGACAGGGAGCCTCCTTGCACACAGCTAAGGCAGACGCCTTCCCCTGGCAGACCTGGTCACTTGATGGGGGACAAGTGACAAGCAAGTGGTTGTGATGGCTGCCTAAAAGCAAATTTACAGCAATTCAGAGGCATCTTCCAGCCCTTCACTTGCATGATACAGCACAAGGGTCTGCAACTGCTTCCACACACAGCTTCCCCTGTAGCTGAGCCCCAAATCCTGGCCATGGAGAGACACATCCAACACCTCTAGATCCACAGAGGACATGGATGTTGCTTCTTACACTACTCAACACAGCTTCTAGCTAACAGCAAGACTGGTTTTTACAGGCCCCTCTGGATTTACGTCTGGGAACTGCTCTCCTCATGAACTTAGCCAGATCACACACAAATCAACCAAACTCTTGCCTTGCAGCTGGAAAGGGCAGGGAAAAGCAGAACTTGAAACAAAAGCTTGCAATGATTTTAGGATGATCATGTTTGCCTCTGTTTCAGATGATCTAGCTCTACTATCCTCAGATGAAGTCTTGGCAACAAGAATGGAAAGTTTTCATTGCCCTGGGGAGGCTCATAGCCTCTCTCAGCATTCACAAGGATGGAGAAACACCAAAAGCAGGAGAGATGTCAGGCAATTAAGAAGATTAGCTCAGCACTACCATAATCCAAGTGACACTTGTAAATTCAAAACAACTTCCACATGTGTGCTCCATACCAACACCCATAGTTAAAATGCCTGTCTCCCCTCCCATGGGGCTGAAAACTATTTAAATTGTATTACAGGGAGACTAAAGCAATGACATCTTTCCAAATTAAGTTACTGGTTTGGGGGAAAAGCTTTGCTTGACTGTGGTCAAGACTGCTCAAGTCTATACAAGACTGCAAAGTCCACACTGGGAGACATTCCACTTCAGGTACAGGATACACCCCTGATGGACACATCACTCATCCTCCTTGGACTGAAGGGCTGAATTTTGTGCCTCTTCAACAATACCAATACTCCAAACCCCAAATCAGCACTGGAGTTGTGAAAACAACACTTTAGTGCCACTGAGAAGCACAGCAAGCTCATGTCAGGAAGTGTTTCAGTCATCTCTCAGTGTCCTCTCTGTAGGACTTCTCGGGCCACAATGCATACATTTACTCACACAGCAGTCATGACTCAAGAACGAGCTCCAAGTATGTACACAGCAGCTGTGACTCAGGTTGATGAGCCACAACAAGTCCCCGGCCACAGAAATACTGCCCTGTCTCAGGGCATGATGTCAGGGAAACTTCCTACATCTAACCATTTTCCCTCAGAGCAACAAAGCATCAAACTAGGGAGGAAAAAACATGCTCTGAGGTGTTGCTGCTATCCTCAGTTTAGATTTCAGTGGAACACTTGTGCACAGCATAGCTGCCAAAATGATTGCTTTTGTATCTGTTTATCCCATATCCTGCTTCTGTCTTCACTGAGGTCCCAGACCCTGGAATACACATTGCCTATTAATCTTGTCTAGCAGCCATGCTTGCTATCATCACCTTTTGCAGCCTGGTTTCAAAACCTTCCACAGCAGCAAGCAGCACCTCTGAAGGACTTCCCCTGCACAAATCAAAGCTGCACAGACATGAAGCACCCGACAAGAAAACAATTACAGAGGAAGGTGAATTTCCATTGAGCCAACAGCCCTTGGGCTAGTAACATAGTGGTGGTCCAGTTTAACTGGAGCGATCCAGCACACACAGCTGAAGCCCCTCGACTCCCTGGGAAAGCCAGTGCTTCCCCAGGGCTGGTGAAGAGGTGTTACACTCACCAGAAATGACTTCTCCAACACCCAGCTTTTGGCACAGCCACTGGATAGAGCCTTAAGCCTATTTACCCAGATTCAGGCACTCTGACGTGATTGCCAGCGAGCTGTGGCTGTGATTAACCTACACAGATCCCAGCATGATGCGATCATGACTTAAAGAGCTCAAGCTCCCCATGACAACCAAACCTGAGCTGAGGGCATGAGGCAAGCTCAGCCTCTGCAGGCCAGTCTCCTACACGGGAGCCTGTAGGACCAGCGAGTCACCTGCCAGCCAGCCTGCAGCAAAGCAGCACACTCAACTCAGGACACTGCCTCTGCTCAGAACACACACTTTGGGCATTAAGGCATTTTCAGTTGTGCTCAGACCCTGCTCCACTTCCAAGAAGCAAGGTAGGATTCCGGTCAAGGCACTGTTTTGACAACGCTCCACGAAATGATTAATTCAGCCTCGGTTTCAGCGGCATTGTTCGTGCTGCTGGGAGACAGCACAGAGGACAAGCTGGCAGAGTGCTGATGAGGCTCTTCAAAGAACGGGTATTTCTGGGGCTGGGAAACAGCAAACAGTGCATTAGCTCTGGCTGGCAGCAGAAACAGCCTGGCTTGCTGGACACTGCCAGGCAGGAAGTGCATGAAGCCCTCCACAGCCCCATCTGTTTGTAGCAGGGGCAACTTGAGCCATCAGCTGCATTTCAATGAGTTTTTTGTTTAGTAAGTCCCATGGGAATTATGGGACATCTATTAAAGATCCAGAAATAGCTTCTCACTGCAGGCACAAGACCCAGCATGACATCATCTCTTCAGTCACATCTTCTGTTTTGTCTATGCTGCCCTGTTCTGAGACTCCTGCCCCAAATTCACCATTCACTTCTGCTCAGATCCTTGGAATCTGTTGGCTGAACCATCTTCAGGGGGATCAGAAAGCAGCTTGCCATCACAAATACAGTAATAAAAGCTGTCTTACAGAGGATGATTTTGAAGCTAGCATGCTAGTTTACAAGCATTTTGCATATTAACTGGAAAAAAGGCATTCCTGTGATGAGAAAGCATGTTTGCCTTAAGCCTATGGAAGCAACTCAGTTAATACTGGTATTCCTTCTGCAGTCTGAGTTTTCACTATTGAGCAGTGATGCCCAGCCCAGCAAAGGGCACAGTGCTTTACCAGGGAGGAGACTGCAGACCTTCAGCTGATGTCTAGGACAGACAGACACCCCAGCGGGTGGAAGATGCAGAAGAAAAAAAAATCAACAACCCAAGCTCCTTTCATAACCACTGAGACAGAGAGGAGCCAAGAAGTTCAGTGAACTCCACAAGACAGAGGAATCAGACTGCTGAAGTTCATACTCAGGGTATGAGCTTGCTTCTTCAGTTTACTTCCAAGTAAAAGAAAAAAAAGACTTTCATCTGCCTGGCTCTGGCGGCAGAAGCAGCCCCCAGTCTCACAGGCAACATCCTACTGACCAACTCCCAGGCAGTCCCTGCTCTACACAGCTTTAAGGGGGAAATTTTGAACCCCAGTTTGAGGTCATCTCTGTAGTAAAATAAATTCAAGTTCTACTGAAGGAACAGGACAAAATTTTGAAGGTAAAAGCTTGATTCTGGTTCCACTTTTTACTTTTTGCCTCTCATAACCAGCCAAGGGCTGTTACACTGTGAGTGCCTGACTCTGCAGATGAGTGGAGGAAGATGCTGCAGCTTAGAACAACAAGCCTCAGTGTAGGAGCAGTCATGCTCCATTAGCCCTGTCTGGTTTTAAGTTATTGCACTACAGCTCCGAGACGAGCATACAATTTTCCATGTACCAAACTCTCTCCATCAGCAAGATGAGGCACAAAGTGCCAAACCCTGAGGTAGAACAAAAAGTTCATGGTGCTATTTGCATCAGATTTGCCCTTGCTGGTCTCAGTTGACTTTTCAACCCTCTAAGGATGCTTTGAACGTACCTTGACTTACACTGTGACATTCTCAGCCTAGCAGCCAGAGAAGGATGGCTGGATCCTGCTCCCCAATCCTCTTTACACTAACCTGATTTAGAGGCAGACCTCATACAGAGCCCACACACTAATGGTGCCAAAAGGGTCTTCCATTTCAACTCCTCTACTCTTGCTGCCATCTCTCTTCATCACATCAAGGTGAAGCGCCTTGCAGGCACATTTGGAAAAAAATTATCTACAACTTGACCACTAAAGAGAATAGATCTAAGTAAGATGCAGAAGCCCTGCACAGATATGAGTTGTCAGCTTTTATGACTCACATGTTCAGGTGATCCACTCAAAACCAAACAGTCCTGTTCCCCAGTTGGCCAAAGCAGACTTTATCAAGGTCATTAGCACGTGGGGAAGAACCTCACTGAAGTGATCATTAGAACAAGCAGGGCACCTAGATTCTGCCTCTCCCTGGGAATTTGGATGGGTAAATAGAGGCATTTGACCTGAGTGGGTTAAGCCTCTTCATGAGGTGACCCATAAAGACAGCCCATGCAGGCTGCTTGGATTGCTTCAGATTTAACAACTGGCATTGCCTCTGCACTCTGTCTGTAAGAGAGGAAAGAGAAGCTGTATACTCCCCACTAGCTCAAGTACTGAAGCACAGCTATAAACCAAACAACTTGCATTACCCAGAGCCAGAATCCTGACTCAAAGAAGGAATGCATCCCCTTTTCCTCCACATAGCTATGCCTTCTGCTGGAGGCCTCAGTGGTGGCCCAAAGTTCAGTCGATTTCATGCTCCAGTGCACTGCTGCTGCCTTGTAGTTCCCTTTTCAGACACAAATATGCAAACATTCGGCACCTCATCTGAATGCACACTCGGAGCAAATGCCTCCGTGCAGATTGTGTAACATCTGCAAAGGACAAAGCCTGCATCTGGATGTGCCGGTAAGAGTCACCCGACACACAGAGCAGATGCAAGTCATCTGCCAGCATTCAGCATCTATGTCAGACCTCATCAACGAGCCTCCTGGAAGTGAGCTGGGAAGCTAAGGTGCCGAACTTGTGCTTTGATTAACTACAGGCTAGGAAATTAAAGGGATATTAAGACTAAATCTAGCTGCAGACTGCTTCTTCATTGATCTTGAGATTAATAGCTAACTACATTGTTCAGAAGTTTCACAATGAATGCAACTTGTGCCTCCAGGTACTGATATCTCCAGTGACATTTCATGGCTCACTTAGGCTGTGTCTGGCCTCACTGTATTTTACAGAGGATTGTTAACCCTCTCAAATGGGCACATCTGTCAGGAAAACCAAGAATTAGATAAAAAAAAATGTGGATGCCATATAAACAGCCTCCTCCTGCTCTCAGCAGATCAGCTGTATGCTTTGTCACAAAGATCTCAAGAGCCCTCTCAGCTCAGTGAGTGGCATGAATCCTTCTTTAGCCCATCTCCCACTGAGCCCCGGGAATGCTGAATGAGCAGGGGCTCGGTCACTTCAAAACAAGCAAATCCTCTGCCAACCCACACTGATAGCGAGTGATATTTTAGACAACCATCTCCTGCCAAGCAAACATTCCAGTCTGTTGACTAGTTCTCACTACTGCAAGACCTGCTATTAGGTCAGGCTATGGAAACGTACGTTAGACCAAGCTTACAGTCGAGCCCAGGCAATTCCACACGGGATTAGTGCCTCAACTGCCAGCAAAACACTTACCTGATACGACAGCCCATCCTTGCGGGGGCTTAGTCCGATCTCATCCATGGCTGGGGTGTTCATCATCACTTCAGTCATTTCAGCGGATCTCAGATAATCAGAGCTAGAGACAAAAGACAGCATTCCAGTGATCTGAGGGGCTCCGGCAGGACCGAGCACGGTTCAGGCGGCGAAGCGAGCAGCCGAGGCTGTAGGCAGTCTATTTCTGGTCCCTTCCTTCCTGCCCCCCCTTGGAAGGCAGCGGAAAAAGCTCAGTACCTCGTAAGCTGGAGCTACATCCAATGCCCTGGGAGCACCTCCCCGGCTCTCCCCCCAAGAGCCCAGCTCAAGCACACCCGGGGACGCTCCGGCAGCACCGCTTCGCTTTTAACTCCGCATTTAACTGCGCTTCCTCCAGCTCTGCCCCGCGGGGAGGGGGGAAGTGAAAAACCACAGTGAATAAAGTGCAAGCGCGGGGGTTTTGGTTTTTCTTTCAGTTTTTAAAAAAAAAAATTATATTTTATTTCTCAAGCCGGTGTGCTTTGGATCCCACTGACTTATTTTACAACCTCGGGGACTCCCACGCCGGCGGAGCGCGCGGCGCCAATTCCAGCTCGGCTCTTACAGCCTTAATGGCATTTCCAGCGCTACAAAGTGAAGGGAGCGAGCTCCCGCAGCGGCTCATCCGTCCCGCACCGCCCGCCGGGGCAACCGCCGCCACCGGCCGCTGTCCCGGAACCGCTCCCCGGCGGCCCTCGCCGGCCCGCTGCCTCGCCGCCTCCCGGGACACTGACCCGGCTGAAGGGGCTCGGCCTCAAGCGTCCCGCCGGCAGCACCCCGTGACGGCAAAGCCGCCATGCCCCCGCCCGCCCCCCGCGGGAAGCGCCCACTCACCAGGGCAGGGGACACAGCACAGACATGAAGTCCCAGCAGACGCTGCCCCGGGCGGGGGGTGGCGGAAGGGGCACCCAGGCGCTGCGGGACGATGCGCGGCGCTGCCGGGGACCGACCACGCTCCCTCACGCCTTAGCCGCCGCCTCCGCTCTGAGCCCGTCGCCTGCCGCCGCGCCGCCTTAAATGGCCCCGGGGGGCGTGGCCCGGCCCCAGCCCCGCCCACCCGCCTGACGTCAACTTTTTCATGAATGGTCTCGGCGCGCGCCGCCTGCGGGGGGAGGTGTCGGGGTGTCTGTCCCATGTCCCATGTCCCATATCCCATGTCCCATGTCCCATGTCCCCGCGAGCGGGTGGCGGTGAGCACGGCCGCCCCGTCCCGGGCGTTCCCAGCGCAGACAGGTGTGTTGCCGCTGTTTCGGCCCGGGCCGAGGCGGGGTGCGGCCCCCCGGCCCTGCTGCCGCCGTGCCCCGAGCATCACCGCGCCCGGCGCTGGGTCTCACGGAGCGGGTCTCAAACCCGGCCCCTTCGTGGGGCGGGGGTGGCCGGGGACACGGGCAGGGACGGCACGTGCCGAGTGGCGACAGCGGCCGCCCAGCCCCGCTCCTGCCAGCGCCTTCTGTGCCCCGCACCGCAAAAGCTGAGCGAGCAGCTTCAAGGGGCCGAGTTATATTTAGCAAAACAATGTGAATCAATGACGGGAAGGCGCAGGAGCAGAGACAGAGGCAAATCCATTCGCTGCCCGGGCAGGTGAGCGCCGTGGGCAGCTGTAGGTGAAGCATATTTCCTGCATTCCCCTCCCAACATGAAACTTCTGGAAGGCAAAGTGCAAAAGGCCTGAGCGCCCCAAGCTCAGCATGACTCCTGATTTTGTGCATCGATCTGCTGGTGTTCGTGCAGCCCGAGGTGCCCCGAGGCACATGCCTGCAGGGCAGGGCTCATGGCCACGGGATGGGCCGGGCTCTCCAAGGCTGCTGAGAGATGCTCAGGGCTTTTGGGGACAGTTCCCCCCTCTGTTTGCTTTCCCAGGGATGTTGCCATACACTGACAGGTGAAGTTTAGTGCCGGGACTGTTTGGATTCCACCTGTTGCTCCATGCTGCTGCTCAGACTTTGCCAACACGGTGGATAACAAGCACGCACTTACAAACGCTTCTCGTGTTTCCTTCAAATGCAGAACACTCAGCTGCTGCCGTGCTTCACACACGTCTATGCACGGGCAAATACGTGCTATTTGCCCCAGTTTTTAAGTGCTAAAAAAGAACTTAAAAGCACTTAAAGTTCAGTGGGTCTGAAGGGAAGCTTTGCCCTCAGCTCCACTCAGCTACCCTCCAGACTGTGTGTAAGTGTGTACATCCCTTCGTGCATGTGTTTCCTCAGACCGGATAATTTAATCTTCTTAGATTGATATTATATAATGTGAGCGTATGTGGGTGTTTCACATCAGGCTGCAGCAAGCTGCTGCTTTGTGCCACATCAAAATGAATCACAAGGAGTGGATCGAGCCCCTGCAAGCACGTGGAAATTCAGGTGGGTGCGAGTGAGCTCCCTGCAAAGGGCCACCAGTCACCTTCCACAAGGTTAAAGAGAGGGAGGCAGCAGAGGGGACTCGGTGCATACAGTCCCCTTGAGCCTCCTGACAATGAGGTTTGGAGTCAGGGAGAGGAGTAAGAGCACAACCAAGTCTCCAAAGTGCTGGGGAAACAGCTTACCTGTGTTTTGCAGGTCTGTTCGCCTGGTCCCCCTCTCCCTGCTGCATCCCCTGGGACACACACGTTCACACTGACTGTCTTTGCTGATTTCTCCACTAAGAGAACACAAAGACTTGACTTGTAAAATGCTTTTTTGATGCTGAACAGCCCAGCTCAGTGCCTGGTGGTATGTGCAGAGGCTGGGAGACCACTCTGGGAGAAGGAGAGACAGGGTGCTGCTTCAGTCAAGTCTCTTAAAATTAATTTTACAGCCTGCCCCAAGCGCTTTCA
The DNA here is from genome assembly GCF_017590055.1 of Onychostruthus taczanowskii. Taxonomy (NCBI): domain Eukaryota; kingdom Metazoa; phylum Chordata; class Aves; order Passeriformes; family Passeridae; genus Onychostruthus; species Onychostruthus taczanowskii. Next base: position 3,973,759 of record NW_024505893.1, on the reverse strand, counting down.
TCTCCCACCATGTCCAGTTAAAATGTGGGACATGAGACGGGGACATAGCTCAATTCCCTGGGATGTTTCATTCACAGCAACCCTGCCTGTGTCCCTCAAACATATACACACCTACTATGCATTTCCTGGTGGTGTCTGTACAAAATAAAAGCTGATGAAAACCAACATGCCCCCCAGGCCCCCTTGCACCAGGCACACTGATTTGTCATTCTAAATGCCTTCCTACACTCAGCAGGGCTTGAAGTTCAAGGTTTTTTCCCTCCTTGGGAAGCTCATTCCTTTAAGTATATAATTTTTGTTACATCAAAGTCCCTGAAGGAGGTCAAGGGACAGAACTGGGGCTCAACCTCCTCTCCATGGCTCCTGCAGCCACCACTGAGAAAAAGCAGTTCAGATCAGACCTAGAGATAGGTCTCCTCTGGGCTCTCTTGCCATCTTGGCTGGCATGGGAAGATATTCAAGTTTCCACCTGGATAAGCGCCTTTCAAGGGAGTGAGGGGGATGACTTGGAACAAAATCCCTGGATGTCTCTGTGCTGAGTATGCAGATTACTTCCCAACGACTGGGTGAGAACATGGGCCCTGGCCCTGGCCAATTCCCATCGGGAGGCCTGGAGATCCATGCTTTTACTGCTCGCTCTGGCTCCAAGCCACAGCGAGATTTATTTGTGTGATTAACCCTCAGCGCGTTAATAGCCCTTTTGAAAGCAAAGGCACACCTCCAGTGATTCCCATCAGTGATTCCCATCAGCCACACTTGGCTGCTCCCCTGCTTCAGGGTGGCTCCACAGCCCGTGGCCACCAGGGTGAGGTTCCGTGGGTGAGCTGTGTACCAGGAACACTGCACCTTTGGCCCTACCCTTGGGGGAAGTCTTGCTGAAGGTATCCAGGTGTCCCAGGGATGGAAGATGTTATAAGCCTGGGGAGGCGTTCTCCATGCAAGGGAGTTGTCCTACAGCAGCTCCTTCTGCTTCACTTGCCCCAGCCAGGTGTGAAAAGCTGGGGCTGCAGAGGTGAGCAGGAGGGGCTGTTGTACCTGCAGCTCCCACCTTGCTAAGAACAAGCTTTTCCCTTTGGATAAGCCTTTATGTCAACGTCTAGGCTGAAAATGAGGGAGCCCAGTTAACCCTTGAGCTGCTGAGCTGCCACCTCGGAAATGGTATGTCCATGCAATCAGTTTTCATGACATCCCACATCCTAAAATGCCAAGTCCTCACTTCTCTCAGAATGCAAAGCAAGAGGATTTTCTTGCCATCCATGACCTCACAACCACAGAGCAGTACATGGGAGTAGAGAATAAAATGGGATTAGCTCAAAGTCTTTGATCACAAATGAGAATGAACCTGTGCTCATTCTCTGATCTCTTGATAGGAGCAAGATACAAGCATTTCAAATTGCTCTTTTTTTGTCTTTTATTTTCAGCCAGTTCTAGTAAATGAAGCTCATCCTGCTCTGATTTCCATTCTTCCCTCATCTCAATGCTCACCAAGTCCCTGTTTCACTGCTGTGTATTTTTGCACTAAACACTGTGGACTCCCTGGTCACCTGGGGACAGGAACAGCAGCACTTGGGCTCTCAGCTGGGATAAAGGGCTTTCCAGGGCATTGAGCTGAGGGGAACCAGATGAGTCCCTGTGCCTTTTTTTATTATCTTCAGTTAATTTTATAAATCTCTGTAATATTTTGCTTTTTAGGACAACATAAGCCAGTAAACAAATGGTAGCTTGTACGTTCTGGATCAGCAGCAATCCAGCAGGAGCAGAGTGATGACAGAGCATTGCTGTCCTCCTGGAAGACACTTGTGCATCAGCAGAGCCAAGGAGATTGCTCATTTCCCCATATTTTCCCTTAACCTGCTTGGAATGTAAGAGTTTTCATTGCATTTGCCTCCAAGCAAACACAAGACACTGCGTGTCTGGATTTAGATCCCACTCGGCACGGGCTGACCGCACGACAGCCGGCCCCGCTGGCATGCCAGCCCCTCTGCAGCCATGCACGTGGCCACCTCCCTTTTCCAAGAGGCAACTGAGGCTGCACAAGGCGACGTGACCAGCGCAGGGTCACCCTTAGGGTCACCTCCATTTGGGAGTGGAGCTCGCCGGTTCTTGTCTCCCGGCCAGCGTTGTGAATCCTACGGGGAAAGTTTCCTAGTGAAAAAATAAACTCTTCCCACTTGGAATTTAAAAACAAAACCATGGAAACATTTCTCTCCCTCCTAATGTTTTGCAAGAAGTTATTTTAACAAATTTAAATTTGGGGCTTGATTTGACCGTCCGGTGCCCTTTGAAATAGTTGAATCCAGGCCATCACCGCAACCACACTGGAGCCAGGCCTTGAGCTCCGGCTTGCCTGACATCCTACCAGCACCTTGGGCATTTAAGTCCCCCCTCCCCTGCTGAGAGGTGGTCAGGCTCCCCCCAGTTCTGGGTTCTTGCACACACAGTGTGCAGTAGCTTGTTTTGCTTCACCAAGTTTCATGACCCCCTTGCAAATAGTTTGCATGCCCAGGGATGCTGCAGACAAGCTGAAACAGCTGCCACCTGCAGGCTGCCACCTTGGTGGCACCACCAGAGACTGTCCCATGTGCCTCTGACCAGCAAAATTTTCCTAAGAGGTGGTGACTGCAGCTCAGACAAACTCGGGGCTGTCCCTGCATGGCCCTACCTGTGCATGACCTGGCACAAACCCCCTCCTCTCCGTGCTCATGGCACACATTCTATTTATTTCCTTGGAAAAAAATAGGCTCTCGCAGTGTCATTCTTTCCAGCCACCTTCCACATAGCATCGCATTTCACAGTGACTTTCAGACAGTGATTGAGAAGAAAAGGCCACTCAGCGTTTGGCTGTCCTGCTCTGTGTGCCTCCTGTTGAAGGGGGTTGGAGAGCAGAGAGGAAAAATGGGGTTCATACTCTGTGCTGAAAAGCAAAAAGGATGGATACAGCTGGCAGAGTAGAGAGGTTTGATCTTATAGACCCAGATGGGCTGCTAAGGGCCTGGGAATTGGATCTGCTTTTGCAAGGTTGCCTCTGGTTTTATTTTACACTGCCCCCCCAGGAAGGAAGGGGCCATGCTGGAGCTGAGTCTGGAGCCTCTGGTGAGGCTGGCTTGGGGTGGCTCAGCTGGTTTCCATCCAGCTCTGCAGGCCCGATTCAGTCAAAACCTTAATCTTGGCCTGATAATTAGGTTTATGCTTAAGGACTTTTCTGAACTGGGGCCTTCCTTGGATGGTGACAGCTCCTGTAGATAACCATGAGGAGAGTGGAAAGGCCAGCGATAGGAGGAAAGGACAAAGGACATGGCTTCTCTGTCCCAAGAAACCCAAAATATGAAGACCTTGGTTTCTTTACTGTTTCTTCTCTTTTCCTCTCCATTCCTAGAAGACAGCTTGTTAGCCCCATGTCCAGTTTCACCCAGTGCCTGGTCCTTGTTTCACCCAGCCCTGCCTGGGACATGTCCCCACACAGCCTGCAGTTTCCTGGGCACGTGGCTGGTCTCCGTGACTCTTCCCTGGCCCCGTCTGTTGCCCACTGTTCTCACCAGAACGGCAGAATTTCAGAGCCATTTTGCAATAAGGTAAAATTCTACAAAGCAGGAGAGAATTGGGCTCAAAAGCCCAGAGAAGGGGGTTTGATGTGGACCTCACATGGTGTATGTAGATGTCTCACCAGCATCCCCTCCAGGTTCCTGCAAAAAGAGGTGTTCTTCTCCATCCTTCTGATGGCTCCTGCAGGAGATGCACTCGGATAAAGCATGGATGAGCAGCAGAGCCCCACGTTCAGGGCAGGAGGACGTGTCCTTGCTGGACTCTCTGGAGTTGTAGTGAGCACCCTGCACCCTCAAGGAAGCCAGCAGAAGATGTGAGCTCTCAATGTGGCTCCAGATCATGCCAATACAAAAGGACACATTGAGAACAACGAGTGTCTGGATTAATATTTATATTCTGTCAAGGGAATAGAAATGCCTTTTGGCTGGAATTGGAAGATCTTTCATTTAAAAAATTGAATCCTTTACTCAGTCACTGCATTTCCACTTTTCATCATTCTAGAGTTTTATTTATTGATGGATTTATTTTTTTTAACAGGGTATGTTTTTTAACAGCATAGTTTTTGGGTTTTTTTTTAAAACAGTTTATTTTTTTAAACACTGATATTTATTTCCCTTTTTTTAATCTGTTTTAATCTGGTCAGATGAGCAGTGCCCTGAGATGAGGCAACATCTCCCCTTCCCGGTTTCTGGCAGGTCACTTGCAAGCATCAGGGAGACAGTGGGAGCATGAGAAACACAAAGAAAAGTCCCCTGCCTAAGAGGGAGAGAAGCAACATGGAAATCCAAGCATCAAGAAGGCACCAAAACACAGGAGCTAACTGTGGGTATTCATTCCTTCTGCAGTATCTCATCTATGCTGCAATTAGAGCTGTGACCACTGCTATCACAGCACAGGGCAACTTTTATACCAGTAATACCATTTTTGCACCAAAGGAGGACTAACATTCTCGATGTCAGGCACGTCTGTCTCAATAGAAGTGAGCCAGTGCTCTAGCTCTGGCTGCTGTGAGAGCAGGCAAACCATTGTGTCCCCACCACAAAGCATGGGAGAGCACAAGCAGGGGCATGGCAGCCCCTGGAGTTTCCCCAGCAGAGTCAGCTTTGTTAAAAAGAGTTGAAAGGACCTGGGGCAGAAAATCAGTGATGAAAATCTAGTATTGATTTAGGGGAATAGCTGCTCACCCAGCAGAGCCCCAAGCTCTTCTACTTGTTGGATGAAAGCTAGACTTAGGAAGAGCTATGGCCACGCTGCAGAGGAGGAGCATGGGACAGCTTGCACCAGGATGTGGCATGGCTCCTGGAAGGCATCCAGCTCCTCTGGGTTTGTGGTAGGTCCAGGCTTGGGGAGCAAATCCAGAGGGACTCTTGGGAGAGAGGGACTCTGACCACATGGGTCTCAGCAATGCTCCTCTCCACACCCTGTCCTGCATGTGCACAGGTGTGCAGGAGCCAGCACGGTCCCTTGCGGTCATCGGCCTGTCCCATCCCTGTCCTGATGAAAGTTTCTTACTGTTGCCTATTAAATCAAACCATGATGCTGAGCACTGACCTCAACTCTGACCTAAGAGAGCCTACATCTGTCAAGGAGCAAGAAGTAATCCCATAAAATCCTCAGCTTCCTACTTAAGAGTGGAGGCTAGTTAGCCTTTTGCCTTCTGCTCCGAGAGCTCACTAAGACAGGGATCGATGCAGTAATTGCTTCTTTGGGGACTTGAGGAATGAGTAGCTAAAGTAGCTCAGCTCTGAATTCCTGTGCCTTCTCAGTGGCAGCTCTTCCCTCCCTTTCCAAAGGCTGCAGCATGGCCCCAGTGGGGATTTGTGTTCTGCTCTCGGTGAGACTTCTCAGTCCCTGGTTTGTGATCCACTGCCCAGAATAACTGTGGCAGGATGATTGCTTCCTCCCCTAAGCCACCACTACTCCTACCATTCCCAAAGCAGCAGGGAAAGGATCCTGGCCCCAGCTCATCACATCCCATACAGTCACAGACATAGGAGTGGGACAGTCTTTGCTGTGTAAACCCTCCATCCAGCGAGGCCCCCAGGAAGGGTCACTGCAGTTTGTCTTGCACAGCTCCGGGTGCTTCCCATGGTAGGAAGCAGCCTGGTGGCTCCTATCCTCGGCAGCTGCATTGTCTGGCCAGCCCGCAGGGTAAGGGATGGGCTTTATCTTAAATCTTTCACTACTCTTGAAGAATAGTAATCAGACGGCTCGGTCATGCCTCCAAAGGAGACAAATTCCCTGCTCACCTACCTCTACTCGTACGGACTTCAGTGCAATTGCACCAGGAGAAAACCCCCTTTGCTCCGCTGCGGGGACCGCTCCCAGCTGCTGAGGGCACCCAGGACACGCCGTGTCCCCATGCCACCCTGTGCCCACAGGTGGGAGCGGCCCCGTCCTGCCATGCAACCTGGGCACTGAAATTCCTGCACAAAGCATCTTAGGGGGAAATTGCGTCCAGAGCGTGCACCGGCGGCACGAGCTGATACTCGTCCAGGCCTCCGAGTCGTTCAGGTCCGGAGCTCAGGATGGGGAAGCAGGGAAAGCGGCCGGCTGCCGAGGCTCGATCCACGGCTCTCCAGCCGCTCTTCATCCCCCCCGCGTCTCCTCTTGCTCCCGCGGCGTGCGGGACACGCTCCCTGCCGGGAGCGCCCGGCCCTGCAGCATCCTCTGTGGGGAGCGGCCCCGGGCGCTGCGCATCCATCTGTCCTCGGTACGGGACAGACGGACGGGCCACGCCGTGCTCCCAGCGGGGCTGCTCGGCGTTTCGCAGCTGCGGAGCAAGCCTGCGTGCCGGGTTTGCGGGTGGGGACTCCCGTTCGGTAGGCAGACGGCAGCAGAGGGTTTGTGGGTGGGAAGGTGTCTCCAAACACAGCCTCAGCCTCCACCAGCTCAGTCTTGCAGTCGGGGTGTTTCTGCAATATGGAAATCCATCACCACGGCTCCCCCCTCAGCGAAAGAGCACTTGGCAGCCGAGGAAGTAGGTTGTGAGTGCAGTCACAACCGATGCTGCAAGAAATGGCACTCGTCCCACAGGAAGCCTCTTAAAATGCTCCACGGACCCCGTGCAGAGCATCGCCGACACCTCCATGGTGCAGCCACCCCTACAGGAGGGTTTGCAGATGAGGCCATGCCAGCCTGCCTCTGCAGCAGTTTGACAGGCATGGGGAAGGATGGGGATGGCCTTCTCCACTTGAAATTAAAATCTACATAAGCAGGCAGGAGAACCAGCAGCCCCCCCCTGCCAGGGCTGAGCGAGGTGGCTGGAGTTGGCATCAGGTGGCAAATGTGCCTGGACCTTCAGAGCATCTCAGTCTGTATGAAGGAGGAATCGTCCCGCTCCCCTGACTGTGGAGCACACGGCCTCACCACCACAGGACACATGGAGGCCCAGCCTGCTCGCAGAGGGAGCCAAGAGATTCCCCGGGTTATATTGGACGAAGTCAAAACCTGCAGCTCAGCTGTGGTGCCTGGGAGCAAGGGATGGCACAGAGGCCTCAGCAGGGATGGCTTTCTCATTGCAGCACCAGCTACTGCACCAGACCAAAACCAGCACCTCGTCTGAAATATGGTGTTCTCTGACCTGGCAAAAACCATGCTGGGCTTGCAAGGTGGGGCTGGATGGCTACACAGGGAGCTGCACAGGAATCAGGCCCCACGTCTGTGTCTGCAAGGAAGCTCATCTCCCTTATCAGTGTCAGTGTTGACCCAGCCTTGCCTGGGTATTGAGAACTATCAGCCCCACCACCCTGAGGGTGTGCCAGGGGCAGGTCCTTGCAGAGATAACCCAGCTCTGTGTCAGCAAACCATGCCTCCAAACACCACGACACACCCCACTTCTTGTGGGGAGCCCTTGGGCCAGCAGAGAGACCCAGCACCAGGGAGGTGGGAAGGAGGATGATACAGCAGCAGGGCTGGCCAAACCTTGCTGTGAGCTGCTTCAATAGAAAAGCAATCACTCATGCTCCACCTAAAAGCCTGTGATTTAATTCTGGGGGACCAACAAGGGAAGATCCAAGATAAACAACATCTGTGCATTCACAAATAGGAAATGAAGTTGCTTTCATGTCCTGAGCCTGTTGATTAACCAGATTATTGTTTGGCTTGGCACTAGAAGCTCGGTGACTTGGAAAGAAGGTAACTAAACGGGATCATTTTGTTACACACCCTGAATTTGAGAATCTTTAAATAGTGTACGGGTTAGCATTTTGCCTGCAGAAGACTGATGGGAAAAGGTAGCAGAAGAGTGCAGATGGCTATCAGAAAGGAACCTGTGTTTAGTCTGCTTGTGCCAGATGGGAATGGAAAGTTCTCTCCCTTGCCAAGTGTTTAAAAGAGGAAATAGGATGTGATATTCTGCGTCCCACTCCTTTCTCTCCCCTGAAACCAGCTCACTGCTCTACTTCCATTTGTTGTAAAAAGGTAAAAAAAAAAAATAAAAGTAGCTTGGCCCATGTAAAGCCTTGGAGACAGCTGGAGACACACCTTGTTCCTTTTTAATGTGTTTATTATGTGGAGACGGATGGAACAGTGTATTTTTATACGCAGCACTGCACAGCACCTGTCCTTCAGTCACTCATATTCATGCATGTCACAGAAACAACACTGCAAAGTCCCCAAACCATCTTCTGCTGTCATCTCCTCCACACAACTCAAGATTCAGACACCTTGGCTGACAAAGCTACCCATGAGATGGACCAAAGCTTCTTGCCTGAAATTCCTATGCTTTCCCCTGGTTAATAGATCCAGGTCTGCTCTGAACTGCAGCTGCCTGGGGAACTTGTGGAGGTGGGGGAGGCTGGGATTGTGAGGCTGGTTTGAGGCACTGCTTTAGGGAGTTCCAGGGATTGACCCAACGCTGCCCTGTCCACACAAGTGCTGCAGCACTTGGTGATGTGGCACATCAGTAAACTCTTGGGTTAATTGCAGAAATATCTTACGGATGTGGAGGATGTGGATAACAGAATCACAAAGCAGGTCTGGGCAGAAAGGTCTGGTCCAGGACCTCCTGTCCAGCCCCTGCTTGGAGCCAAGCTGGCCTGCAAAGTTGAGCAGGTAGCTGAGGGCCGGTCCAGGTGAGCTGTAAGTGTTTCCCAGAGCAGAGATCCCACCACCTCCCCAGGCAACAGGTCCAGGGCCTCACTATCCCTATGGTGAACATTTTTCTTTCTCCCTAACCAGAACTTCCCTCTGCAGTTTGTGCCTGTTGCCTCTTGCCATGTTCCTCCAAGAAGGGTCTGGTCTCACTTTCTCACCAGCCCCACATAGGGGATGGATGACAGTAGCCAGACCCCTACCTTTGCTTCTTGCTCTCCAGATGGGACAAACCACCTCCACATAATGTAAAGCAATGTCCTCATAGCAACAATATCCACCCAGCTGGTCTCAAGCACAGGCACTTCTGCAGTGTCCTACAGCTATAGCTTCTGAAGGATGGCTTTGATCACTTATTTCCCCAGGTAATTAAAGAACATTTGTATAACCTTTTCATAGAGGCAAATGGCCTCTTGTGCTCCAGCCCCGATCCGTGTGTACCCAGAAATGAAACCATGACTGAGCAGAGCAGCCCTGTGTGTAACAGCAGAGCCTTCAGGAGAAAAGCTTCTATCACACCCTCCCATACAGCCTCCAGGCCATCCCACAAACACACCTGCCTTGTTCACAAAGCCACGGGGAGCTGGGTCTGGGCACGGTCCCCACCGCTGTGGAAATCCTTGAGGAGGAGAGGGAACAGGGGCCAGCACCCATCCAGCTGGAGATGCTGCAGCTGCTGGGCACTGACCACATGGCATCTCCAGATGAAAGGACACAGCTCTTCAGAGCAGGGATGAGGCACCCAATAGAGGGGGGAGGGCTGAGCCTGGTGGCTGGGGTGTGGGCAGGAGGGAGCTGGGGCAGCCTGGTCCCCTGCCTGCCCCTGGTGTGTGCGGGAAGCCATCAGGCAGCTACAGGACTCCAAGGACCTGGGGATTTAATGAGCAGTTTCAGGAATGCTCTCAGCTTTGCTGTCTCTGGCACTAATTACTAAATGTTTCCAAAGCTGCTGTCTGTGTGAAACAAGGCCCTTCGTTACATCAGTGCTACTGTGGGCAGCAGGGCAATACTGCGAGGGTGTCTGCTCCATTTGGAGGGGCTGTGCCTGTTATTCCTACCTTTTTCTCACAGGGGAAAGAAGGGATAAGGCCTGCCTCTCACTGTCACATGAGAGGTGCTGTCACTTGCCTTGCCAATTAGGCTGTCCTGCCTCTGCTCTGGGAGGGTGTAAGCTTCTCAGGTGTGGGGAGCATGGGAATGGGGCAGAAATAGGCCTGGCCTGCCCAGGATATGTGTGAGGACCTGCCTCCAGCTGGCAGGAAATCCACATGGAGACTGGTGAGAAAAGTTTAATAATGATCGTAGGAGAGGATGGGAGAAGGAAAGGCAGGGATGGGGAGAGAGGAATGCAAGATGGATGGATGGCTGGGATCTGACTGGCAAAAAGTGAGAGTTGTGGAGTTAGGACAAGGCCAGGTACACATGGGGACAGTTGTAGGAGAGAAGCATAGATAGTGCTGGATGTTTTTGTAAAAAAGTTGCCATGAGGAATGGCACCCAAAGGTCAGATTTTCCCCATGCCAGTGCCTGCCCCCAGCAAAGGCACGGCACACAGGGAGGCAGCTGTACTTGCCGTCTGCCAAAGGGCCAGCCAGGTTCCCATCCCTTGTCCCTTTCTCTGCCGGTAAGAGGCAGGGAGAAGTGCTTGACTGCATCCAGGGTGGTGTGAAGCCCCGCTGTGTTTTTTCTAAGTGAGATTCCCCGGATCACAGCCCCCTCAAAGCTGTTGGATGGTTACAACCCCCTGACAATCTGCAGGCAGCCTGGCAGGGTCTTGCTCCCCAGCTACACTCACTGCTCTCAGGTACAGAAAGGTAAAATCTTTTCCAATGCTCTGGGCTCCTGGAAGATTAAGCCCTGGTTAAGGAGAGCTCCCAAACAAGCAGTTTGACAAGTTGTGCCACCAATGCAGAGAGCTACGGCCACATCTAGGCTGGAGTGGGGGCCGAGCGCATCCTTGCTGCAGGGCTGCTGCCGGCTGCACTTCGGCAGGGAGGGATTTAGCCCTAAGACTCTTAGTGACGCATCTTGGGAGACTTAGGCTGAGCCTGGCTTGCAGAGACGTGACCCGTGCTGCATTTCCCGTGGTCACCTGCCAGTCTGCATTATGTGAGCTGTCACCCGCTCCCAGACACAACACGTGAGCATGGTGGCACAGGGGCTTGGCAGACAAGGAGGGGGAAAACCAGCCCAATTCCTTACTTGGCCAAGCCTTGCCCCTGCACCAAGGCTGCTGAAACACAACGTGGGGCTGCTTCCAAAGAACAAAACCTACTGCTTAAAGCTGACAGGGAACCAGCAATCAGTTTGCTGTTGCTTTAACTGGAAGGAGGATGTGCTGAGGGACCTCATGTCTCTGGGTCATCTACAGGAGAGTCCTTCCCACTGCCTTGTGGGGGTCAGCATTTAGGATGGGGAAGAGTCAGGACTGTGATTGCTGAATTCTGGCTCCTGTTTGACCTGTATTTGTAAGAATTGCAGTATGAGTCACTGCAAACAAAGCAGCAAAGACTAAGGCACAATTTAATGACGTTGTTTATAATAATCCTATCCACAGGTGTATTTTTATAGCTGAAGAAAATGGGGAAAGGAAAATAAAGGTCTTACTTTGCCTTGCAGAAAGGCAGTCCCAGGGCCAGGACCAGCCCTGGGAGAAAACAGCAACATGCTGGTTTTCACTGTGAGGAATGGCTTGCACAGAGACCACCCACTCTGAGAACTGACCTGACTTTGGTGATCACGTTCAGCTGAGATGAAAGTTGAAACAAGGCCAGCTGTAATCCCCAAGAAACCAGGCCACTCTCAGGACTCAGGACAATCAGGTCCCATTAAAAAGCATCTGCCAGACTGATGTCCTGTGGGTTTCATTACTGTGCTTAGCTAGAAATCACTGGTGAGGACTGATCTCCTGTGGCCTGGGGAAGGAGCTCAAAAGCTGCAGGTCAGTTTCAGGTGCAGCAATGTCTGTTTTCAGAATTTCTTGTCTCCCAAAGGCAATGGGATGGTGCCTTTGGCAAGTAGTGTGCTCAGCTTCTTCCCTAAAAGACATGGAAACTTAGGAAGAGAAACGTGACAGTCTTGGAAGTGACAGGTGAAGCGCTCGAAGTGCTCCGTACGTGACAGGGCACAGCTAATAAGGAACAAAGAGGACGCCATGGAAATGCCTGTTACTGTTTGCTTTTTTTCCTCACCATCCGTTTGTCTTTTGACTATTGCAAAGTCTCCGAGCCACAATTAGGAGTGAACTTGTTGCAAGAGTTCCCAGATTTAATTGAGCTCCCTTGAAATGAAACCATTTATAACAACCTTTTGCAAGGACGAAACACGATGTACTGTGCTCTGGTACAGCCAGGAATATGCTGTCCTGGGGGCTGGGGAGCCCCGCTGCAGCACACAGGGACAGCTGCCACCCAGGGACAAGCTCCCTGCTGGTCCAGCAGCTTGAGCCCAATCCCACTAAAATCAGTAGGAATTTTAAGATCCCTGAAGCAGGAGTCATAGGATGCAGAACTCGGGTCTGGCTCCAGGAAATATATTTAGTAGAGAGGAACAAGAGCAGGCTGTAAGGAAGATAATTTTTTTATTTCATGTATGTCACCTCCCAAATGTAGTGAGATCCCCGTCCTAGTCCCTAACTGGAGTGCATCTAATGGGACCTTGATTTGCCTTTTTTAATCAATGAGGAACACTCCCTGCCCTGCCTCTTGCAGGACAGACAAAAATGCTCACATTGCAGTGGTGGAAGCATAGAAGGGCAGATCCAGACCTTGGCTCATATTCTGGACCTCTTGCTCATCCCTGCTCCTGAACAGCTAGACCTGGGTGGCAGCTGAGGACTTCTTCATGTATTTTTGGAAGAGAAGTCTCCTAGCTGTCTAGAAATCACACACTTGCCTTTCTGCCTGTCTGGGGCAAGAGCACATGATGCCAAAGTCACAAGCTGACCCTGGGTGACACTTGGGCATCTCTGGCTAGTATAGGAATAGAGCACAGGGTCATGGCAGGATCAGTCATTTACTCACTAAAAAAAGGTTGGTTTGGACTAAAGGGGAGTGTTTGCAAATGTCACCCCAAGTCAGCAGACAGTCACACCAGTGCTTCAGACATTAGGGTTAAACCCAAGTACAAAGAAGCCCTGACTGGCTTCAGACTTCTTTCAGGGAAGTTCTTTCATTTTGCTGAGCAAACCAAACTACCAGAAATGTTCGCTTCTGACTGATCTAAAATGAACCCACTTGACCTTCTTCCTGATTTGATTAATAGGGGAAAGAATTTCATATTTGTACAGTTTAATAACAAGCCATCAAGGAGAAGCCGTGAACTGTGGGTGAGCCATGTCGGGAGCCTCCTGGAGAAGGAAAAATTGTCCCAGCCTGACCTGCAGCAGCTGCAGCACCATGAGCTCAGTGGAGCTCTTCAAGATTCACCGAGCTGCCTTCTCCAAGGCCCTGGAAGACACCCCTCATGGCTTAGGGGTGCTGCCAAGAATGGCTGCATTATCAAAAAGTCCTCATTGCAGCAGGTTTTACAAGAAAAAACAGAATCAGCATGGGGCACTTGTAGTGGGGATAGAAAGAAGAAAGACGTGCAGCCTTCTTTTACAAATAAAGTAATTTTAAAATGTTGAAGTGTGTCTGAAATAAAAAAGGCCACTCTGTAGAACTGGTCCAAGCCAACATGACAGTAAAACAGGAACCTATCTGCCTTGTTTTACTGCCTCCTGCCTTCCACACCCAGCAAAGCCCAACACAGGGGACCAGCCTTGTGTCCAAAGAAGTCACGACCTGCAAGAGCAAATTTGGCAGAAGCTGCGTGGCAGAGTAACTTTGAAGAGAAGCAGCTTGTTTCCTTTGAGGACAGGGAGGAAGGGATGTTACTAAGTAAAAACTGCCATGGCTTTTATCCATGCGTGTCTAAACGCAAACCTGGCTTCACCCGAGGCTTCAGGTACTTACATGACACGAGCAGACGCTGCCGATGGTTGTTGCTCTCCTCTGATACACACTTGTTTCATGCTTTAGCAGGACAAAGGAGCCCGGCCGGGGGTTTTTGCAGGGCGGCAGCAGCGGTGCGGGAGCCCGTGCCGCTGTGTGCCGACAGCAGAGGGGGGTGTTGGGCCGCTTTTCCCGCTCATCCCGTGCCCAGCCCGCCGGCCGAGCGGGAGCTCCGCGGCCCGGCCGCCCTCAGAGCCCGGCGGGGCAGCGGAGCCACCGCGGGCCCCTCCGGCCGGCCCGGAGGGCACCGGCTCCCGTCGTGTGCCCGATGGAACGGAGGCACGGGGGTCTGCAAGGGCCCCCTCCTCATCTCCAGGTTCGGGTTTTGTCCTGATGCCTCAGGTTTTAGCTTTTCTATTTTTCAGATTCTGTTCTGCTTTAGTGTGTAAGTCTAGGCTTCATATTAGGGGACAGCAAGCTCTCTTCACAGAGCAGGTAGGCAAAACAATTCCTTCTCTAGCTGGAGACCAAGGACAGCTGATCCAGATCTCAGGCCCAAGAGCACAAACAACGGTGAATGAAGAGAGAAAACAAGGATGGGACTTCATGGGCTAAAGCTGTAATTGGACAATTAGTTCCAATATGCTAATGGACCAAAACTTATAAAAGTGTGAGACCCCGTGACCAGTTGGGCATTTTGTGACCATTTTGGGTTGTGCTGCCCAAGGTGGATCTATTGAGGCCTCTAAACAAATCCCTAATTTATTATTTAGCTCCATCTAGTCTCTGTTCTAGGTCAGCCTTCACAAGGCATCGCTGCTGCCCCTCGGCTGCTCCCACGCCGTGTCAGAGCAAAGCTCCTCCATGGGCAGCGCTCAGGAGCACAACCCACACCTGGAAAGTGGCCCCCAGTGAGCAGGGTGAGGGGTGGAATTCATTCCCACCAGAGAACTGGAAGTGCTCAGCTCTGTGGGGCCTTGGATCGTGGCCTCTGACAGTCACAGGCCGGAGGTAAATTCATAGAACTGGAGAAAGGTGTGGTTTGGAGGGAGCCTTAAAGGTCACTTAGTTCTAAACTCCTGTCAGAGCCAGGGACACCTTCCACTAGATCAGGTTGCTAAAAGTCCCATCCAACCTGGCCTTGAACACTTCCAGGGAAGGGGCATCCACAACTTCTCTGGGCAACCTGTGCCAGCACTTCACCAGCCTCTAAGCAAAGAACTCCTTCCTAACATCTAACCTAAATCACTCCTCTTTTAGTTTACAACCATTTCGCCTTGTCCTATCCCAATCTGCCCATTTAAAAAGGTCACTCTCCCTTTTTTTAATAAGTCCTCTTTAAGTATTTGAAGGTGCTCTAGGGTCTTTTCGGAGCTTTCTCCAGGCTGAACTCTCAGACTGTTTTCATAGGAGAGGTGCCCCAGCCCTCTGAGTGTCTTTCTGGCCTTCCACTGGACTGTCTCTAAGAGGTCCATGTCTCTCTGCTGGACCCCAGAGCTGGGCACAGAACTCCAGGTGGGGTCTCACAAGGGCAGAGCAGAGGGGCAGGATCCCCTCCCTCAGCCCACTGATGGTGCTGCTTATGATGTTCATGAGAACCCCCTAAGTCCTCAGTGGGGCTGCTCTCAAGGAGTTCTTCTCCCTGTCTCTACTCATGTCTGGGATTGCCCCAACCCAGGTGTTGCAGATGGCCTCATTCCGAGCAGGTCCTGGAGCAGGACAAAGGGACAAAGGCCCTCTCTGCTGCAGTGCTGTGCAACCTGCCCAGTGCAGGCCAGTCGTGTAGCTGGTCCCCCTGAAACGGTGTATTTCATGGTTAAAGAAGGCACTGCAGGGGAAAAGTACACCTTTTATAAATTGGTTGAGCTCCTGGGGACAAAAGGTATTCTATGAAGTTAAATATTAAAGCTACCCTGGATTATTCATTAAGCATCAGTTATCATCATCACATTTACTGTCAGATGTTTCAACGCTGCTATTCTGCTCCAGGAGGGAACATATTTTTAGGCTGGTTTCTGAAGGAAGGATGTTCTTGGGGTCAGCTGTGCAGCATGCTTGTCTGTCTGTCCTCACTGATTCGGTGAGGACATTTCAGCCAAAGTTTTTGGCAGGCTGGAAGCCTCCACACGCTGTGTTGCTGCAGATTAATTAGCCAGGGGGGTGGTGGGGAGCCCCCAGACCCAGATACTGGTGTGGGTGCAGGTAGAGCAAGCACCTGAAGGGTGCAAGAGAAGCTCCAGGCAGGGCAGCTTTGGTGCCAGCACTGGGGAGCTCAGCCATGGGACACAACACCTTGGGAGACTTCAGCTTCCCTAACTCTGCTGCCCAATCAATAATTTACAGAAATACCTGCCAACTGTGAACTGGCTCCTTATTCCACATCATTTCTGCTACTCCTGCCTCCCCTCGTTTGTGCTTTTATGGCATTACACAGTTGGAACAAGCTTTGGTTTAACAATAAAGGCAGCTTCATCTGCAAAACAGGATGTTCCAAAATAAGATCTAATTTTCCTCTGTGAGAACCTAAGGCAAAAGTAAATTGATATCCACTCTAAAGGCAAACACAAACAAGGACTTATTATTTATCATTAAAACATCCTTAAAAGGCTCTAGAGCCCTAAAAGCAGAAGTTTTGTGCTGTATAAAAGAGTTATGTTTCTGAGATGTATCAGTTCAATAATTAAAACAGCATCTATGAAATATAAATGTAAGATATTAATAAATTAAATTAAATTAAAGCCACTGAAAGCCAATTATCTTGTAAAAGATCTCTGATAGCTAAACTAATGAGATGTAGAAAGATTAATTTAGATCCCCATTTTGGGAGGTGATTATAAATTGCTATAATGCCACATCCAGTTACTAGGTTGTTATTGAAGCCTGTGAAATACATTTGGAAAGGTTCTTAAATATTCAGGATGAAGTAGAAATTAGAAAGGAGTTAGAAATAATTAAAAATTAGCTGTCTTGTCATATTGCAGCTTTAATCCTATTACCTCTTCTAGTTTACAAAGCTTCAGATGTCTCTCAAAGCATTGATCTGTGGGGACGGTGGGGTTTATGAGCAGGGATTTATGTCTTTAATAACTGCTGAACTTCACATATTTCTCTGGTTTTGCTTATTTGAGGGATTGTTTCAGTGTAGGATTATCGCCCTTGCTGCCAGCACTGCCTGATGGATTTCTTTGGCCATGGGGGCAGGACAGGCCATCAGCCATGGTCCCATTGAGCCCCCAAAGAGCCACTGCTTTCCTTCAGCTCCTGCTGAAACCCCTGAGGAGCATCAGTGATGGTCTTTGAGGTCGGGGCGAAGCACAAGGCCTTTGTGCCTCTGTTTTTGTGGCTGTTGTAGCAAAGCACAGAGCTCTTGGGGAATGCAGTAGGGTGATGGGGGTGCAATGCATGCCCATGACCCACAGACTATGCTAGAGGTTGGCCACGAGGTTTTGGTTGGGACCTGCCATGCAAGGAGCTCTTGGAGAGCTTTGTCTAAGGACTCAGGGACTCACCCCTCAGCACTCAGTTTTGCTTTCCCTGGCCCAAGGGGTGCCAAAAGGTCTCCAGCAGCATGTCTTGGCTGTATTTTTACAGAGCAGTGGGAGCATGGCAATCTCTCCCTGAGCCAGCAGGAAAATTGCAGGTAGGGGAGGGCAGTGGGGCCTTGAAACCTCTGGCACAGGGTGATAGCAGCAGCCCCGGTGCTGTGAGCTACTCCCCCGGGGGCGGCTGCTGCATCAGCGGGGACACGGCCTTGGGGCTGGCACACTGCACTCAGGGGCAGCAGGGAGGGCGAGGAGCAGCTCGGCAAGGTGTGCACAGCTCTGCCTGCAGGGTCAGTGCCCACATCCCCGCATCTGGGGGAGGAGGAGCAGGGCGAGGGGAGCCTTAGGGCACCACAGACAGCCCCGGGTGGACTCCAGCAGCAGAGGAGGAGGCAGAATCTCACCAGCAGCAGCACCCTGGAGAGGCAGACAGAGGGGTTCCATCGTCAGCACTGTGCTCCTTGGAGGTGAAGGACTTGTTCCAGGACGCTTGCAGCCATCCTTGGGCAGAGGAGGGGTGAGCATGAACTGGGGAAAGGCATAGCAGACAAGGGAGGGGGTGGGTTTGATACTGATAAGGGATTGATTTTCACTTTTATCTCCTTTTTCTCTAATAGTCTAGATAATATCACCCAGCACTGTAAGTGGATTGATTAACACTCTTTGATCAGGCTGTTAGAACTCTGAAGTAGTCAAACAGCAGATTGATTCTCCTCCTGTGTGAGGTGTTTCCCCAGCCCATGTAAAGGCACCAATTGTGGTGCACAAAACGGGCAGAGAAGGCAGCAGCCCTCTGGGGTTATGCCCTTAAGGCATTTTTGTGAGTAGCATTTCTGAGAGAGCCTTTTTTTGGGTGCCATCCTGTGGCAGTCAGACACAACCAGCAACAAGGCTGCTCTGTGTTCACAGAGCCTCAAGTGTCTTGCTGAAAGCATAGCACCTGGTTTTGGGGGCAACACAGACTAGTTGAAAATATTGAAGTGGAGAACCCAGCAGGTTTGAAAGCCTTCCTCCCACCTAGGGAAGAGAAATGTTCAAGGGATGCCTCTAACCATCCTTGGACAGAGGAATGAAAGCTCTCTGACTTGTCTGTGAGAAGAGATAAATTAGAAATCCCTGCTTAGGGGATTTCTTGGTTGAGAAAACCTTTTGGAGGGAAGAAGTACACTAGAAAAACAACAAAGGAGCAAGCCCAGATTTGGGTGAGGCTCTGCCATCTTCTCTCAACCTGCCTGAGCTGTAGCTTGTAAACAGACCTTTCTGTAAAGTCTAAAATACCTGCAGAGAAGACAAAAAAATGTCAGAGCTGGCAAATTGGGTTACTCAGTGGGGAACAAACCCCTGGGGTCCAAACTCTTGCAGAAGTATGCAGCAGGCTGACCTAGAGTTTGCCAAATTAAAAGAGATGACCAAGTGTAAACTCTTCTCCCAAAAATCCTTAAAATGTGCAGGAGCGTGGGCTGTGTGGTTAGTTGCCAAAAGCTTAGCTGAAGAAAAACAGGCAGCCCAGGTAGAAATTCAGAAGCTAAGGGAGGAAAACAAGAAATTGAAAGAAGAAATAAAGGCTCAGCGGCTTAAACTAGAGGAGGGTATAACTCAAGAAAGAGCCGTGGCCATGGAAAAAGTGCGAAGTGTTCTCCAGTATCAAGAGGTGTGTGAACATAAAAAGGCCATTTTGAGTGAAAATCAGGCATTGAAGGAAAAAGTAGCCATCAGTACAAAAGCCGTAGAGGAGGCACAAGGAACAATCCAATTACTGGTGCAAAAAATACAGACCTTAAAAGAGAGGGGCACAGACCACCAGGCCTGTGAAGTCAAGATAGAAAAGTTAAAAGCCGCATTAGAGGCGAAGCACGGGGCTGTCACAAAAACACCCCATCGAAGGGATGATGAGCACTGGGATGGAAAGGAGTGGGTTAATCCGGATGGAAGCCCCTCCAAAGAGGAGTGTAAGCCTGCGAGCCCACAGTCAGTGGTTTTTGAGAGGCCAGAAAGATTTAAAGCAAATCCTGTTTCGCTTGCCTGCGCTCCAGCGGCTGGGAAGAGGGAGAGGGGAGTAGCGGAGCAGGGCAGTGAGGGAAGCGTGCAGCCGCAGGCGGAGCAGGTTCTCGGGGAGGGAAGAACCACCGCTGGCCCAGCTCCTCACCACTTCAGACCCAGGGGCACCCAGGGAAGGAGAGAGCAGTCCGCAGGGAGCGTCTGGGCAAGGGAGGGCAGAGGGGGATCCGGGAGAGGAAGGGGCAGCAGAGGAAGGGAAAGCTCCAGAGATATGCGGGACCCAGAGGTGCTGCAGAGCGCTGCCTCTGCTGCTGTGAGCCTCCAGAGCCCCTTCCTGGGAAAAGGGAGGAGAGGAAGGTGGCAGGGCAACAGACAGTGGCAGTACAGTGCAGCCCCCCGATTTGTGGTACATAATACCGTGGCCAGCAGGGAGTTAAGCACGATACGAGTGGAGATATGGAGGGAGCTTCGGAGGCAGCGGGAGGACATGGCCCGCTGGGATAATGCTCCCACCAGGGTTCTGTTGGATCGCCTGCTGGAGATCAGCGGGAGAAGAGAGGGAAGCGAGCCCGGGGCTCCTGCCCTCCCTGTCTTAGCCTAGAGCAGACAGTCCCCCTCTTCCCCAGGCTCGAGGTCGGACCAAAACCGGGCCACTGGGGAAGGCTCCCACACTGGGAGCGCTGGGAAATGGGAAGCAGAGCCCTCGAGGTATCGTCCATGTCACGAATAAAGTTGGGGCACCAGAGCGTGTCTGGTGCAAATTGAGAAGGCTCCTCTGAGGAGAGAAATGCAGGAGGAGTGAAGTGTTAATGGGGTTTGGGTTTGCTTGTTTTTAAAGGAGAAACACAGAAGGAAAAGTTGACTTTTCCAGCAGGAACAAGTCAGGGCTGCAGTAAAGCAGAGGCTGCTTGAGCGCTGCCGCAGCCACCCTGGCACCCACTCTGCTGCCCTGAGTCTGGGCAGGGGTATCAAATGCTGCTCAGGCCAAGTTAGCAGAAGCTATTTTGGGGAAAAAGAAAGCTTTTAGGACTGATAAAACACTGGAGCTGTGATACCAGCTGGGCTGTAGCACTTGTGAGTAGTGATGTGCAGCACTAGGACTGGGAATGAGCTCTAGGTATGAAGGGCTGTGCAAGAAAGGTTACAGGAGTCCCAAGCATGGCATAAACCCTGAGGGTGAAGCAAGAAGGAAAGAATAACATCTTCTTTCTGGGTCTTCTGTAGGTAATCCAAAAGAATTTGGACTTACAAAAAGAAAAAAAAGCCCATCATTTAAAAAAATAATACCTGTCTGCTGTCAAAGCAGAGAAATCAAGAAATAAAAGCAGAGCAAATTCAAGAGGTACCAACAAAATGAAGCAGCTCATGTTTAGCATTAGTCTTGTTAAATTCAGTAGTGTGTTCTCACAAAAGCTTGTGGAAGTATGTGCAGCAAAGACATTTAGGAGTGGTATCAAAAAAAAAAAAAAAAAAAAAAAAAAAAAAAGAGTGGGGGAGAAAAAAAATTTGGGGGTTGCTAAAAAAAAAAAAAAAAAAAAAAAAAAAAAGAAAAAAGGATTGAAACAGAGGAATGTGAACTAATTGCTACCAATGCTCAAAAAGTTACAAACTGGAAAAGTGGCATATTATGTATGTACCTATAAAGTTTTGAGGGGATGGTTATGAATAATAAAATATTCTAATTGACTTGGGACAGAATTCACTCTGAAAGCAAAAAGTTAAACGTGTCATGCATGGTTGGTGCATTAACACCAGTGGTTTTTTCTTAGAGTAGGGAAAAAGAGAAGTAAAAAAAAAGGAAGTAAGTAAAGTATATGGTAAAGTATACACATTAATGTAATAATTTTAAATTAAAATATAAAGTTATTCTGTTACAGAGATATGATGGAACCAGCTGAAGCAATTATGATGGAGGATTGGTGAGCAACTGTTTAAAAATGTAAGCTAATAAATTGTATAAAAATATGTGAAGATGCAGTTTATTAGATCCTTAATCTCATCAAAACTTCTATGGGTGTATATGTTTTCTATCTTTTTTTAACTGAGATAACTATTCATAACAATTTTTGCTGTTTTGTCTTCCATAGGTAGCACAGAAGAATAAGTAACAATTCCAAATTAGGAATTAAGGTATTATTAATTGTATGATGCTTAGTGCTTGCTTTCTTGCTGTTATTTTGCTTTGTTATCATACAGGCATTGATGTGTGGAAAAACATAATCTCCTTTTTTTAGAACAGTTGCTATTACTGAAGCTCAAGTAAGAGAAAATAATTAACAAGCTGTGGTGACAATGAAAAACTTGATCCATTTTAAAGGGGTCACCATCTCCAAATAAGAGACATCTAGAAATCTAGTTTTCCTTGATGAGTATGGACATCCTGTTACTGATAGAGCACCTGTATATGTAAAACAGGAAACACACAGCTGAAAAACTTAAGTACTTTTGGATACTATGAGAAACAAAGATGAACAAATTACGTATAGAAATTTTTAGTAGAGTAAATTATATTTAAAAAAATATATACACTTAATGTAGCTTTGCACCATTTTTAGTTTAATTTAGAGCACCTCTGTATAAATTGATGGTACTGGGATAGGTAGAAAGCTGAAGGTCCCCAGTGATGGGGATGTCAAATCACTGCATACATGGATGATACATGTAGTGTGCTGATGGAAAAGTTTATTTTGTTATGGAGGAGATGAGGAGGTGACTTTAGACACTGACAGCAGGAGGTTTCCTGAGATGAGAGCTGCACAGTGGCCATGTCAAGCAGCCCAGCAAGGTGGAGTGCTCCCAGCTGCCTCTCTGCAGGGACACCAGCAAGCAAGAAGCACTTACATGTGCAAATTGCTTACAAAAAGATAATCAGTTTAGAACTGGCTCTAGCCAGAGGTGAATATGAAATGTACCCTTTGGTTTCCAGTGGGAATGTAATCACTTATATGGGATCCAGCTGTGTTTGTGTGTATCTCCAGAATCTAGAAATCACCTCTGCATGTCTAAGTTATCTGGTAATGCATGACTGTTTAATGTGACTTTAATTTAAATGTATGATTTTAATGACACAATATTTTTACATACAAGTGACACTAAAATTGCTAGAAACTTTTAAACTGTGTACTGAACAAAGAAACTTTTGAACTGTGTACATCTGGGCTGGGTTTTGACCAGTTGTTGCAGATTACAGCATCTACCTGTAATTTTTGTAGTCTCACAGACACCAAAGCAAGGTTTGCAGTATGTCAGAAAAATGAGCAAGTTGCTCTTACTACAACAGCAATAAAAGATGCTGGCCATCATACTTGGTGTAAATCCTTCCTTGTTGGCACTTCCATCATCTACTGAAATTTTCAACTAGGCTAGAAGTCTAGAAGTATAATCCTGGGAATTGCAGGAATTCAGTTAATTGTGCAAACTGTTCAACTGGCTAAAATATGCAGCAGCCATGCACCTAAGTCAAGAGCTACAGGCCACCCTCAGACCCACACGAGGCAAGACCAGGTAGGAAAGAGCAAATGCCTCCAAGAAGATCAGCTGCTCGGTCCTGGTGAGGAGCCTTGAGCCACAGGAGGGTTTGTGATATCCTTGCTGGACTCGTGTGTGACAGCTCATGCCCGTCGGGTGGCAGATGGGCTCTGTTTGCCTATAGCCCATGAAACAGCCTGGCCACTGCCAGAAATGGCCACAGGCCATTCACTAATGCTGCAAAACCTGAGAGGGAGGTCTGTGAACCTTGCTTTGGTTGGGACACGCAGGGACCCAGCAGCCCTGGTGCTATGAGCTACTCCCCCTCAGGCAGCTGCTGCATCAACAGAGGAGCTGACCTTGGGGCAGGGAAACATCACTCACAGCAGCCAGGAGCAGCTCTGCAAGGTGTGCACAGCTCTGCCGGGGCCAGTGCAATGCACCCAGCTCTGAGGACTGAGGAGCACTGCAAGAGGAGCCTTAAAGATTGGGTAGAAGCAGCCCCAGGTGGACTCCAGCAGAGGAGGAGGCAGAATCACCATGACCATCCTCCCACCACTGTGCTGCTGGAGCAAAGGACTTGTTGGGCCCATGACACCTGCAGCCCTCCCCCTTCTCCTGGGGGACAGACAGCACCTCTGAATCTGGTACCCTGGAAAGCTGCAGCAGATAAAGTGCTCTTACGTGTTAGTTTTGACCTCTTCTCTCTAATACTCTAGATAATATTCTTTATCATTTTTAGCCTCATTGTAATTGACAAGTACTCTCTGAGCACACTGCTAAAACTTTTAAGTAGACTACCAATAAATTAAATGTCTTCTCATGCTAGCTGTGTTTCTCTAGCCAATATAAATGGCAAAAGTAGTGGTAAAACAACATTGGCTTCCATGAGAGAAGTATTTTCTAAGCTGAAATAATGATGAAGGGAAAAATGAGAGTCCAAAGGTAACCTCAGAGAACTGGGTCTAATTAAGTATCACTCTTCATTGTCTTTCCAGGCTACATTATCAAGCCCAGGCCTTCTTGGCCTTTCTCTGCAGTGCTGCCACTTGCTCAACAAATGATTAAATAATCTCTCTGCTCACAGTGCAGGTAATTCAGTGAAATGCCCAATTTCTAAAGCACAGTCTCAGAGATACTGAAAACCAGTGTGCACAAGCCCCCTCTCTGACACTAGCAGCCCGTGTACAGAGCACATATCTCAGGTATTTTAGGATGTGTACAATGTTGTTCAAACCCAGAGCAAGTTGCTGGCACCTCCATCCCACCAGGGAATAACTGGAGTACAAATCTGGGTCAGGTCAGGAGAGCAGACATTGATTTACAAAAGCTATGGCAGAGGAACAGGTTCTGCTGCTGTGAGAGCTGTTTGCAGGGTGGATAGAAGGTTTACACTCCCTTAAACGTGCTGTGTGAAAGACAAACAGTGGGGTACAAATTGTACACATCTGTCACACACAGGGCTGCCAGACCACTCAGGCCAGTCTGGATTCTTTCTTCAGCACAGGAACTGGTTTATCACAGAGGTTACACAGTGATTACTGCTTCAGGAGGCTGGGTGAAGGTTCAGTCAGGAAACTGCTTACACCCTAGCATTTCTACTTCCACAGTCCTCCAGAAGTTCCTCATGGCAATCAGCAGTGCAGGGACACTGCCCATTAAATGGAAACACAGAGCTGCTGGCAGCTATGATGGGGGTTTATCCCTCAGGAGGATGGGTGAGACAGACTTCACACTGTGAGACACAGCTGCTGCACCACACATCTGACACTCGCCTGCACAAATACTTTTAAACAAAATTCCTGACTCCCCACTGTGAGCCAGCTTAGTCCCTGCTGTTGCCACCAGCCCTCAGGAGAGTCATCCTGGAGCATTGCATGGTGCAGGCAGTACAGCACTGAGAGCCACGCCCTGCCAGCCGTGCCCACAGACTGTTCCTGTCTGTCAGGCTACTGGTCAGACTCTGGCCTGTCAAGGAGGGGATCTGAAAGGATTTGCTTTACCTTGGCACTGACTTTTACACATCTTCTCATTCAGGGTCCACCACACAATTTTCCACATCAGTGGAGTTTCATCACAGGTTAATGTCCCAGTCACCACTGGGATGAAGAGGTGACCCACCAGCCAAGGCTACATACACTCCTTATGGATACAAGAGAATACACTTTGGAGAAAAGAGAGCCAGGAGATTCTAATCCAAAAAATTGCAAAACCAAGAAGAGATTTCTTTCTCACGAGAGTATCTCCAAGCACTCCTGTATCAGGACAAGGAACCACAAACTGGCAAGGTCAGTATTTACAAAAGCAGCTAGTCTGAGAATAGCAAAACCTGATTTTCAGATCAATCATACATCTCACTTGTCTCTGTGCTCACTGCACCCCTGCAAACCTGTCTCTAGGTTGCCCAAGTCTAGTTCATGTGGCTGTGTGAGCACTGAGCCCAGCTAGCCTGGCACACTCACACCTGTGTTCAGGAACCACAGTGATTCCCCATCCTCCTTAAAGGCTGCACGTAAACCCCTCCTCCATCTTCAGGGCACTGTGCATCCCTCAGACAGTGATCTCCTACCAACATTGCAGGCCCTTGATTTATTTTTAAGGGGGCTTTAAAACTCCTCCTAATTACAGCAGTCATCATTTGTTTAATCATCCAAATTCCTCTGTGTGCTGGGTTGCCTTCCTGGCCTCAGGATTCAGCTTTCTGACACATCTTAAAAACACCGCTGCACACCTGACCCTTAAAACATTAACTCTCTTCCTGTCTTGCTCACTATTTTAGGTGGCCTTGGACTACATAATCTGAAGTCATATTCCCCAAATTTCAAATCAGCGTCAAAGCATCTGTTAAAAGAATGGTACAATTACAGCATTTTCTTTTAGGACTGAAATGTAAGCCATTTCAGTACCTTCTGCCTAATAACAGTGAACCACAATATTGTCCTTTAGGTCTGACATATAAATAATTTCAGTACCTTATGCCTAATTACAATGAACTGGTGAAAGTGTTTAGAATAGGCAAAGGGAAAAAAGATTATTTATATGCAATAGTAATTCTTCTTTTCTTTGACAAAAATTATAGAGAAAAAGATTTTGCATAAACCTCAATCTTTCCCTTTGTCTTGTTGTTCTTTCCTTTTTGATGTCTGAATAAAAAGGGAGTAAGGAAAGTTTACATTCATAGAAACAAATGCTGCAAGATTCACAGAACAGCTTCTGTGTTGATTATTCCTCAGCATCTCCCAGGCCTATTAAAGCACTCGAAGACATTCAAGGGAAAACATTACAGAAATGTTTTTCTTTAATAAAAATCAGTTTAGCCATCCAAACAAGTGTGATATGTCCAAGGACAGGCTACCATAATACAGGCAGGCCTCAAACTGGCCTGTTTTGTTTGTCACATTGCAAAGTTATTCCAAAATATTCTCTGCTACATCTCAGCCCTCTCAGATATCTCAAATGGCTCTCATAGAGAAGCAAGTTTTTCCTTCTTGGACATATGTTTGCATTTTTACAGGTAAATAATCAACTTGTTATTGAGCTCTCACATTTCCAGTCTCCAGATAGATGCGTTCCTAGAACAAGGAGGAATGCAGGGAGGATAGAAGTTAGCATAACACAGGACAAAGGCAAAATAGGAACTGGTACACATCTGGAAAAACCCTCAGGTAAGGCTCCTACAACTTCCTAGTCCCTGCAGAAGTAAGCAGTGGTATAACTCCCCAGCTGCAGGTAATTCCTGGCAGGAGTATTGCTGTTATTAAGGATCTTGGCAACGAGAGTCTCAACAGTGGTTTCACTTGCTAAGTCACCATCCAACATATCCCATAAACTCATCAGTCTGGCTGAAAAAGGGTAACATCAATACAAGCAGAGAAACTTGAGGCACTTGTTTGTTCTTCCTTTCTACCCTTTAATCTGGCAATCCTCTTTTCTTCACCCTATTTTAGGCTATTTTTTGTGACTCCTTCAATATCCTTCAATTCTGGTGGAAAAGTCTACTTTTAGCCCACACCACAGATGTTCCAAAGGCAGTGACTGACTCAAGTTAGTCTTGTGATGGAAACCATCCTGTAGCTTTATGTTGCCATGGCTTCTTTAGTTGACAAAATAGTACTTTTGACAGACAACTTCTACATCCTTCACAGCCCTCTTATTTCACACAGGGTAGTGGCAACTTCAAAGGCAGAAAGTGAAAACACTTTTCCTTGTAGGGAAAAGGGGTTTAGGGGAAAGCTGGTGGCATCAGTGGACATAGTCCCGAGGCCTCTTCATTCCCAGGGCTGTACCACCTGCCATCCTTCTGAATGCACTTGATGCAGGTAGGATTTTTCAGCAACAAAATGCAGCCCAGTACTGGTAACTGCTGATTCACTCAGGCAATCTGTGAGGCTGTCCTGGATTCAATGAAGCTTGACCAATATGTTTTCCTGCGCTCCTCAGCAGAGTTGCCAGTGGGTGACACACAGAGCATCTCCCTCTCCCCACAGTGCAATGCTTATGGTCTGCAAAGATCAGAGAATATGCTCAGTTGGGAGGGACCCACAGGGATCATTGAGTCCAGCTCCAGACCTGCACAGGACTCCCCAGGAATCATGCACTGAGAGTGTTGTCCAAATGTTTTTGAACCCTGGCAGGCTTGGTGCTGGATATCAGAAATACCCACACTTCAATTCAGTGCTTCTGCATCTACAGTGAAGGTATCAACCACCAGCTATTAACTCCTGCTTGTTCCTCCTCTCCTCCTTTGGGAAAGGGATCTAGGGAGGCATCATGTTTGATACTGCAGTGCAGCCCTCTGCAGAGCAGGAGGAAATGTCTAAATCAGGTCCTGTCAGATGTAGGCGTTAAGCCACGTTCAGCCTCTGTGCAGGCTGTGCATCCCAACTTCTCCAGCCAGAAGCTGGCCCCTGATGTTCCTCTATTCTGCCCCATAAAATCTATTCTCCCCTTAATCTATTTATTATGGAAAGGGGGAGAAAGAGACAGAGAGTGTCACTAAAAAATTTTTTAAAATCAGTCAAAACATACCAGCTACTGCTTTCCTCTGCATTTGTATCTCAGCCTCATTATGTCACCTGAACAATAGGAATTCTCACGGACTATTTTAAGGTGGCAGCTGCCTTGGAAAGCTCCAAGTCTGACATTCTCTGTGTGGAATCCTGGGGAAATAAAGTTGCTTCAGATTTCCTATAAATACTTCTTCAACCAACATGAGATGAACAATGTCTGTTCCAAAGCTTAATGTTGCAATAAACAGTGGTGAAACACAGCTTTGGGAAGAACCTGACCCAAGTTTTATTTCAGAAGGAACATGCAAACTTGGGATCTGACCTGAGAACTTGAAGTGATGCAGACGTGTTTCATCCTAAAGATAATAGCCAGATACCATATATCCTTCAAGTCAGTAACAAACAGTGCTTCCCTTTCAAATCCCATAGATATCTAGTTCAGCCAGATCAGGATGAGCTGGAATCATAAATCACTTTAATCACAAATTGCAACAGCAGCCTCCTGGGGAAGGTTGACTGAAGTTATTGTATGAGGATAAATCCAAGTGTCTTTGTTAGCAGCTTTGACCAATCAGGAAAATAAAATGAAAATTTTTCAGGAAAAGTTTTTAAGGCCCAGATACACTTCTCAGGGAAAGGCTCTCCCCTTTGGACAGGGTATCCCAACCCTCTCAGCTAAAAGGTAGGCAGAGGAGATCTGGCAAAGGCCAAGAAAGCAGGCAGGACCATATCTCCAGGCCACAGTGATTCAGTAGAAGTCAAGCCCACACTTCTTTTGCTCCCAGGTAATAAATAATTTGCAGGCTGCCAATTTCTGCTTCAGGTTTCACTCCCCAACATTCCTAGATGTTGAAACTCCCACAGTCTCTCTTATGCTGTCAGAAAATAGCTCTTCATTAAAATAGAGGGTTGCTAAGGTATGGCATATGGTATATCCCCAGCCATTAATATTTCTGAAACACAGACCTTGATTATTAGAATGCGCACATCCCACTGCAGAGCTGATGATGGGGGAAGGGACACACAGATGCCCCCAGGAGGCCAGCTGGCACTGATGGATCCATACCATGCCAGGAGGGTCAGCTCCCAGATGCTTTTGGAAGGGAGTGCAACAGTGTTTTTTTAACAGCAGAAATCTTTAAAACAGCACTGATGTGTGGAACACTGATGCTTTGCAGAGGAGCTGGATTTATCCACACACACATGAAGCAAGGCATGTAGTAAAAAGACATTTGACAGGCATTCCTCCCTGAGGTCACAAGAAATATCAGAGGAGCACAAAATACCCCTCTGTAAAAAAATATATTGAAAGGAGCATGCAAGGCAATCCACTGTCTGTGGACACACACTGCAGTGCCCAGCTGCAGCATTCTCTTTTGTTTCCTAGGCTGAGAGAGGGAAATAATGGTATCTCTATTCAGGGGTCCCTGTCACTGCTCACTTCACCTCTGTGGAAATTAATTTTGTCACCTCTATCACACCCCACCAGCTGCAGCCAGGGCAGCTTGGGATTTCATTAAAGGTGAGCTGGGGATGGTTACCAGATACAATCAAAGCAGCCTAGTCAGAAGAACTTCATTTGTTGAGGGAGCTATGGAAAGGACCCTGCATTAATCTTAAGGACTTCCAGGATCAGTTTCAAAATAGAAAGGTGGAATGTCTGTAGAGGACCCTTGTTTGAGTCTCTGGCACTTTTCACACAAATCCTACCTAGAAAAAAAAGAGTCAATAAGAGCTCTGGACCCTATTGATCTAACAAGAAATAACATGGATTTGGTAGTGTAGAAAGAGTAGCCAAAGCCAAGAAACAGTGAGCAAAAGGTCTTCAAGAAAAAAGATGGTAGTCTGAAAGGATGTCACAATAAGAAGTGTTCAGCTTGTGATGGACAGATGGAGACAAAAGACAAGAAGCAAAGGTAGAGAAGAAATTAAGATGGCAGACCACCAAATTTGTTTATCTGAGAGGACTTGAAAGGAATCCTTCTGAAAGGGGACTGAAAAATTACACCATTTCATTGCCTTTTAATTCAGCACCACTCTAAGCCTTGCCATGAGGCAGAACTGAGTTAATATTTGGAATTGTCCTGCCTAAAAAACTGAAATAAATGATTTAGTGTTTTTAACACTGTCTGATGCAGACAGGAAAATTTACAACAGCAAAGTCACCCAACTCTAAAGAACACTTGCAGGTGTAAAGCAGGTATTCTTTAGGGAAGATGTGCTTAGAAGTATGTTTCAGGAGACTGGCAATCTCAGCACATGTGCACAAGAACAAGTGAAACCAAAACACACCAGGTACTATAATTTCATTTCTACTCTATATAATTCCTCTCTATAGATGTATACATATTCATCTATACAGAATAATATATGTATATATATTTCTTGTCATACCAAACCTGCCGGGAATTAGTAGCTCCAATGAAGTAAGCTGATTTCAAGAGGGAAAAAAAAGTGTAAAGTAGAGAAGAATCAGGTCCATAGTCTTTCAAACACTGATTATCTGGCAGATAATCAGTGCTTGAAAAGGGCGCTGAACTAAGGCATTTCTAAGGCAATACTGTGAACAATTTTACAAAGTTAAAAGATTCACAAAAGTATATGCCTCTGATAGATTTCACAAAACTGCCCATTGAAGACAAGAAAAACCAGATGCATGTATGAATCCTGAAAAGACATCTCAAAGCATAGTAAATGAAGAAAAAAAGTAGTTTTCCATTCCCGTGTCCAAACTGATGCACTTGTTGGCAGCTGGGCTCTCTTTTCTGTTGAGCTGAAATGTCTGTCCAAAAAATGACTCCTGAATGAAGGCTGCTTGGCACTTGCCAGCACACAGCTCTTTTCAGCTGGCTATGATTTTGCTCACAAAACATTACACAGTTGAAGTTTTCCCTGCTGGAGGTCTGCATTAGGATAGGTTATCACATTCTAAAACAGTTCCTATTGAAACAGGCATTTCTGAAAACCAGGCTCAGGGGATTTGCATGATTCTGCCCTTTTAAAACAAGGTGTCCAATTACTTTGTTAAAAAGTTGTGACACAACACTTTGGAGCTGGGCCTTGAAATTTGGCAGGGCTGTCACTCCAGAAGACGCCTTTTGCCATTACCTGTGTGTGTGCAGAGGGGCATGCAGTGTCCATCTCGCCACCCTGGGTGCCAGCCCAGCCCCGTGCAGCAGAGATGAGCAGAGCCCTCCAGACCTGTCTCTGCTGAGCATCAGTGCCAGCGGGGCAGGAACTGAGAACAGCAGGGTCACTTCACGTGTGTGTGTGTGCAGAGATGAAAACCTGATTTCTGCTGCGGCCTCCCCCCCAGCGGTGTGCTGGGAGGGCTGTGAGTGCTGCTGGCGTGACAGCCCGGTGGCTCAGACCGGCCAGAGCCCCTCGGTGTCCCCGGCTCGCCGCACGCAGCGCTGCCACCGCCGGGGTGAGGAGGAGCGGGAGCAGGAGCGGGGTGAGGAGGAGCGGGGAGCAGGAGCGGGAGCGGAGCCCGGCACCAGAACCGCAGCTCCGGGGCCCTGCGGGGAGCAACAAGGGCACCGGCCGAACACCCAGCAGGGATGCAAGGAGCAGGGCAGGAAGGACAGAGTGGCGCCAGAGGCAGTGTGGGGAGGTGACAAGCGGCCGAAGCACGGACTGCAGGAGGAGCAAAGCACATTGGGGTGCAGAGGACAGGGAGAGAAGGGATCCAAAAGGAGACGACAGGTAAAGGAGCCAGGGATGAGCATCACCTTCCCCAAGGCGCCTGGAGCCGATCTAAGCATCAACACTGTCGGCAGGTAACAGCAAAACCTCTGGCAGAGCACCTTTCTCTGTCTTTGCTTTCACTTCCCGTGGCAAGCCTCCCCCACCTTCTCCTTCAACCTTTTGACATAAAAACACCAATGCTGCTGAAGTGAGTTTTATGGGGGGAATGGCTTTGTGTCTATTTTTAGGAATAACACTAGAATATTACATCCTAGATTTGCACTGGACTGAGTGTTAAAAGCTGTTGTTTTTCTGTGCCTCCGGTTTGTTTTTGCAGGCAGCCAAAGCTTCAGAAGCCCTGAGCTTACCTGCAGCTTGACAGAGCAAATGAAGCAGGGTGAGATAGAAAGCTGCCTCCCACTGCTCCCCCCTTTCCCAGGAATGTGGCACATGAATCATGGTGCTGCTCTCTCCCTGACAGGGAGCATGCATGGACCAGGAACCTTCCCAAGCTCAGGAGCCTGGGAACAAGAGTCAGTTAGGCAGCTTGGATAGGAAATACAATGTAATTTTCATCTTCCCGCTTCTTCCTGTAAAGTCCTACATGGAGCAGGAAATTCACCAACTCCACGTACCAGAAGGGGAAAAATACAAACCCCAACCAAAACAAAAAACCACAACTGCCTCAACCAAACCAGAACTAGCATACAAACTGAAAATAAAATTCCCAGTCCCATACTGAAACTTTACATCAAATCTAAAGCCTTCATCTGTCATCTGCTCAGCTTTCTTCAC
This sequence comes from Onychostruthus taczanowskii, assembly GCF_017590055.1. NCBI lineage: Eukaryota > Metazoa > Chordata > Aves > Passeriformes > Passeridae > Onychostruthus > Onychostruthus taczanowskii. The sequence continues at coordinate 3,941,689 of NW_024505893.1, read as the reverse complement.
CAAAAAGCTTCCTCCAGCTACTGGTTAAGCAGCAGTCAGCCTTGGAGTTTCAGCAGTGATGATTACTGCACCAAAGGGGGTTCCCAGTTCAACCCCAGTCATGAAGAAGCCAGCAATTACAAATACTTAATCTCATTTTCTTTTAGTTTTGCCACTTAAACACACATCAGAAAGTTCATTTTCAAACTGCCTCTAGAAAAAAAATTAATAAGAAGTCCAGCAGTCTGGAGTTAGGAGTGGTGGGATGGAGGCTGTAGCTACAAGTTCAATGCATATCATATAAAAGGGTGACGATGATGCCATCCTTCCTCTTGTAGATCACAGGGCACTTTCATCCCCAAGCTGCACGTATGCAGGGACAGGATAACCAGGTGCTGCCCAATGCATTGGAAATCTGGCATTTTTCAAGTGTTCTACTTCTGTGACCTAAATCCTATCTCTCTGATGTACTTTCAGCTACAATGTGAAATCCCGTGAGGAACTTCATCCCAAGAATGCACTCTCTTTGAGTACATCACTAAGCTAATCCCTCCTCAGCAGGGAGCCATGGAATAGACAATCCATGGATCCCTCTGCGCTGTGACAACTAATCCATAGTACTGGTATAGAACAGGATAGAAGTGACCATCTAATATTGCCAAAAGCAGGCACTTCCCCAAGTCCTCAAGCTGCCCTAATTCTGCAGGAAAGGTGCAACAATCACTACAGACCAAACCAGAGACAATAAAAATGGGCTGGAGTGGGGAAAGAACTGCTGGCCAAATACCAACAGGAGCATAACCACAGAGGCTCTCTCTGCACTCTGTCCATGGGATGTACCTGAGCTCTCACTACCAAATCCAGAGCATCCCACCTTTTTGACCGTGCACGTGTGCCAAGCTCTACCCCTGAAAATAACAAAGGCCCTCTTTTTTTATAAAAATTTTATACTCACCATATACCTGTGCCTGGAATATTACTTTTCAAACTCTTCCAGGGACAGAGGATTGTTGTCTCTAAAGACAGCTGAAAGCCACCAGGCAGTTCTTTGGTTAAGCAGCCTTGTATGAGCCAGTTTGTTTTGTGTTCCCCTCTTAGAAAAGGGATCTCCCTACTCCACTAACTACATCTATGGCAACATCTGCCATAAGTGTGCAAACAGCCATGGCATGCAGTCTGTTGTAATCCAGTAAACTTACCATTTCAAACACCTGTAAATGTTTACAACTGTCAAATCAAATGCTTACAAAAGGACAAAGCAAAATCCCGTATCTAAACATCCCAAAGTCCCAGAGAGAAACAGCACTAGATCTTGATGTCAGGCAAACACACATCTCTCTCCTGGGCAGAGGCAAAATACAAGATCTGAACATCCTTCTCTCTCCCATTTACCCCTCATGCTTAGAAAATCCAAATTATTACCATAGTCTTTTGTTCTTTCTCCTACTTTCACTTCTATACAAATATAAGTTCCTGATAGTAATAAATGCTTCACCTAATGAGAACAGAAGAGCCTACCTCAAAGGACAAATACCTTCCAGCTGCCTTCATCCAAACACAACACAGAGCCTGTACCAAAGTTAGCCCTGGTGCTGCACTTCCCACTCCTCTCTTCACCAGGGTACCTTAGATCCTCTGCAATGCCCAAGTGATTTCCACTTTCCCTGAACCCACACCAGGCAAAAAGAAAAGGCACAAGTTTACCTCTAGAATTTCTCCCACCTCTACTGCTTCAGAGTGACCAGTTTAGTTGACATGAATCTCACACACACACACACTCTTTCACCTGGGTTTCTTCTCCATACCCTAAGTCCCATGCAGGGAGATTTTTGGCCATATCTTAGACAAGCTCTGGGATTTATTTTTGCAGGAACAAGTCAAACAGGAACACAGCCGTGCCTTCCAACTGAGCAGCACACAGAGCACTCTGTACCAAATTGTAAGTATTTAATGTCCTTCAGAGGGAAATGCCATGTTTAAGAGGCACAGACTGCTGTCTCTTAGTCCTCCTTTTTAAAAGGAGGACTTGAAATGCAAACTTAAGCAAATCACACTTAAAATAATATCAGAAGGAGAGAGATGCAGCACAGCAATGGAAGTATCCTGTGAATGAGGTCTTCCTTCACATCACCTCTACCCAGAGTACAATATTCAGTCAAGCATCACTCCCAAACAACCTCTGCCTAGACTTAGGGATGAGAGATGATGAAGTCACTAATATTCTGCCATAAGGGCCTTTAAGTAAATGCAGCAGCAGCCTAGCAGCCGTTTTACTGAGCTCACAGAAATCCATTCAAGTAAGAGCAACACTATCAGTAAACAAAAAGGTTGGAAGGCAAATTTGAGATTTCTCCCCTTAAACTTTCCTACATGTACCAGAAATCCTTACATGACAGAGATGCAGGGAAGGAAGTAACTATGAGACCAGGAAGAACTCCACACTTGCAGAAACCAGGCTCCTCAGCAGCTCTTGAAGGTCTTGCCACACAACAAGTAACGGGACAGCCAGGAGCTCACTTTCTTTGGCCATATTTCAGAGCTTCTGCAAGAAGAAAAAAGCTTGCACAGGAACTTTATCTACCAGGTCATACTCCTCCTCATCACTCAAAACAATCTTTTGAAGTTTTTGGGCAATTTTAACTCTGGGTTATGAAGAGAGAGGCCTCAAAATTGCTTAGTTCTTTTAAGTCCTGCAAAACCAGGATTGGAGAGCAATTCTTATCAGTGCCCCAAGCAAAATAAAAAGGCAGAAGCATTTCCTTGTCAGGCATCAAGGAGTCTGCAAAGCCTTTGAGATCCACAGGAAAGCAAGCATCACTGGATTTTTAAAATTTATTGTTGTTCTAAGTAAAGGCAGGCCCAAGAAGGAAACATAATACATTATTTCTGGTTTTTGCAGAATGTTACTGCAGTATCAGCTTGTGTTTCTTGTCTAAAATAGAGTTCATCAACCAGCTAGCTTCTTCCCACATCAATGCCAGAGCCTTCCCAGCCACCTCATCCTTGTACCCAGCAATTGTCCTCACCTGCAGCTTCACCTGTTCCTTATCTGCTCATCCACTGATGATCTGCCAACTTTTTTTCCTAAAGCTCTGACCCAAATCTGCAGAGACAAGCTTGCCCTGTAAGAATAAGGCTGTGGCAGTGACCACAGCCAACCCCAGAGCCCTGGGTAAGGCCACTTTTTCTAAGAGAGCCACAAGACATGTATGTCATTTCAAAAGTTCTTCTAACATGCCTGGAGAGCACAAGCAAAATGCTTTTACACTTCACAAACACACCATCCGAACTTTTCCTCTTTCCAAAGCTGTGTTTGCTGAAACAGTAGCAAGTAAGTATTTCACTTTCAAGTACACCCACAGGATGGGATCCCAGCATGGGTGACACGAACTCTAATCAAGCCCATGTCATGCCAATGCCACAGCATCACTGCTGGCCCAAGCTGCAGCCTATGAGCACAGATTCTGAGGTCTCCAGGAATGCAAGGGGCACTCTGCTGTGCACTGCAATTTCCTTGCTCCCTTCTTTACCTCAGGCCCCACCACACGCCAGGCAAAAGACCACTGTGGTGGCACATTTTCCCCTGCCAGCCCTCGTTTGAGAATCCCAGGCTACTGCACTACTACAAACTGCAGCTGATTCCAAATAGCAATGTCTCCTCTGTCTCTAGATGTGCTGTAACCAATGGCCTTGTTCCCCACAGATAAGTTATCTGTGTTCACACACCAAGTGTCTCAAGGAGGAGCAGCCAAAATATAGGAGGCTAAACTCTCCCAGAGCCATCAGAAGTGATACAGGAGGGAACAGCATGTAAGTTAAAACTGCAAGCCAAAGTCTACTGTTGTAAAGCTGCAGAGGACTTGCTTGAGTCTCATGGGATTTTAAAGAATTCACCTCACATGTGTTTTTCAAATCAAAGGCTTTGTGAAAAGTAATTTTAGCATCTCACACCAACATTCTACCGAAATGGTCTTAATATAGAATAAGTTAGAATAAGAGCCCCAGTCTCCATCACACCAACAAAATAATCCTTTCATCTCAGTTCTTCAGCTTTAGAAGTTGACCAGCTGCTGGCAGGTTTCTGGCTAACATTTTAACACAAAGGAAAAAGTCACAGAAGTCCAGATATATAATACCAAATTCATTAATTCCCAAGCCATTTCAGAAGCTCAAGTTTCTTGCAGAAGGCAGATTTTTGCTTAACTTGCTGTCTTTTCAAAGTCATGGAAAGACATTTGGCACCCAGAATTCCACAAAATGAGACATTTCTTGTTTTCTCTCTAACAGGAATAAATTGAAGGCTTTTCAAGTGTCCAAGTGGTATGCATGAAGCTCTACTTGGCACCTTCCAAAATCAACAGAACTCTTTTACCACCTATACAGAAAGGGATGCTCGTCAACAGCTTGTCACTATGCTGCAGAAACTTAACACAAGGAATGAAAGATGGGTTATGCGATTTGGCTGGCAGACTCTATGACAATAACTCCAAAAGAACAGCAAAGATCAGTTCAGGACAAAACATACTTTATTGTACTGTAATGTCAGAAGTACAAGAAAAGTACTGCAGAGAACCATGCTAATGGCGCTTCCAGGGTCTGTGAAGGACAGAAGTACAAGATAATGGGGTACTACTGTACTCAGTGCAAAAACTGATTCATTTGAGGCACAAGTACACTATTGTTTAAGCAGCTTGATTCAAGCACAGCTCTGGTATGTGATCTACTCTGTTTTCTTTCTATGTGACATTTCTAGAACAAAGCTACCTTTACATGAAAGAGGCAGTAGATTCAAGTCAGGGGTGTCCAACTTACCACCTGGCAACCAAAAAAAAATACTCTGCATAGTCACGCCCCACATCTTAGTTTCAGATATGGAGCTGTGGCTAGAGAAGAAAAATTACTCTGAAAGGTCAGAACCCAGATCCATTTGGCTGGGTGGGTTCCCCTCCTTTCCTGCGTCTGTGGGTACCTTATTTCACATTGACCACAAATTATCCAATAAGAAAAAAAACCACAACCAACTCATATCTTGGATAAGAAATCAGACATATCTAACATTCAAATAAATTTCAGCCCTTGAGATCCTAACTTATGGCTTAAGACACAATGAAATTGTTTGGGCACCCTTGAGTTAAGTTAATGAAGAGCATTTTTGCTAAAAAAGGCAAGCAAGCTCGCTGTTTTAAACAGAGCTGACCTCTACAAGAACAAAGCAGGAATCCAAGTCACTAGTTACTACTAGGCTGACATATACTGCTGCCCAGAAAGATAAAAACATAACATCACAATGAAAACGTTCAACAAAGTTGAAAGATAAAGGTTTCAACACCAGAAGCAGCATTTGAAAACAAGCTGTTTAAGTTAATCTTTTCAAGAGATGCAGATTGCATAACTCTACGCATGAACAAACATGCTGGCAATCTTCTCCTTTTACACAGCAGCTGTGTTTAACATAGGAAGTTCTGGGTTTAAAGAAAGCTACTTGAAGAAGAATTAAGATTTGCAATTCCCTGTCTAACTTAATGAGATTAGTAGAGAAACGAAAAAAAAATTACTACTGAAACAGTAGTTTCTCAGTGGATCCCTATCATTACAAACACAGCCGGATTTGTAAGCAATGCAAGACTAAACAGACAGCTATTACTTTATATTATTACTATGCTCATAAGTTACATCTGTTAAAGTTAAAAAAAGCCAAGCAGTTTCACCCTATTTCAAGGATAGTTTCCAATCAACACCAGTTTACATGGTGAATGGGACTTCACGAATAAACAAGGAATGGTGACATCTTTGGGTCAAGAATGACAAGAAATAATGGGCTCTGTGCTACCAATCAACCTCAACAAGAATATGGCACATGGGCCAGCCCAAGCTGTACCAACACTGAACCTTTAGCACTCAGCACAAATTCGGATCTCTTCACTTTAGCTAGCAAACCAGGTGAAAAGGCTGGGTAAAAAAAACCCAAAAAAAACCAAAAACCTAACTAAAAACTTAAGCCAAAAGTTGGAATATATTTTTTTAAAAAATCTGTAGTTTTAAAATAACTTGATACTGACATCAGTTTGTGCAAACTAAAAAAAAAAACCAAAAACCTCATTGAATTTCTCTCCAACAAAAGACAAATCCTGCAAATATTTTCCTTTTAGCCCACTGTACCTTAAGATTCAATCTCAAATCTAACAGATGTAAATGAAAGAGAGAAGTTACAGCATCTGCACAACATTCTTTCTACAAACAGCTGCTGGAGGGAAAGTAAAATATAAAAGGAATAAAGAAAGTAAGGTTCCATCTGAAATAGTCTCACAATCTTTCCCACTTTGTAGTCCATGAATCCGACTCTGATGCTAAGGTGACAGTGTATGTAAGCAGATTTTTTTGTTGATTTTATTACATCGGAGTTTCAATTGAAGAGAACCTGAGAAGAGACTGGAGCCTCTTCAGGAATTGTCGGATGGAACGTGCTCCTCGAAGCCTTCGCTCTCCCGGACCAAGGCTCTTTCCAGGATAACGCGGCCTTCCTTGTAGCGCTGGCTGTCTTCAGTGGCAAACTCATAGATCCAGCCCAGCTTGCTGTTGCAGTTCTTGCAGCTCACGTCCCGCACCATGTGGCGGCCGGTGAGCATGACCCGATCCTGAACTTCACTGTACTGCAGATTGACCACCTGGGACAGACACACAGCACACGGGAACACAGCATTAGTGCCATGGGGAAACCTGCTAAATGACTAGCAGCACTTAGAAGGAAGAGCCTGTGGCACCACACACGAACTGAAAACTGCAGTGTAAAAAATCTCCTTTGTGAGAGAGAGGGTAACACCTTAAAGATGTGCTTCACAGTGATGTAAAACCCTCACATTTTAACTGAGAGACACGGATTGCTATCACAAAATATGCGAAAAGGGCTGTATTTAACTCTGTGTGAAAAGCTCCCAGTGAACATCTTGTAAATTTATATTAATCCAGTTGTAATGTATATAACCCATTTCTAGCAACTGATGTGATCACCAAGTCCCAGAACTCAGAAACAAAATATTAAAAGAGGTACTTTAAAAATCTTGCAGTGCTTTTGAAATAATTGCCTAAGAAAAAGCCAGGGTCAGTGGCTGAGAACGTAGACATGAAACATGCACCTCTTTGTGTGCTATATCAGCAGTTTAAATATACTTGCAACTTCTTTTGCAGCACCACCACAAAACCAGGATGTTTACTTCATTGAGAAGTTGATGTCAGAACCATACCGAAGCTGCTGATTTGCAGATTCTAAAAGATGGGACTATACTACTTCCTCAGCTTTGGACCTGACTGCTTCAAATGTACTGCTTCTGACTGCAGAAATGCAAAACCTCAAACTGCTGTAATTAAACCCCACAATTTAACATTAAAAAAAAAATCTGAACTCCAGGATCCAGACCTTATTGGGTGAGGAAGAAATCTCTCAGTACTGATAAGATTCAGGATATCAGAAGTCCCAGAGCAAAACATAGTTAAGACACTACTGATGCCGATGCCTCTATCAACTCTGCCCATGGCCAAATGGCTTAGAAGAAAAAAAAAAAAAACCAACTAAAATACACCAAGCATTATATGACCAGAAACTTTGTGAGAAAGCAAAGGACAATCACAGTTTTTTTCAATTAATCTAATGGACAAGTCTTTATGCAAGGTTAATAAATAATCCTACAATTCACTCAAAAATTTTGACTTCTGTATTTTGATCCATTGAATTGAATCAAGTAAAAACTCTTAAACTAAACCAGAGTATTACTGCCTGTAAAAAACACTGTGATTGATTGTGGCAACCTAAGTTGCCCAACTACTGTTACATTAAATGCATCTCAGAAATCAAACAAAATATTATCTAGACTTTTTTTAACTGCATAAAAGTGAAAAAACCTTTGGAACCCTTTGACAGACACCAGATACTCTCAGAGTGAATTTGAGGTTCATATTACAGAACTCTATGAAGTTAAAACTCCATCAATTTTGGCCTGAGGCCTCTACATACACAGTCTTCTTTACAATCTTTCAGTATTTCAGACAAAACTAATTTAGCTAAGTTTCCCAACAACACTAAATGTCAAATTTGACTTCAAAGACAGAAAAAAAATAAAAATAAAAGTTCAAATAGTAATTACGCAACACTTTAGCCAAGAAGTTTTTTTGCTCTCATGACAGATTCATATCCCACAAACTCATTTTTCAAAAGTAAACAGCAGTTCCTCCAGCTTCTTACCAACCTTGTTAAAAAGAAAGGCCCTTCCTGTGGCCCCTGTAAAGCGAGTGGAGATGAGCTCGGAGCGGTTGGTCAGGATCGTGTCACAGTTTGCACAGGAGAACAGGCGAGTGCCACCAATATGATCCAAAAAAATTCTTCCCATTTTTAGAACTTATGTAAGTTTATACCCAAGACCTGAAAGCAAAAAGAAACATCATGTAAAAAAAGCATTACAGCAAAAAAATTGAAACTCCCAAACATCCCACATATATGGCAGGATATTGTTCAAACCAATTCAGCTAACGATTGCTCACAGTCATTCCTCTGGTGGTGAACTGCTGAACTTAGATCTGCCTTCACCCTCTCATCAAGACAAGTTATTTCCCGAAGTGACCATTTTACCAACAAGATGACTTAAATACAAACTAACATTACAATAAATGAGAAAAACACAAACTGAAACCTTTAAAATACAGTTCAATCTTTTGCAGACCCCCTACTGGCCCCTACTTAAACTCAGAAGCTTCCACTTCCTTTAACACAAAACTGAAACATTATTTCAGTACATTCCCAACAACTCACTCATCTTAGTCAGCACTAAGAAATGAAGCACTGAGAATTACACTGAGTCATCAAGACAATTATAGCTTAATTTTCCCAAGTCACCCCCACCTTTCATAATACATATTTATTATGTCACTTCCCCATAGCTTTGTACAATTTATGACACACGATCACACAACACCACCACTCAGAATGTTGGTATAGCACCCTGGCTGCTGTATTTGACTTGACACTTCTTTGTTTCATATACACTCCAACATAGGAAAGGTTTGGATGCTATTTCACATAATAAACAATCCACCCAGTCTTTACACCAGACAGTTCTATACACAAATGTTGAAAGTTGTCTAATCCAAATATAAAATACTGTGTCATTTATCCAAGGTATTTCCAAAGCCTCACCACTAAAATACCTCAGCAACTCCAATGAGAAAAAAACAGAGCTTAAAAACTTTACAGCAGATGACCTGCAATGCCTGATATATCAGCCTCTTCACTGCTAGGGAAAATTGAAGTGTCTCACCAACTTCACACTAACTAACATAAATTACTCAAAGTTAACTAGTGAGTAGGCACAGAATATATAGCCAAAAACTTAAATCACGAAGGATGATGTAACATGACAAAGGAATTGAATGATGATGTTATTTCCCTTTCAACTGCAGAAGTTTTATGACTAAATTTCTACAGTTAAACAAGTTAAATGTACCTCCATTTTTGCTTCAGATGTGGAATCAGAAAAATGTATTGTCCCTGCTTTTGTCATGCAGAGCAATGCAAAGTAAATCTGACACACTGCAACATTAGAATTGTGTGGGTTTTACTTTTCAGAGCAGGAGACTGTGCTGTTCATAGAGAAGTCAATCAAATTTTGTGCTCATCTAATTGAATATTCTAAGTCAAACACCATTAAGAAGCACAAATACATAATTTAAACTCATTTAAAGGTTTAGGGGATCAGTTTTTTAAAGCCTGCTCTTAACATGCACAAAGCAAATGGACTAAAACTTGCACCTGCACACACAGAGCTTAACAGATCATTTTTACATCTAAAAATCAGAAGTCACTGACATAATGATTTTTTTTCCAATTGCTTTATTTCACACTTTGTTTTCTTAAAATGTGAGGCAATAAAAAGGGTTCCTTATATTGAACAGAGAGATTTTAGCTCAGATTCCTTACCTTTAGATTTTTCAAACTACTATTAATCTTCTGCATCCCATCTGAAGGATACATAAAAATCAAAAGCAATGTCATGACTCTTCCTGTTAAAGGTGATATAATATCCATTTCTCTTCTTCAAAGAATAAATAAAACAGGTCTGAGTGTTAGAAGTGTGATTCCACTCAAAATACAGAAAGTATTTTTATTTAGATTTCTCTAAGCTTTATACCTTTCTAATATGTCTTTATCTTTCCCAGCAACCAAAGGCAAAAAAAAATATATGAATAGTGACAGAATGAAGGAAAATCAACAGACAATAAGTGTGAATAAACAAGTATCAGTAAAAGTCTCTAGCCACAAAAAGAAACCACAAATACAAGCAACTAAGGCAATTGTAACAGATATGCCCATAAGGCACTTGGCCTAAGTCCATGTGCCATCCTTCCTAATTTTGGATAATGTTGTTGTATTTGTGCTGATTGTATTGTGGATTCAAAGCAATTAACTGATCATAAGTTACAGTAAATGTGGAATTAGCATCCAAAGGGGTATTTCTTTCAGAGTAAACACAATGCCCACCCTGCCAGTACTTTTAGAAGGTAACATAACATAAATCCAAACCAAGAGCAACACCAACACAGAGCTTGGTGTCCAGAACAGATCCTTTACACAGACTGACCCTGTGCAGCATGACATTTTGAAAAATGCACCTAAACACTTGAAATGCAAGTGCATCACCTTCCTAAAGTCATAATTCAGGTCAGTGCCCTCAGAAAAACAATAGCCCAGAGACATTAAAAATGGAAATTAAATACTTCAAAAGCAAGCACAAGTGCAATTCTAACAAGCAAGTTAGAAGTCATATCAACATACAAATATATTTCTTCTGGATATGGCATTATAACATTGACTGAAGTCTTGAGTCCCAAAGACCTCAAAAGTTAAAATAAATGCATAAATAAATATATTCAAAGGGTGAAAAATCTGCCTACTAATATAAGGCCTAAAATCCTCACTTATTTATGTCACCTTAAAGAGGTGAAAGTAACCAAAAGTCACAGCAGAACCTAACAAATCAACTGGTACCAGAACACATTTTTTCAGAATACAGTGCATAAAGAATCTATATTCTTGAAATAATACACATTAAAAAAATTTAGACAATTTTTTAAATTCTACAGTCCACAGTGTAACAGTCAAAACAATGTAGATTTTGTGTATGTTTTCTTATGAAACTACTAAAATACTGTAAGGTTACCAGAGTGTCTAACTTTTTCAAAGTAGCCTCTACACTTAACTACCACCTGGTAGACTTCAGTCAAAATACACAGCAGGCTACAGCTACCGCTGACCTCAGTTTTGATTGCTGAATTCACTGAATTTGTAAGGGCCCAGCTGAAGCACCATAAAACTAGTCACCTTACATTAGTCTTTATGTTACTGCTCACAGTAGTAAAAAGTAGGTAAAAAATACAAAATGACTGCTAGTAATGCAGACTTAAAATGCCACACTTTATCATGGATATCTGAAAAACCTAACATGGAAATTTTGCTTTTTCCTCTCTTGTAAAATAGAGAAACTGATTTCAACTTGAAATAATTTCTCATTCTCCCCTTCCTTTTTCTTCCCCCAAGCTAAAAATACAGCATTCACTTATAAGACCAAATCAGAAGGTACTTGCTGTGGATAAAGACTCTCCTCTCCTTATGTAAGGACGCTGAATCCTGTAGGGTATACTTACTGCACACAGGAAAAAAAACAGAAGCACAACAGAACAAGGGAAAAGCAATTTTCCATTGCTCTCAGGCTCCTGCCCCTTACAAAACCAAGTGGTGTGTACAAAGTCACGCAAGTTAACTGTGCAGATTTCTTTCCCTATAGTTTCACTACCAATGGGAAAGGTGCAGGCGTCTATTTATGTTCACACATGCATAAATGATCTGAAAAAGCCACTTATAGGCAGCTTTGATAGGCAGTGGGAGGGCTCTCTTAAATGAGGAGAAACCACTGAACTGTGAAACATAAAAGCATTTCTAAAGCTTAAGATCCTCTAAACGGGGAGGAAAATACAGTAAGTGCACTTGGCCATTCATCCACTATTTACACTTAAAAACACAGAAGATAACTTCCACTAGTTCAGAGAACCAGTGAGGTTCCTTAGTGCTACTTACAGCTCCAGAAAGTGACACTATCCCACCAATTCCATCATGCTACCAGCAGAATTTTCCAAAGTAGTGGACCAGGATCTTGGTGATTCACAAAACCAAATGCTGAGGAAAGAACAGATTTTTTTTCTTTGGCCCATGATTGCACTTTTAAAATCAGCTAAGCATTCTTTACTGGGTATGTATCAGTGATGTAGTTCTAGCACTCCTGCCTTCATGCAAATTACCAAACACAAGTCATTATATTAAATAAATGGCTGCAATATAAGAAAGGCAGACTTATTTTCTTTCCTTAACGGGACATAAAGTATCTATTGCTTGTCAAATCTCTCCAGGTCCAAGAGAGGGGTGCTCCGTGAACTGAGAGACAATGACACTTCCATTATTCAGCACCCAGACCATCTTCCTGACAGGACCTTTAGGAGAGCAATCAATGACAGGTCATATTGCCTAGCAGGTCAGGCTGGCTGCCAGTGCATGACTGACAGTACATTATTCTGACATCACAAACCTTGATACCACTTCTCCATCTCTCTGTGAAAGACTTCCTCCCTGCATGCTTCTCCAAGTGAGTGCATGGACAGACAGGAAACACAGGCACTGTGGCTGAGTGCTATAATGTGTATTCCAAGAGCAGTAGCTCTCAAACTCCCCAAACACTTTCAGCGTTGATTTCAGCAACACTCAGCAAAAATAATAAAAGGGCTGATATTCAATATCTAAAATTTGACCACTGTCTGCACACACACCCAAAACCACCTGAAGCACCACTTGCTTGGTATTTAGACTACCTCATCTGCCTACCTTCACCATCAATAAAGAATGAAAAAGTAACACAAAGAATTATTTATTAACATCTTTTAAACTAACAGTCAGTGTTTTCTTGTCCTGGAATGCATCTCTTGAAGACAGAGGACCGTCAACACTTGGGAGAGTCAGCAAGCACTTTCTCTGTACACACTGGACTGTGGATATTTCACAGGAGGAGCCTCAGTGTTGCTTCAGCACCATCTACTGCATTCACATCTACAACAGAGAACAGCTGCTAGTTAAAGGACAAAAAACTGTGACCGCTCTCTTTCACCATTTTACCAACTGAAACCATTTTCTTTATGAGCAAATAAGCATTCTCTACCCTCTGATAAAGGGTTATGCATTCCTCTAAGCACACTGAAACATTCTCAAGATGTACTTACCCTGGAACCAGGCTGAAACTTCATCATGGCATCTCAGGAACTGGGCTTCACCTTCCTCTTCTCACCTCAGAGATGGACAAAAGAGGAAAGAGAACTCTTAGCACAGCTGCACAAGACCAAACATTAAAGAATCATAAAGGAAAAAATAAAACTTGTTCCTTACCTTCCCAGATTTCCCTGCTCACAGGTGAACATCCAAAAATACACATGTGGTCAGTCTCTTAGGAGGCTGGAGAGTCGATGTCGGCCACCAGCTTCTGTGACTGTCCAAGTAAACAAGGCCTGGCCTCTGCCTACATGCAGAATTGAAACCACCACATGTAGCCAAATGTGGAGAGAAGCTGAACTGGACCAGCATACTGTGCTCTTTAGAACCATCCATCTACTGCAGCAAGCATAGAAGAGAACTTAATACAGTCCAATGACAGAAGGGGCTTTGGCAAAGCCCAGCTGCAGGACACAGAACCCACCAACAACAGGCTCCTTGCAGGATGAAAACACCCTTGTGCAAGTTGCAGCAGTGTAATTTTGTATTGCAGGGTGCAGTAGTATCATTTCCTATTGCAAACTGCATTTTTTCTTAGGTAGGGCGAGGACTGCACTAGGACACTGGCATTTAAATTCGTTTATGTCATATTGGTGCTGTGAAACACTAATCCAGGGTACTTTGTTTCACATTTACAGAGAACAGAGGCACACAGATGGGTGTTTGTTTCTCATACAGCCCCCCTATCTCAGCATCTCCCACAGAGTAACTTAAGCCCTCACAATACTCTTGCTAGATAACATATAAAAGTATTAGTTTACAAATGGTATCAGACTCAAATTAATTTTCTTTCCCACCACTACACAGAGTCCAAAACCAGCAACTAGACCTGTCTTCATGCTTCTTCTTCCTTCATTTTCCTCCTTTCCCCTTCCTAATTACTCCACTGTTTTTAAGAAACCTGTATTTCCTTGTTTTGTAATAAATTTACTCTTACACTACTTAAGCAGTTGAGACAACTTTCATCTATGAATCCACTCTGCAACTTTCAGAAAGCTAAACTACACACTGTCTGTTTTCATCAGTATTAGTGCTGAAATGATACAAAACTTCATCCAAAGACATCACTAATTGATTTCATGATTTCATGAGTCATTAAAAATAAAATCCAATAAACAACCTTTTAAGAAACGGTGTAAAGACAAGCATCATCCAAACCAGGGACATCCAGCTGGCAGAAAGGGTGCTAATACACTAAGTGCATATCACCAAGAGAATTTTATATTAACTACAAAGGTCCTAAATGTAGGTAAGGGCTCCAAAATTAGAGATCACCTTGCTAACAAACATCCACAGTGTACAGGCATTTCAACCACACATTTAACAAGTAATTTTTAAGTTAATCTTGCTTAAGGGAATTACGTATTTCAGTAACAGCTGAGCAACCCAAGATTTCAACACAGGTCAAATGTCAGTAAACAAACATGAACCAATGACCTGACTTGGACAACACCCCTTCAAGCTTGTGATGATTACCATGTTAAATACAGACATATAAAAATGTGCACAGCTCTCAGTGTGTGACAAGTAACAAATACAGCTTGTTCTTGTCACCTTCTCTGTTGGGTTTCGAGATGCAGTTTCATTTGTCCTCACGCACTTGGCAACCACACTTGAAACTCACTCGTCATCATTAAAATCTATATACAAACAATAATCTCTAAGTAATTCTGTAACTACAGAAGTGAAAGTAGCAGCTGACAGAAGTCTCCACACTTTGAAGACCACTTTAGAAAAATTGAGCAGCACTTAAAAACTGACAGTTTCGTTTGTCACACACGGGACTTGAATTCAGCCATTCAGAAAGAGGCTCTATATAAAATATATAGGATTATATATTTATCAGTTACATACAGTCACGTGAGGCAATGTTTACAACTGGGGAGCAAGTTCCTTTCTTTCAGTCATAAACATTAGTTAAGATAATGGTTAATCTAGAGCCATCAGCTGCTGACATCAAGAGTTTTTGCGATACCACTTTCGAAAGAGCCCTGCCCTGTTTCTCTCTTGTAAGACCGTGTGTACTTGCTTTGTTATTCCCTCAATCTAACGCTAAACCCCTGTTTATTGTTTAAAGAAACCAAAGACAAATAATTTATTAAATTCTACGGCGATATCAGTCCAAAACACGGCCTTTATTCTTAAATAAACACGCTGGATTAATCTAATCTACATCTGCTTGCACAGGACAGCTGAGGGCTGTGCACAGAGTAACAAATGAAGCAGACGGACAACAGTCTTCACATTCATTTTTGCTTTGACTTAGAACCTTTCCCAAAGCGCCGGCAGAATATTTCTGGGATCCATATCCCAGAATATATCTGGGAATCCATACTTCCACGGGGAAAACCCCAAGCTCTAGCAGCCGAATGCGCCTCTGAGCCGCTGAGCGAGCCGCGAGCACCTCCACAAAGCAAACAAGCCCCACGGCCGGGTCGGTGACAGCTCCCCGCGGGAGGCACCTGTCCGCCGGGGACACCGGGCTGCTGCGCCGGCACCTCCGCCCGGGGAGAGAGCGGCGATGCGTCAGGCGGCGCCGCCGCCCCCCGTGCGACAGGGCAGGGCGGTTCAACCCCCGCGTAACCCCCGCGGCCGGGCCGGGGGCGGCGCTGCGGGGGCGCCGGTGCCGCTGCCGGTACCGATCCCGGTGCCGCGCACACACAAAGCCTCGTCCCGTCCCCCCCCCGCCGCCGCCGGGCGCTGCCGGGAGAGCAGGAGCCCTGACAACAAACAGCAGGAAACAGCTGACGGGGAGGCACCGCCACCGCCTCCGCCGCACCGAGGGGCCGTGCCCGGGGCCCACAGCCGCCCCCCATCCCCGAGCCGCCCCCGCTCCCGCACCGGGCCCGGCCCCGCGCCCACCCGCCCGGGGCTCCGCACAAGAACCGGCCCGAAAAGTTGCCCAGTGCCGGGCCGGGGGAGGAAGTTGTGTCGGCGGCGACGGGGAGGGGGGTGCTTGGTGCCGGCCCCCGCCGGGCAGGCTGGGCGGCGCTGGGAGACGCTGACGGAGAAGGGGACGCGGTGGGGGAAGGCCGGTGCTTTGTGGCGGCGCCGGGTAACGCACCGGGTCACGCACCGGGTCAGGCAGGGCCGACCACTGCCCCTTTCCGCGCCCGTCGCCGGACCGGAGCTCGCCCGGGGCTCTGCCGCGGCCCGACAGACACAGCGCCGCGGCGCGGCGGTCGCCACCTCCCCATCCAGCCGCCCTGGCCTCCCCTGGTAGCGCGGGGCGAGCGCGGCCCCCGCCCGGTTACCTGGCTGCGGGGAACAGCTGCGGCGGCCGCGGCTCCGTGCCCGGTGTCTCCCCCGCCCTCCACGGCCCCGGCGCTCCGGATCGGCCGCGCGGCTCCGCCCCGCCGTGGCCCCGCCCCGCCTGTCAATCAGCGCGGCAAGGCCCCGCCCCCGGTCCAGCCCATTCACTGCCGCGGAGGCTCCGCCCCTGCCGCCTCGCGCTCCGCCCCGCCCCGGGTCGCCTCACGGCCGCGCCCGACGGGGCACGCCGGGTCACGGAATCACGGAATTACAGAATGGCAGAATTACAGAGTTATAGAATTACGGAATCACAGAATCATCGAATCATCAAGGCTAGAAGAGAACTGTAATGTCATTTACTCTGATCGTCCACCTAGCACTACCACGGTAACCCCTAAATCACTACACCACACCACCCAACACCATGTCCAGAAACCTCTTGACCACCTTCAGGCATGGTGACCTCCCTGGACAACCTCTTGCAATTCCTCACCACCCTAACAATGGCAATCCGCTTAAGTGACAATCAGTTTAAGGCCATTTTCTCTGGTGGTGTCGCTGCAGACAGGTGGGAGCAGAGCAGCCCCCACCTCCCTGCAGCACCCTCTCAGGTAACTGCGGAGCAGTGGGCTCTCCTCCACGCTGAATAGCCCCAGCTCCCTCAGCCATTGCTCACAAGATGTGTTTTCTAGACCCTTCGCGAGCCTTGTTGCCCTTTGCTGGCCACACTCCAGCACCTCAATGTCCCTTCTAGAGTGAGAGGCTCAGAGCTGAGCACAGTATTCCTGCCAGTGCTGAGGACAGGGGCCAGGGCAGCGCCCAGCGCTGCAGCCCAGCTTCTGGGAGTGCTGGAGCAGGGCCAGAGCTGGAGATGGAGCCAGGCTTGGAGCCGGTGTCAGAGCCAAAGCTGGAGCCTTGTGGCAGCGCTAAGGCCTTCCCCACCTGCCAAGTCCCATTTCCCAGGCACCTGTCAGCTGCTGCCCTGAGCCTGGTGCCTTCCACTCCCCCTCTACCAGCCTCCTAGACCCCCTTGCTTCCCTCACAGCCTGGCAGAAATTCCCACTCCTAGGGGAGCTGAATGCCAGAGCCACCCAACACCTCCCTGCACCCCTAGAGCATATTGCCATGGTCCTGGCTGGGAGGGAGTCCTGTCCCCAGGCACCTGCTTTCTCAGGGATTTGGACTACCCTGCCTGTGAGCCTCACCACACTATGGGGCCCTGTGAGGGTTGGAGGTGTAGAAAGGCACAGAGATGGCTTTTGGTGACATCCCCCCCTCAGTGACTCATGCTGCTTGCTGACTTTCAGACCATTCACATTGAAATCTTTGTGGGATACCTGAAACACTGCCCACTGTGGAGATGAAACATCAGAGAAGAATGAGGTGAAGTGTGGCCCTTCTTAACATTTGTTTGCAAGAGCTATCAGTTCCCTGCCAGTTTTAAGTGCTCACAGACTGCCTCCTTGGCAAATAGTGGTCTTGGACAAAATACAATGAAAAAAGTCCTTTTGAATTGTTGGTTATGAAAAAGAGATGCAAAAAGGTGTTGTTTTCCTTCTATGGGTAAGCCATGCCATTTTAAGGGTGTCTGTTCTGGAGAAAGTATTTTCATTCCCGGGTCTATCCATGTGGTATCACCAGAGGAGCTGCAGTAATGGCAGGAAGGAATGAGTCAGCAGGATTCTTTTGTCATTTCACACCGAGGCAGAGGGGCATCTATCTGTGAATATGCAGCACAGAAAACCTGCTTACACACCCAGCTGTTCTTCAGCCTGTGTCTTTTGCATGGATTCTTTTATTAAAAGAAATGATGAGGTAGAAGAGAATGCAACAGCCTGTGTGAGGGTAGACAGTCAGTGACAGTCAACATCAATGTGCTAAGAGCTGCTGTTTGCTTTGGACAGACCTGCAGAAAATCAGATCTCTTCAGTATGGTCAGCTCTGGCCTGATCCTGAGCAGAGCTGAGCATTGACATTTCTCACTGGCCTCTCATCAGCCTCTCTTTAGATCATGGAAAGGGAGTGAAAGATGTTAGAGCAGTCCATCAGACAGCAATCAGCGCTTGGTTAATGGCACAGGGACAGCAGAAGTACTGAGAATATTAGAAGGAAGCCATAAAGCCGTGCCTGGGGTCCCATTTACCACCAACAAATGGAGGAAATAACCGATCCAACATGCCCCCTCTGTTAACAGGCTGACCTGATCTGCTGCTGATCCTCACTGGGTAACCGCGAGCTGTGTCCCTGGTGGGTCTGCTGCATCTCGTCAGAGGAGCCATGCAAAGGTCCATGTCTTACTCATCTCTGCACAGCTCCCGTGGAGATCACTGCAAACAAAGCCAAAACACAGCAGAGAGTAAAGCTTTAGCCAGCACTGGTGACTGGTTCTTATCTGGGGCCTGTGAGCTCACTGCTCAGCTCTGCTGCTGAGGCACCCACACATCCCAGGGCAAGCTGGTTCTTCCTGCCTCATTTTCCCTCTGTACAAGGGGCAGAGTGATGCTCCCTGCCTTACTGGGAGGTTGCAGGTTTGCTTAAGTACCCTTCTCCAATCTGGGCATATGGAGGGGTTGTATGTCTGAATATTGCAATCATCACAATAATATTACCAGGAAAACAAAGCAAGGCCCAAACCTATGAATAGAATTAAATTCTCAGCAATAAGAAGGGTAGCTGTACCAATCAGAGAGAAACCAAACTGACCATGAGACAAGCAGAGAATGGATTAGCCTGTGCTTGACAGATGGTGCCAGGGACTGATGTTTTTATTTCCCTCGCAGAGGAGCTTAGAGGAAAGGGGGGTAGGGGAGGGTGAGGTAGGGCACGTTTAATAGAACAAAGCAGCAGGCTGTAGCAGCTCTGCTGAAAAATGCTAAAAATACCAAAAGCAATTTCCAATTAGCTTGTAAGGGACATGCTACGTGTCAGCTACAGGGTGAAAAACAGGAACGGCAGTATTGTACCACATGGCACTTTTAATTTTCAAAGCAGCCTGAAAACATTAATTAATTCTCCTCTGACATAGGGAAATGCAGTGCAGTCAGCAGTTTGCTCCTCTACTTCCTATGCCAGGTTTTGGGAAGACCCTGGGCCTTTTCCACAGCTGATTCATATCACAAAAGCTCAGATTACTCTGGAGGAGCCAGACTTCTCTGCAGCACTACTGAGCAAAAAAGGCTATGTTAGGTCTGGAACTTCATGAACCAGAGAAAAGGAAGATGCCCAACAGCCTTAGTAAGACCCACCTTTAATATTTGCCCCATCTAAAGGCATTTCTCAGTGCTATGAGCGACTCTCTAGGAAGCATTTCAGAGATCATTGGCTACTTGAGGAATTAATCACAATCTCAGACAGAACTGTGTAGTGAAACTCAACCACCAACATATCAATCTAATTAAAACCTGTGACAAAACTTCAGTGGAATTCAGCAGGACCTGGGTACATCCCACTTGAATGAGTGTCAGGGCTTGGAGACTGTTGTGCATATCTTCTCCCTTTAAAAAGAAAAACTTACAGCTCAGTAGTTTTTGTTCCTGCTTCTTCTCCAGAACCACTAATAATCTTTTGGTATGCTTGTGGATTTCTGTATGGCAAAGTTAAGCCTACCAAACCAGGCATGCCTGAGGTGGGACAATGATGCAGTGGGATTTTCCATTGCTGTTCCTTCCGTGCCCAGGATTTCTGTCAGCAGAGAGGAGGCAGCTGAAATACAGAGCCAGGCTTACAGGCTGTGATCTCTCTGGGAGACAGCGTGACTCCTCACTGCCCCCTCTGTGCCTTCTCAGCTTTGCCTCGCATCAAAGGCTGGGTTCATCCCACAAGCTGCTCTTGTTATTTGGCTGTGGCTACTGATAGCCTGTGTTTTTCAGAGGAGATGGTACAGCCTGCAGCTTCATTCTCATAAGGTAAGCCTACTGACACACGCAAAAAAGTAATTGTCTTCCACTTGATATCACAAGCAGACACTTAGTGTTTTTGGCTCACCTGAAAGCTTGACACAGGCACAAGTCCTACTTACAGATACTTTTTCAGAGGGTTGTATTTTTTGCCAGGGGAAATTATTTCTACAGTTAATTTCAGTGTCAAAAGATGAAGGTCAGTGATGAAGCAGTCCCTCCACACCCTCTCCACAATGACAGAGCTGGTCTCATTACCTGTCACCATACCTAGTAGCTGTTGGCCAGATTTTAAAAGCTGTTTAAATGTAAAACCCCAAAAGACCCAGGAGCCATATCAGAGAAAGTACTTAATGCCTGAAGAGGGACTTTGAATGTCCGTGCCATTATTAAGACATCAGGAATGGAGCCAGTAATCAGGCCTGGTGCCAGGGAATGCAGAACGGTGTCCTGCAGAAACCAGGAGCCATCGCTGTGCACAGGGCAGTTCAGGAGGCCAGCAGGCAGACACAGAGACCCTGGGGCCAGGCACTGTTGCAGTGAGTGTCACTGCTATGCCCTAGCAAAGAAAGCAAAGTTGCTAAGTAGGATGGGTGGTGACACAAACATATCACAGTGGTGCAAGGATCTTGCAGGGTTTTTCATTGCTGAGCCTTCTCTTTTTTTGGTCCTCCACAGTGAAGGACAGTTACTGAAAAAAGGAGACCTTTCAGGTTTAAGTCTGAAAGTCCTGTCTCACAAATCCTGTCCAGTGGTAATGCTCTGCAAGATCACACATGTTATCACTTTCCTTCGGGGGAGATTTTGTCAGGTGTCCAACTCATGGATGACAACCATCTGATTATGCCACTTCCTCCACACAAAGGCTTGGTTTGATGCACATGTGTTAGAGCAGAGAGAAGATGCTGTGGGGTGGTGCCCCAGTGACCCAGCTGATGCAATGAGCCAGCTGCCAACTCCTCTGTGTTTTATAGGAGGTGATTTCAAGGGAGCTTGTATCCTCAGCTGAGAAGGTAAAGCTGAAACCGTTCCCTTGGCACAGAAAAGCATCACAGCAGCTGTCTACCAGGAGAAAAACAGTTTGGGGGAGAGCAGCTACTCCAACGCACGTGGACTTCATCAGACAGTCTGGGCTGTCCCTATTGTTTGTGAACACTGGGTGAGAACAAAGACAGATTGGGCTAGAAAGGGCCCCATGCAGAGACATTCAGAGCCTGTACAGAACAGGACACTTTAATGTCTGCACTGGATTGCTGGGGGTTTTTATATAATCAGAGGAATCTACTAACTTGGGAATATATAAATGTACACACACCTGAGGCCCAGATGAATTCCCATAACTGTTTCATTTTTGGTTGCATTCACCAAGAGATGAAAGTGGTTTGTTACAATTGTCACATCACAGACTGGGGAGTGAGAAGAAATCTTTGCAGTATTGTCAGTCTTTTCCATTCGCTGTTCCTGGAGCTCTGGGTGGAGTTTCCCAGCCTCAGTCAACATAGCATTTCCTCAAAGGTCTTGAAGCTGATTCAGTGTTGCCTTCAGTCTTTTAACAGTACCACCCCCTGCTTAGGAGGCACACTTCTGAGTGTCAAAGGTGAGCCTGTGTAAAGGAAAACAGCCAGCCACACTCTAGGCGTAATACTTTCTTTTGTTCACAGATATCTACCCAAAGACATTTATCAAAGGTGCTAAATTCAGAGGGAGCAGAGTGGAAAAGGCAAGCAGAGCCTGGGGGGAGAAACAGGTGGCCCACATAAAAAGGGGAGACAGGAGATGCAAGGGAAGGGGACAGGACCTGGAAACCTACCCAATAAACAGCTTCATCCATACCACTGAAATGGTTGGGTAGAGACTTGTTTTGTGATCCTTTTGACACCCTAATAATCCTTGGTCATTGTTAAACAGTCAAACAGTGAAGGTACAATGCATGTGAGACCAGGAGGAGAGCTCAGCACATGTGTGTCCATGTTTAACACCAGTCTTCAGGATGGAGAAACCTTGAGGAGGGAGACTTCACACCTGGTTTCTATCCAGCAGCCCTGACACGTGGGTGGCACCACTCCCTGCAGGGACTGTGTGTCTCAGCAAGCGAAGCTTGTGAGAGGAGCCTGCACCTGAGGAAACACAAAACGCCCAGCTCCCCTTCTGCAAGTGCTTCAGAGGTCTGCCAGGGGGCTGTCCCCCGGAGCCCAGCTGCACAGCTGAGTAAACACTAACGTGTTTGCCTCTGGGACAGCCTAAGAGAGATGAACCATGGTTTATTCCAGGGCATTCCTGAAACCTCCACAGAAGTGAGAAAGGATTTCTTTCCTTCCCAGGTACAATAGTAACAAAGAGGAGGAAGCTCTCTGCAGACCTTACATCAGAACACACAGAAAGATGTTCAAGTAGTCTGCTGAGTAAGCAATGTAGTTCTTGCTGCAGAGATAAAAATTAGGAGTACAAGAGAGTAGAAGCAAATGATCTGAAGGCCCTTGTCCTGTCAGAGGGGGACTGGCAGGGTTAGGCCAGGAGCACAAGGAAAAGAGTCTTCCATTTGTTTGCTTTCCAGGCTCCATTTTGGATGAGATCCCAAAGGAAGGGTGCTTGAGGGTTTTCATGTGGCCAGTTGCTTATATGATGAGTAACATAATTATTCAGCACATGTGACTGGCCTTGCTCAGGGCAGGCCCTGAGTTACTCTAGCAAGGGACTTTTAGTAAAGGCAGCTTGAGTCACTTATAAGCCAGTGAAACAGGTGAGAACAAGAATAATAGAATTACTACAGATTTAAAATCAGGTGGACTCACAAAACTCTATAACAGGACTCATGTAAGCAACCCACAATGTGCCTGATTCAGTTTTCCCATTTCACTGGGACTCCACATGCAGATTGCTCACATGTGACAGAGGTGAGCAAGGTCCCTTACTAGGTTTGCAGGATGTGATGTGGGGGGGATATTTGCCTTCACACATGATTATGCATCAACAGCTGCAACACAGGGAGGCAACAGGGCATCCAACAGTGCAGGGAGCTGAGCTGCAGCAGTGACCACTTGATATGGGACCTGTACACTCCATCACAGGATGGAGGGCATGGCTGGCTATGTCCTTGAAAGAAAAAGTCTTTAGGGGAAGAGATGGATACTCCATGCATTCTGAGGGGGCAGAAAGCAGGAAGAAAGCAGGAAAGCACTCCAGTAACTTGCCAATAAAGCATGGAAGAGTATTTCATCATACTGTTGTTGCATCATTATTAGTCAAGCTTCTAGGAATCTGCTAATGTGACAGCTATTTGTTATTATTACAGTGTTCAGACAGATTTCCAAAAGGCATCATGTAGGTGCCTGACTCCATTTCAGAGAGACTTGGGCAATAGGGACTTAGCTCATAGTGCAGCCTCAGCCTGGAATGTGGGAGGCTGCATGGAGGGATCAGCCCTTCATGAGCCTCTAAACTGCAAAAAACAAATGGACTTTCACAGGTACCCTATTAAAATCTAGACCAATCAGGTCTGGAAAATAGTTGTTAGACTGAACTAATTAACCACTCTTAGCCCTTGAAAGCCACATGGTGGAAAACAGCTTCTGGAATATTTGCCAGGGCACAGCAATGGCCTGATGTTCCAAGAGGGCAGCAGCTGGAGGCAGAGCCAGCACAGCAGGGCTCTCAGGGATCTCATGGTCCCACAAGAGCTAAACACAGCTGCTGCTGAGGCCAGACAGTGCAATTAAGGCCTTAAGTGCCCTCACAGCCGTGACTATATTTTAGAGGTAAAATCGCACAAGGAAGTGGATCACAGGAACAGATTCATTTGAATTCCTTGCAGTACAGCACTTACATTGGAATTTCCTAATTCTGTTTTTTCAAAAACTCAGCTATTATCATTTAGTGTGACTTTTCTCCACAGAAATGTACTGACTGACCTCAGTCTGGTGGAATCTCAGGCTCAAATCTGATCGGTTAGCAAGAGAAACACTGATCTCATTCCAATCCCTTGCAGATTTTTGCCCAGAAAATCATGCAGACACTTGGCAGCTTCTAACTCACTTTGGGAAGATCCAATTTTAGATAGTTGAGAACAAACTAATTCAAGAAGAAGCACATCACAAGGACTGGGATGCTTTTAAACATGATACTCAATTGACCTGTGATTTCCTCTTTTCCTGTCTCCCAGTAGCAACTTAGTAGTGATCTCACAGAGCCCTGCCATGCTTCTCCTCCCTGGACAGATAAAATCTGGTAGTCAAACCAGCTGGGCATTTTGGCTTTGTCTGGGGGTTGGTGTTTTTTTCCTCCCTTGCTACCTTAAGCTGAGAAGCAGCCTCAGAGCTCACGGAATGCAGACAGTGTGACTGCCTGTGGGCAAAGGGAGCTGGTTTCTCCCAGGTCGAGTAAGTCACAAGCAAATGTGTTTCTTTTTGGAATACTTGTGGAGCTACTAGCTCCCAAAGGAATTGACCAATGCAGTACTCCTTCCCCCCAAAATAGTGAGCAAACAAGATAAATCCAGTGACACTTACACTTGAAAGAATAGAAGCTGATTAAACACAAGGAACAGCTCAGAACTAGGGGCAGGAAAGCAAAATGACACAGCCAAGAAATGGATTAAAGAAATAAATCGGTCGAATCAGCTTGAAACACCAGGAGAAGCTTTTTTTTCCCTGGCAAATTCACTTGAGCAACTGATCAGTAACTGAAAGGAGAGCTGAACCATGTGCCAGGCAGGTGAGTTTTCTGTGGTTGTTAATTATCCCCGGTTTCTGCAGGCGCTGTTAGTGGCTATTGATAGCGTGTGACACAGCACTCCTGCCCACATCCCTAACTTCGGGGACAGTGATACACACATGAGCCACGTTAGATTGCCACACAGCCCTCCACGGGCAGCCCACATAGTGGCATCTTTGCTGGCTCACTGTCACTAATCCTTGTCGTTTTCTGCTGCAAAAGGAGCGCGGTGGCTCTCGGGGCAGGGGGTGGCTGTCCGTGTGCAGTGACTCACTGCGCCGCCCTCCCCGCCCTTTCCCGGTGCGCAAACACCATCGGGACAGAACAAGAGATGGCTGTTAAATGATCGATTTGAGTTAATCAAGACTTCATTAATCGCGGGTTTTTATCTTGCATGACATGGGAGATTTTCTTTTGTGCAGCATAGCTCTGTCTGCAATTGACTCATCCCACCTGAGGGCAGATGATACTTAGCCCTGTCCTAGCTATTGAATTACTGCTCTGCAGTTTGTTTGTTTAATGTGTTCCCCCGTTCTTTGGCCCAAACCCACAATCTGATCGTTCATTTGCATGTAGGCAGGGGCAAGCTCCAGCTCGGAGTCAGCTGTTCAACACAACATTCTAAATAATGCCTTGACAAAGTTGAGAAACATAAAGTAAATTGGAACCCAGAGATATTTATCTTGTCACCACTGTGTAAAGTAAGCAAACTGAGCAAACAGTGAGCTGAAATAACTGTGTAGAAACCACTTGAAAATAGCCTGAGGTGCTTTGTTAAGGCAGGAGACCACCTTACAAATGAGAATTTTTATGCATATCAAAGTGCAATACCATAACTCAATGGTTTTCTTGCCTTAAGCAAATCAGCATTTGGGACTTTTCTGACACACTGTTTGTCCTTCCTGTGCACGGCTTGATTCACCATTGCTTTGCTTTTTGTGGAGTCATTTAAGCCTGGGCTAAGTTATGTGATCCCTCCTCTCTGGGAGAGTGTTGTAGAATTATAAATACTCAACATGAGACAGGACAGTTTATAAATCAGTTTTTGGCTCATGAGACCAGCTCTCAAACTGAGAGCCACAGCATCCAGGAATTTTTTCCTACCAGCTGAGCAGCACTCAATTTTCCAACTAACACTGGTGTTTTTCCCCCTTTCTAGAAATCAGCCTACGTCAAGTGGAAAGGCAAATATAGAAAATAATTCCCTGACATTGCTCTCCTGGTAGTTTTTTGTATAACTGTTGGACCTGTAGCAAGACTGAGCTGTGGCTTGGGAGGGAAGGAGAGGCCACCTGTGCGATGGTGAACAGGAGAGGAGGTCTCCACATGGCACTGAAATGAGTCAATGCCAAGAAAAAGGCTGGCAAAATGCAAAGACTTTGCTGTTAGTCCTACAAGCAAATCACCTTTAGTGCTCTGTGTGATGGTGGAAACACATCTCAACTGTTTTTTTCTATACAAAATTATGTTTTAAAGTACAAGGGAGGTAAAGGAATTGGTTACATCCAGGCAAAGAAGTCAGGCATAAACAGCCCTTCAAAGTACAGAAGCAGCATGCACAGAGATGTGGTGAATAGGTGCAGGTTTCTTCTCCTGTGCCCTGTTCTTGCTGTGACTGCAGGCTCTGGGGACCTACCCTGCACACACTGCATGCTGCCTTACACTCCCTAAGGCATCAAGGAAATAAATCCCAAGCTTTGTTCACAGACATTTTCGATATCTTTCCTATTTTAAGCCTTGCTCCTGCCCTCTGAGGCCCTTAGTGGGACCTGGGAGCTGAAAGGGAAACATACCAGGCTGAGGTTGTGAATACTCCTGGATGTAGCCTTTAGAGCAGTTTGGATGCTTGAGAGAAAGGAGTTAATCTGTTCCCAGCTGGGACCAGTCTTCAGGCAGGGATTTGCAAGGCAGTAGGGGCTGTACCAGATGTGAGGGCAGTGATTAACTCCCTGCCTGGATCACTGAGGAGCTGTGCATAATTGGCACTTTATTTTAGCAGCTTTTAGGATACAGTCTATAATTAAGAATTTAGATTAAATTCACCCTGATTTGAAAGAGAGAAGCTGAGAAAACAGGGATTGTCTGGGACCATAATGGCCTGGGTTTTATCCCTTCTTGAAGGGGAGGGAAGAAAAGCTTTAGGAATCCAGCCATTTCTGTCACAGAGTTACTCTGATTTTGTTAGAGTCAAACAGAAGCTTTTACTACTTAAGACAGTGTGAATTCTCATAAGTGCTTATTTTTAAAAGGAATGATTCATATATACTTATTTTTATTTAAAGATTAATTGTTTTCTGGGGGATTTAAATCTTTCTTGACAGTGTTTGTAACTTGACATGCCACAAAGCAGGGCTGTCACATAGCAATTGGAAGATAATGCTGACGAGAAACTGGCTATTCTCGCTGGGCTGTCTGGATGGGAAGGAGCTGCAGACAGTGAACAAATAGAGCCACGTGAAACACTGCTAGAAGCAACCTCCAGAGGTCACCTCTGTTGCTAGGCAGGATTTGCTAACACAAGCAAGGAAAGGAAAATTAACCTCAGAAAATAATTTCAGCTTTAATAATTCAGGCTGGTACTGGCACTTAGGAATGGATTTGATCTTTAGATGCAGATTTTTATCGTAAATGTAACCTTCCCCCTTAATTTTTTTTCCCCCATCCCAGTTCACTTTGACTGGGGAATGATTCTCAGCCCAAGCTCATGATTGATTTTGTCTGGGGTTGACATCTCTCCTGGTGGCCCCCATCATGATCCCACCAGTGGAATTAAACCACCTGGAAAATTTGGGCCAGAAGCCTTGTGTGGACAGCTCTCTTGGGGAGGACAACACTTTCAAATTAACTGGCAGAAACCATCGGTGGGGAATGATTGCCAGTTCCATCTGAGGGGAGCAATCCCAGCTGCAGGCTGTAATTCCTGTTACCTGTACCGTGGAAATATCTCCCAGCATTAGCCCTTTTTTCCTCTCAGAGGAGCTAAAAATATGCTCTTTGAAAACAGAGTAATACTGGTTTGAAATGGGAGAGGGAAGAAGCAGAGATATCTGGGACATGTGTGGAGGGCACGCTGACAAATTTCCAAAGTGTTTTCAGGGACAGCAGTTCACAGGCAGTATTGGGTTCTGAAAATCATTGTCATCTGTCCCACAGCTAATTATGTGAGTGGATTAGTCACTGCTGGCTTTGGCAGGGCTTTTCATTTGATTTCCAAAAAGAGGCTGCAATCTTCAGTCCCATCTCTCCTGCTTGTGGCACACTGGCCAAGGAAAGGTCCATGAGGACAACACAGCACTTGACTAGGCAAGGGAGAGGAAGAATATTGAGTGGCATTTTGGGGGGCAAAAGGAGAGCTCTGTTCATTTTAGCCTTGGACTTTTGATTCAGTTTCGTTTTTATCTTTTGTTTATTATTATTATTATTATTATTATTATTATTATTATTATTACTATTCTATACAGTGAAAAGCTTCTGGAATCAAGTTAAAAGGTGAAAATATGGACTTTCTTGGAAAAAAGTGCAAAACACTTCCAGCTTTTTGAGTTATAGAGTCCTGATAGCAAATCAAGGTGGCTTGCATTGGGTTTATGAGGTGGATGCTACACTGCCAGCTCAAACCTTCCTGCTGCAGAGCAGGACTGGTGCCTGCCCAGCAGGAAAACATGGGGCTGCCAAGTTGAGCCAGCTGCACCAAGGCCAGCTGAGCTGTCTCACCAGCCAGGCAGCCTGGGCAGTGGGGTTTGATAACCTCCTCAGTCGTGCTGGTGAAAATCTTCTCAACTCAAGGCTCACCTTCCAGTGAGAAGCTTGAAGCATCAGCAGCAGCAGCAGCAATATCTGAGGAAGAGGGCTTGGAGTCTGGAAGTTTCTGGTCATAAAGCCTGGGAGACCCTGAAGAAGTCAGGTATTCAGACATGAATGTGGTGGCTCTCCTTCACACTTCCAGAAGATGTTTATCCAAATGCCATCAACTGTTGTTTGCAAAGGGATTAAAGAGTGCAGGAGTCACTGAGGTATCTCTTACCTAGATCTGGGTTTAGCCATTTCAAGTGTAATTGCAGTTTCCACCTTAAACTGCTCGTGGTTACCTACTTAGTTGTTCATGCTTCCACTTTTCTGAAGGATCTTCAGGTCCTCCAAATGCAATGAAAAACACTGGCACATTTAATCACGGTTGATTCTCTGAAGAAAGCACTGGGAAACAGCATTTAGAGACAAGAGCTAAGCGTGCTGCATTTGCCAACCATATGCTGGGATATTTTTTTTCCTACTGGGCTCCACCAGTAGCTTGTATTTACAGGGGTAGAATTGGAAACAACACAGATTGGGAGTAAACAGCATTCAAAAATCATGTTGAGATTTAGCATCCTTTATTTCAGAGAAGGAAGTAAAAAGAAGGAAAAAACAGAAAAAGAGGTAAGGGCAGATCATACCAGAGGCTGCTGGGTAAATTACAGTTCTCACTGGCACCCCAGAAAAGAGGAGTTAAAAGGCATGATTTGAAGGAGGGTAATTTGCAGTTATTTATAGGGAAGAAATTATGATGGCTGTAAGAAGGAAGCACCCCATGGAACTGGCTGATTTCCAAATCCCACCATCAGATGACTTCTGATGAATAATATAGGCCAGGGTTATGCCAAATTTGCATTGTTTCCACTTGCACAGAGGAGAGAAAGAATGGACCAAGCTGCCTTATCCCTTCAGCAGGACACAGCTGTTCTGATGAATCTCTCACTGCTCCACACAGGTTCCTCACCCCCTCTGGGCCCATGAAACTTGTTCTGTCCCAGACTGCAAAGCAGCTGTGCTGGGGACAGGGAGGCCTACAAACATAGCAGGACAAGAATGAAATAAATGGGCAGGAGATCTTTCTCCTTTTTAATGCCTTTATTAAAAAGAATCAGCTCAGGTGGGGAGAAATCGACGGGTTGCACCCACGCCACAGTCGCTCCCAGGGGTGGCACGAAGGAGGAGGGTGATGCAGTTTTGTCTGCTGGTCTGCAGGCAGAGCTGGGGATTCTGTCCTCATGAGAGATTAGGAGATTCCACCTTTTTGGTCCAACACCTCAGGTCCTCTCTCTAGTCAACATCCTTTCAGGTTAGGGTGAGAAGCAAAAAGGATCCAAGCAGGCACTGGACTACGCTCTCATCCTTAGACATCACCTAGGTCCCCTAATTCTATGTTGGCTCGTTGTTTTTAGGGGTTTTCCTGGAAAACTGTAAAATTTGGTGCAATGCATTCCTCATCTGCATACTGGCTCTGATGCCACTCCCATTCTCCTGGCACTGCAGGGTGCAGGTGTCGCTCCCTGGCAAGCATCAGGGGGACAATGGCTAATCACCAACCATTAACAGGTAATTGAAGAAGAACTCTTAACAATGAACCTAACTTAACAGCAACTGGTCCAACTTGTTTTAACTCTGCAACCTTAAAAAAAATAGATAAATTTTATTCATAACAAAGTACAGCCAGGATAGTGCTTACAGTGAACCAGAAAAGGAGCTGTGTTGAAGGACCCTCTTAAGACCTGAATTCCATGGTGTAACACAAGTTGTGCAGAAATGCACAGCTCTTAAACCTAGGTTTTTTTTGAAGGGGAGGCCCATTAACTGGCTCCAAAATGTGCTCCCTGCTTGCCTTGACTGCCTCTCTCTTCCAGCATCTACCACCTGCAGAAAGACCCCTCACCCCTTTCCTCTCCTACAGAGCCCACTTCACCTTACAAGCTGCTGTGCACTGGGGACTCTCTCTGCGTACAGTCCTTTTTCTTACTGACCAACAAGCTCTGCTCTAAAGGCCAGATTCTGTTGATGAATCTCCATGGGACTGACAGGAGCCAGCACACTGAGGGAAGCCCAAGCTGCTTTGGGTCAATGAGATATTAATTTAGATTCTGCTCTTTAAGATATTTTGCTGTCATAGCTAAGAGTGGTGGCTGTGGCAATATTTCATAGGGCTTCCATGGCTTTGTAGCCAGGAGAGACAAGAGGCTGTAGCAAAAGCAGTTGCTGTGCACATGTGAGGCTGTATTTGTCATTCTAAACCAAGAAGGACATTTTAGCCTGACTTTCTAAAGAAACAAAGCTTATGCTTTCATGCTGCTTTTCCATCTGTTTCCCCTCTGATTGTTCTTCAGCAAATCTGGAGCCCATTGGCCAATGTCAGCCAAATTTGACCATGGAACAGTGTGCACTTCCCTCTGTGGAGAGATGGGTGGCTTGTTGCAGGAGAAGGCAGGGATAGCCCATCTCTCTCATTGGGAATGACCACAGCCAACTGGACCGGAGCGCCGGCTTGGCCTGTCAGCCCACGCTTGGCTCTGGCTCCACCACAGCTTGTGCCCAACCACGCAGGCTGGGTAAGACCTTGGCTACCTCGGCTAGTAACTGTGCCTGCTGGGGAGAATTTCCTCCCTGACCATTGTGTTAATCAGCTTAACCCTGCAAGATGTCATCTGATAAACTTGGGCTCTCTAAGAAAATAACTCGTAGTTATTTTGTGTTTGTGTGATTCATCCCTGATAGGAGATGATATATTATTAAATGCCTAATTTTCCTCAAGAATTTGTATTTTGACCTGCCAATATTTAGAGGAAACCCTTTGAGGGATGTCTTTTTGCACAGCAATCACAAGTGTTACTGTAAACACATGCCCCTATCAGTGCCTCTGTCTGACCTCGCACCATCAGATAAGCAGGCTTAGCCTTCATATGTCTGTAGGGATTACTTTATATCTGTCCATAGTGGTGACTGGGATAAAATGATATTTTCTGCAAATACAGTTTAGCCTTTAGGAAGTCACTGCTTACTCATGTGTTAACCTCAGCTCTGAGCAGGTGACCAAAGGCAGGCAGACTGCAGCTTGCCTGAGCTATAAATAAAGAGGAGCCTGCAGCTACAGCTGCCTGTACCCTGCTGCAGGTAAATATTTGTCCATGGAAGCTCAGTGAGAGCAGCTTGCATTTGAATGGCTGACCACAAATCCCCACAGGAGACTGCAATAAAAATGATTTGGTGGCATCAGGTGCCACAAGGTATTAAGACTCCCAGGAAAACAATAAAAGTTCAGTTCATTATCTCAGTGACAGGCTGTTGACACAGAAAAGCAGTATTTGATACCAGAGACTCAAATAATGAAGAGTCAGAAGCCAGCTCAGGAGATCTATCTCTTAGGCTAAGGCAGGAGCAAGTACTTCAGGATTATCCTAAGCATATTTTAAATATTTCAAATGGCAAAGATTCCACAGTCTTCCTAGTTAAACATAACATTTGTGATATATTTTCTTTCTAGTGGGTATTCCATTCTCATTCTCTGAGCTGCATCCTCCCTGAAGTGTATCCAGCCTCTGACTTTGATTACAACTGTCCAAGTTTTCAGGAACTGTTTTCCTATGTCCCAGTGACTTTCCTGGGTTGTAAATTTGACGGCATCAATAATTTTGAATATCCTACTTTCCCAATACATTCAGGATGGAGATCACTCCTGATTCCAGCTTTGTAAAAAGCTGATCTCTGACATGCTAATGAAAAGCTATGGAGCAGAGAGGCTACAACGCAGGACAGTTTGAGAGAACTGCCCTTCCCAACTCCTTGCAACACCCCTGGAGTTTTGTGTAGCCACAGCAGGTTGACTGATCTACTACTCTTTGTCCCTACATGTCTCTGCTCCTTTGTGTTCCTGTGTGTGGTGATGAAAACCAGCACAGAGGGTGTGCAGAGCCCCAGCTGGGGTAGAAACATCAGAGCACGTCAAAAAGGCCACTCAGCAGAACAATCTGTTGGGGCACATTTGACAGAGAGTAGGGCCCACTTGGGTGACACTGCAAAAGCAGAGAGGGTAGAGAGCAGAGGAGGGAAAAAGGGGTCACCACACCACCCCAGCACCATCATCACCCCCTGCCACTGCTTTGCCAAACTCCTCTGTCAGCAGCACCAACCCCAAATGTCTTACCTTTGCCCCTTAAAGGCCTTTTGTGACCTCTTTCCATGCAGTTCAAGTGTCTCCATTTAGCAAAGCACAACACTTTCATTGATAAGGTGTTTTTTCCACACTGCACCAGGCAGCAAAGGAGCCCCTCTGTTTAAACACCATGACATCACCTTCAAGGTCATCCTATAAATTCCTTCCTAAAATTATTTGTCACAAGCTCTGTGGAAAACGCAGCGAGAATGAGACTGATGGCGTGCATTAAATACACTGCCAAGCACAGACATCTGCTCTGACTCTTGACTTTGAGCATGGGAGCTTCTCTGTTGTGTTATATCTCACATTGGGCTTGGTTGCTGGCACATGGACCACCTTTCTCTTTTATCTTTGCACAGTGGGCATCCCAGTACAAAGCTGGAGCCCTGAGCTGAGACACAGTTAATAAGCAAGTTGGTCACAGCAAAATGGAGAATAAGTATCAGTTGTTTTAAGGTCAGAACAGTCTTGAAGCTTTGTTAATATAATTTCAGTATTATTTTTTATGAAAAAATCCTGTTTAACCAAGATGACCAGACTTTTCCCCTCTCTAATTTTAATGTGGTTTTATAAAATGGATACACTTGGTGTGTCATCTGGAAACATTAACCAGGGAGGTTAAGAGGTGAGGCTGTTGGGTTTAAAGCATCCATTTAGTACATAGATAAATGAATTGACTAAGTGCTACCCCATTTGTCATAGGGCTATTATACCTGATTTTTTTTTTCTGGGCTAGTTCTAAGCTACTGGTTAATGGGGTAGAATTAGATTTTTACAGAACTCTGTGCAGATAATTTTCTTGGAAAACATTTTGAAGAGCCTGCCTGTCCATAATATGAGAGGTGATGTTCCACTGCTGTCTGATGGATTGGTCCTCAAAAAGCAGGACTGCATCTGCAAGTGGTAGCCTGTGGCTCCTCCATTAAAGTTTCTGCACTAGCACAGGAGAGCTGTAATAAAGAGAAATGACATATTAATGTGGAAGTAAGTTCAAAGCCCTCAGATCTGAGCATCATGGGACATTAATGAAATTTAACATTTGATCTAGAGCAAGGCTACTTGGCCTGGGGAGCCTCAGGTCCAAAGTCATCACATCTTAAAATTCTGTGTGCTGACTGTTTAACTTGGGCTTACCTGTCCTCATGAGATTAATCCAAATAAAGAATAATACCAAGGTAACTTTCTCACAACAGGATCCCAGAGCAATGGAGAGTCATCTCAAACAATATAAATTCTAGGTGATGTGAAACCTGGCTGGAAAAAACAGTGTCTATTAAATTTAACAAAAGTTATCCTGCACCAGTGGAGACAGAAGTAGGGGCAGATTTTATACCTGATTTTCCCTATATTTTCCCTATATTTTCCATTAATATTTTCCTCTGAAAAGCTCCCTGCCTTTCCCATATTCTAACATCTCAGTCAGGCTGAGGAAGGTACACAGGGAAAGCTCTGGGACATTCCAGGGTTAATCTGCATTTAATCTGCAGGACACCCTTACCTGAAGTTGGTTGAGACAATTCAGACAGACATAGGTCCCATCCTAACAGAGAGTAAAGGGAACAGAGGATGTTTTCTAGTGGATAATTGACAGGATTCCACAAAATCACCACCAAGGCATCATGAGAGATTAGGAGATTCCACCTTTTTTTTAGGGCTATTATACCTGATTTTTGTTTTGTTTTGTTTGTTTGTTTGTTTTTTGTTTTTTTTTTTTTTTTTTTTTTTTTTTGCTTTTAGACCTAGCAGTGAGGCTGAAGGATGCATAAAACACAGAAGGCCTCTGTATAAGGTGAGGGGCAATTCTCTATACACTCAGCAGGGCTTATTTGCCCCCACAAGAGGTCTAGAAGAGGGTAGTGTTATTTCTTCAGTACATATTTCCTTTGATGCTCTCTATTTTTATCAAGCAACAATGATCTCTTTCCACAGTATATCCTTGACCTTACATATGTTCATTCCCAAGCTCTTCATAACATTCTGTTTTGCTCTTTACTCCTCCCTTGTTATACTTTCCTTAGCAAACAGAGTCTCATGATGCTCTCTGTGGCTGGGAGGAACTCCCTTAGCCAACCCCAGATCTCACTTGCTGTTCTCTGTTAAAATCCTACTCAGGAAGCCCAAATGCATGAAAAAATCTGTAGCTTGACTTGCTGCTCTCATGTTCACTTTTAGCCCCCAGCCATGCCGTGCTTGGGTTTTTTTCTCTGCCTTGAAAACTGTTTGGGAGCATCTTGGCCATTTTGCTCTGTGTGTCTCAGGCAGCTGAGAGGATTTGATACTCTGATTGGCACCCCTGTGTTTTAGGAACAAAACATTAATAT
This sequence comes from Onychostruthus taczanowskii, assembly GCF_017590055.1. Taxonomy (NCBI): domain Eukaryota; kingdom Metazoa; phylum Chordata; class Aves; order Passeriformes; family Passeridae; genus Onychostruthus; species Onychostruthus taczanowskii. The sequence goes on along the minus strand of NW_024505893.1, from coordinate 3,906,214 downwards.
TGTGAATAGTGAGCTGCTTTAGGACCACAGCTTGGCAGGTTCAGTCATGCAGAACTGAAAGCAGACTTGCAGTTGAGGTCCAAAATAGCCTGTGAATGCCTCACCAGGGAGGCTGGGATGACAGGCACCCAGCTTCCTAGCAGATGCTCATTTCTTTCACATGGAGCTACTGTTGGAGGTCAGGGCCTCTTTATTGGAACATGGTGTGACTGCATCACTTCTGTTACAGTACAAAGAACAGAGTCATCCCAGTGACACTGAGAATGGGCCTTTGAGTGAGGTGAATAAATAACAAACTCTCTCTGTCACTGGAAACCTGTGATGGTGTCAGTACAAATCAGGGGATAATAAGAAAGAGGTGCTCCCAGCTACCATATCAGATATATTGTCTCTCTCTAGGTTTTGTCTCAGAAAGCTCCCACCACTTTTTTGGGGGGGTTCTGCAAAATGCAAGTGTTCGGTTTTGAAACTGATGCTCATCAAGTCATGGAAATACTGGGTGAAAGTTCCCTCTGCAGGCCTCCTCCTGCACATGTCTTGCCTAAAATCCAGTCTGGCTCTCCCAAACTGCAAACCTTGGATACCATCCTTGTATTGTCCACTGTTCCTGAAAAGTATCTGATGTTTGTGTCTCTCTACTGGGTGGTTCTGGCCACCTTCAGCTCACGTCTCCCCAGCCTAAGCAAGCCCAGCTCCCTCCAGCTCTCTGAGGGGGTACATCCTGCAGACCCTGAACACACAGCAGCCCCACTGGGCCCTGCCAATTTCCCCACATCCCCTTGACTTGGGAAGGGAAGCCAAGGCTGGACACAACCCAGGTACACCCTCCCCACCACCAAGCAGTCTGGAATAAGTAACTTCTCTCAGAGCTGGCTGTCCTCCCCAGGAACACACACACAGGCTTTCTGAGGGAGGAGGTGCTGTCAAAGGCACTCATGGGCTCTTATCCAGGAAGTTGTCCAGTTGCTTTTTGAACCTCTGTAAAGGTTTGAATCTAAAATCTCCTCCAGCAAGGAGTTTTACAGATTTCTTGCGCAGTGTGTGAAGGACCACTTCCTCCTGCTTGTGGAGAGCTTGCTAATTGCTAGTTTCATTTCTTGTTCTCATACAAGAAAGCACAATGAACCATTTATAATCCTCCTGCCCTTTCTAATTTTATAGATCTCTATAGAAGTGATAAAAAGGGACAAAAATACATGAGGAAGACAAATGCTATATTCTGCTTTTCTCTCCCTTTATTTCCTGAAACATGTGACTCCTAACACTCATTTGAGCATCACCTTCGGAGATTGTCTCTCACTGTTTTCTTCTCCTTTGTCTTTATTGCACTCCACCAGTGAACAGCAACTAGGAGTTACAGGCCATAAACAACTATTTTCCTGCTCATTTACCTGTGTTGTTCTGGCAATTAGTTAATGGTAAACATATGACTTACTGACACAGTTTAGACCACAATGCTAACAAGTTTAATTCTTTGCCTTTGAAGGCTAATACAATTTTCCTCTGCATTCCTCCAGGCCATAGAGTCAAGAACAGCCACAAGCAGAGGTGCTCCCAAGACCCCCAGCTGCATTATCATCTGAATTTCATTAGGATTCTGAATAGTGCTGCTGATGAAGTTGACTGGGAAAAAAAGGCAACTTAATCTGTTAAAGAGCTGCAAAAAAGAGCTGTAATTCTTTCTAAAAGATTGTTTTAGCTTCTTTCTCTGCAAATCTGATGCTTGTGTTTATAAGGACAGTCAGTATGCATCCTCAAGCAACAATTTTAATGTCTGCTCAACATATGCTGTTTACAGATTTAGAAGTCACTGATCTTGCAGGCAGTTTGACATTCAGCAAAGAACAAGGCCTGAAGGGAAGGAGATAGCCTGCAGGTTAGGAACAACCAGCTGAACCCTAGAGAAACTAACCCCAGCCTCCAGAAGAGCTTTGCTAGAGCAAGGGGTTCAGGCAGGGGCTGAGGGAGGGGTACACTTCTAAGCCTCTCCTCTGAATCTGACACAGGCAGGAAGCCTTCAAGTCCTCAAAATGTTCTGTTCATCCAAGGCTTGCTGGAAAATAAGCTGGCCATCTCCATGGAGTGGGAAACCTGATGTGGAGCACAGCTGATACCAAAACAAGGGGCTCCCACTCTTCACTCTGTTGACTCAGTTATCCTGAGTCTATCACCAAGGGAGGACAGTGTGTGTCCTGTGAGCAGGAGATGGTGATGTTAGGAAGAACAAACAGCCTCTTATGGGAACAGGAATCATCAGGAGAGCTGACAGTAACCCTTGCCAGGGACTTCCTCCGTGCTTATTAACCATCCAGAGCAAACTGAGCTGCTTATTCCTGGGCCACGAGGTCAAAGATGGTCTCTGTTTAACACACAGGTGTGCTGACAGGGAGGCAGGCTGGACGACTGTGGGGTTTTTTACGTTGCAGAGCCACCCCATATAGAGGAAATTTCCTAGGCCTGCATGCAGAGGTGGACACAACCCTGAAACAGGGAAGAGGCTGAAGGAAACACAAGGCAGCAGTCAGAATCCTTGATCTGATGCTTTGGATTGACTGAGTGCAAGTTGCTGTCCGGGTGGTGCTTGGCCTACGGTTTAGAAAACAGCGTTTCTTGCGCAATAGATCGCAATTCCTAATGGGAGCTGGATCTTGGGTTTTCCTCCCCAATGTCTTGGTGGTGGCTCTTCTCCTAAAATTATTGAATGGCACCACCTTGTGGGCGCGCGGAGGTGCGGAGACTTTTCCATCTTTATTCCATGTGCGGACCCTGCAGGGGTACATCTGAATAGCGAGGCGTGCAAAGGGTGATTCGCTCTCACGCTGCTTCTCAAAGACCGGGCACTCATCAATAAGTGCTTTTTTGCTTGTTTGCTGACAGCTGACAGAAACAGATTTTAGTGCTTAGGGGTTGATTTTCAGAGCTTAATTGATTTTGTCCTTGCTAAAGGTTGTATTGGAAAACTGTAAACAGACAAAATAATTGACACTTTCCAATTATAGAGGAAGTGCAGAGGAAAAAACACTGAAATACACGTTAAAGATCATATGCCCAGGACGCCACTTCTTATCTTTTTCCAAGGTGTGAAATCTATGTGTCAGCTTGTCCATGCATCACACAATTCCCTAAACTCCTGAAAGTAAGACGTAGTGGGAGAATTTACCATATTGTACTCTTGAGTTTGCCTTTAGGGATTACCCTGGCTATGACAGACAGCACATGTCCTAAACTGCAGTTTCTGGGAAGCATCAGACATATGTTTGTGAATAGAACAGCCTGTGTACATCGACTCCAAGACTTTCCAGAAAGCGCTGGCTGCATGTTGTGTATTTTATACAGCATTAGGATTCATGGTACCATGGGTAGGCAGGAACCCAGGATGCTAAACAGGAGCTATGAGACAGTGCAACTGTGCATGTATGGAGTCCCAGGTTTTTTGGTCAAGTGGGATTATCATGTATAAATCCAAGAAGCTCCATGAAATCTACCCATACAAGATTTTGCAGAGCGAATAGGATGATGTCCTAAAAAAATGGATATACTGTAGCCTAAACTACATCAAGAAAATGGAATGGAAGAATCTTAAGCAGAATATAGACAGGTGGGCAGACACATTCATACAATTCTATTGTCCACAGGGAGAAACAATAAAACCATAAATAAATACAAATGGTTAAACTGCCAATTAAATTTTTCTAGCTTGCTTCTCAAACTCGGTTTCAGTTTTGGAAAGAGCATTTTCCTTTCACAGTGTTGCCCCCCCAGCCATGTGCACGCCCAGTTTTTTCTAGGCAAAGTTACAAGGGCTGGATGCAAGGCTGTGCCAGAGATGTGCTGAGACACCATGGGCAGAACAATATGGTCAAAGCAATGTGGTCCACAAAGTGAGGAGAGTGCCAAGAAAAGGGATGAGGAAAGCTTACCAGGGGATTAGAGAGGTTTCTGAGAGCAGGCATTAGGATAAGAGTGGGAAGGCACCAGACCACTCAAAGCAAGCTCTGCAAGGGGCAGTTTGCTGTGTGTTCCCAATAACCCGAGGCATCCACCAGGATAACCCCATCTGAGGAGTTGCATGAGCACAGAGTGAATGACAGTCCTGTCCCCAGAGCACCTACAGCCTGACAATAGCCCGGGATGTGCTGAGGGGAGAGCAGGTGGGTGGTGTGAGAGGCAGCAATGCTGGCACATCAGCAGCCAGAGCTCTCTGGGTGCTTTTTCCAGCCATGACAGTGGAGCACAGTTTAAAGCAGGGATCTGGAAGAGGAAAATGAGCCAGGCTTAGAGACAGTGATGGGGATTTCCTCTTCACTGCCCTGAACACACTGCCTGTGTGGGAGAAAAAATGAAGATGCTTACTTGGAAATTCAGAAAACTGATGACAGCAGTGACCTCTGGGATAAATCAGAAAATGCTGTCAATATCCAGTTGTTGAAGAGCAATGGTAAGAAGGAAGGGAATTTGCAGGCTGATGCGATCAGTAGTGAATGTTTGCAAAAGGGATTAAAGGAAGTGAGGGAGCCCCTCTAGTGGGAGAATCCAAGAAAGGCAATCTCAGCCATTAGCTGGCAAAATGATCCTAATGCAGCATCCAGGATAGTCGCAAATGTGAATCAAGATTGTCCCAAATGAACAGCGTGGCATCATTCATATTATGTAAGGTAAAACCCCCTCAAAACTGAAGAAAACATCCAACAGTTTCTAACCAGCTGATCACAAGAAAAGCTTTTCCTGACTTGATATCTGGTGAAGGAGTCAAGCCTGAGCATATGAACAGAACACCCCTATGATGCACACAAATTTAAATCATGTAGAAACAGTAGCATATTTCATAGCCTTTTAGCCTGGATTCTAGAACTCCCTGTGCATTCACCAGGTGCTGAGGAAGGTCACAGAGACACTAAAATGCTCAAATTAAATAATGGTCCCACCTCTTGTGTGAATCTGAGGTAGCCAGAAAGACTTGCAGCATGTCAAAAAAAACATAATACAATGAGAAAGGAAAAAGCATAGTCCATAATACAACGGGAAAGGAAAAAGCACTGTCTGCCTCCATTATTGGGGGAAATCACTGACTCTGTGTTCATCTCAGTTTCCAATTTGTAAAGCAGGGTGAAGAGCAGTTCCTCACTCTTATAAAATGTCAAAAATCATGAAGGCTCTGAATTGCCAACATACTCAGGAGAGGGAACCAGCCTAGTGTCTGGGCTTGATGTGTAGTGGCACCAACTTTAACAGCTTGCAGATTCTGTTTTAGCACTGAGCTGCCAAACAGGGCAGCAGACCAGCAGGGCTGTGTTGGGAGGGGACAGCTCCAGCTGCAGAGCAGGCTTGCTTATGACAGCCACCTTCTGCTCCAGGAGCCGTGGCTGTCAGGAGGACAATGCCTCTGTCTGATGAAGAGGATGAGGAAGATGATGTCCATTAGACACCTGTAATAGTTTACCACTTGGATTTTATCCTGCAGCAACACATTCAATATTTCCACCTATTTATGTGGTGTTTTAGGGCTGTATTTGACAGGCTTTAATGTAAACATGGTATTGCTGGCACACCGACAGCTTTTTTTTTTTTTTTTTTTTTTTTTTTTTGGCATTGCTTTTGCAGAGTCTTTACATAGAGTGAGTTGATGTGTGACTCATGTAAATTCAGATTTTTTTTTACTTTGAGCAGATGTGGCCCCTCAGTGTGAGCCTGAAAACAGTTGGGGTGTTGCTGGGGTTTATTTACAAACCTCCAAGCCAGCAGTTTCTAGTCTGGGTTAAAGTTAGATGCCTGTTTCCATGACAGATGGTCTCATTTTGAGAAGGAGTGAGTCTTGACAACTGGGGCTGGCTGGGAGAGTGAATTTCTGTTTCATAAAGATGATTCTATTTTCAGCGTATTTTCAGATCCCAGATCAAGATTTAAATCTCCAAATTCAAATATCGTTTAGGGATGAACAACATTTCATCTTGCCAGCATCAAGGCTGCTGCTGATCCCTGGCTGCTGCCAGTGTTTATCCAGGCTGCTGGAAGAACGAGGAGTCCTGGCTGTGTTGTCACCTGCCTGACAGAGCTGGGGGGTGTCAGGGGTGAAGGCTGGCTGGGAACCTTTCTCAGGGGGTTGTACACTTCCCAAGTGCTCTGGTGTTCAGGGAACAAGCCTGAACCCATGGGCTGTCCCTGTGACTTGGCATGGCAGGATTGTGGTAGGGGGTCCCTGGGCTCCACAGCAGCCCTGGAGGTAAAAGGACCAGAGAAAGGTTGTCATAGAAACCCTGAGTGTTCTTTAGCCCTGACAGGATCAGATCTCTGGAGCAACTCAGAGGAGAAGCATTTCTGTAAAAACCTTCTAGTCCTTCGACTGAAGACTCCAGTTGCATTGACCAAGCAGTGCCTGCTGCTGCTCCGACCTTCAGGAGATGGAGGGGAGGGAAGCACAGCACACTGCCACCCTCCCCTCCTGAACCAACAGCTCTGATGTGGGGGAGGGGAGGAGCCCCCACTCTTGTCACACAGGGTGCCTGCTGAAGCGTGTGAAGTCACACAAATCACACAAGGTGTCTGACATTGGTACTAAGGAGCTCCAGATTATTTTCCCTGGCCTCCAGCTACTTTAGTGGAAAGGTAGGGAGCTTCACTAGCTCCTTCCAGCAGTTGTATGCAGGTGTCTCATGTCCTTATCCCATCTCAAATGGCACAAGATGTTACATTTCAGGGCAGCAGCCCCCTGGGAATTGTTGATCATTGCCAACATCACTGCCAGGCAAAGCAAAGGGAGGGCACATCCTAGACCTGGTGAATGTCACCATGATCCTTGTCAGGGAAAGCAGCATCCCTCCAGTCTGACTCCTGGCCCCCAGAGTCTAGATTTTTATTCACTGACTAGAGCTTGGTGCAGAAAGGCAAACCTGAGAACAAGAAGAAGAGGGGAGAAACCACACTCAGTGTGCTACACACAAGACAACTGGGGCATGTGCTGCTGAGCAGAGGGGAGCCTGCAGTCCCAGAGCATGGATATAGGCCATGGCCCTCCATTAGCCTGCATTGTTATTAGGGTGGCACCCAGAGGAATTTTGCTGCCAGTGGTTTAACTCTTCTTCAAATTATCTCATATGCCATTAAGAAGAGGGCCAGACTGATTTTTTTGTTTGATTTCAGTACCTTGCAGTTGACATCTTGAAGGAGTGTTTGCAAAGGCAGTCTGACATGTGCCACCCAGGAAGCTGCCTGCAAACATGAGTTTGTTCAGACTCCATACTATGGAGGGAAAGAGCTTCTGTTTCTTAAGTTTTCACCTAAAGAAAACAAAACAAATAAAACAAAATCACCCAAAAGAAAACCAGTATTCAAGCAACACCTATATTAAAAATTTAAGCCATCCCTCTAAATGTCAATGATCTGAAAGTTCAGCTGATTTATTTATGCCTTTCACTTTTAGTTACTTTGCAGTAAAAGTTCATTTTTCATCCCCAATAATAAACTTTATCGAAAGGCGACAGTTTTGCTCATGATGGGCAGAAGACTCTTTTTAAACAAAAGATAGGAGTCATTAACTTAAATCCTGCATTATGCCAAGGCAGTCCAACATCCTTTGGAGCATTATAGATGAATATTTCATTTTCTTTAATTAGTCACAAATAGAATTAATTTTTCTGTACTGAATCAACCAAGTATATGAGCCAGAGGCTTCATTCAGCAAAAGGGGCACTTTGTGAAGATCTTTAAATTTCCTGTTCAATTCAGTGGCTCTTGGCTGGGATGTCATTAAGGGCTGTTAGGCACTAGCAGCTGTTTCAGGGTTTCTGGTATTGATAGTATTTGTATGGTCACACAGCTCAGAGGTGTCCAGGATGGTATTTCCCTGGGTGCTGATGAAGGAGCACTGAGGCAGCTCTCCCACAGGAAGCTCACACTCCAAGCAAACACTGTACCTCAATAGATTTGATGGGAATCTAAAAGTGCTCAAAGCATTTGTGATGTACCAAAATGCTCCTCTGTTAAGCAGCCTTATGGAATTTCCTGCTTTCATTTTGCAATGCATCTGCTCTTGAGTGAATTCTCAGTGGCTGACTTCAAATATACATTAAACCATGAAGATGGAGGAAAATAGTGACCAGCTGCAGGTTAGCAAGGATCTGAACTCATTGTATGTGATAGTAGAAGCAATTTGTCACTGTCTGAGTCATCACAAGTGCCCTGCTCAGGCAATCCACTCTTCCAATACAATTCTTTGAACAAAGCATTAGAGATAATAATGTCCAGAGGAAACTTACTTGGACAAATACAATTTTCAGGTAGTTCTGAAAAGCTTATTGTTGATCAGACTGTGCACTTCTGCCAGATTAAAAATCCTTTTCAGATAAAACCACTGGAAAGTGTGGAGAACAGTGGTGAGTGGTTATCTTTGGCTGTGGATAAAGTATTTTGTCTGTGAGACAGTCAAATACAGGGCATAGGAACTGGCACTCTTGATGACTGAATTAACTTTGGAATCTGTCTCAGTCTCTGAGACCTCAGAAGGCACTGAAAAGGCTTTCCTGACAAATAATTCTGTAATTACACTGGGGCTGAAGATTGTTTTCAGTGACCTCCAGCAGTTAATTATGGGCTCATAAGTTGCAGATTATGGGGTTTTACAGAGCTGCACACAGCTTGGATTTTTCTTTTGTAGTGGATTCAATAAAAATAATTTTGAAAAATATGTTCATGCCTTTTTGGACCATGAGTTTTGCCGACAGATGCAATGAAACTGATACATCCTGCAGAGCAGCTCAGTCTCGTGGCACTGACATTTCCCCCACAAAAATACCCAGAAGTTAACTTTCTGAGCAGCTCTTGTTTGCAATAGCAATACAGCACAAAAGCAACTAGGAAGGTTCAGAAAAATTTGTCATCATTTTGTTAGAAGTGGCACAGCTGTAGTTTTTTATTTATTTTCCCATCTACATGGTAGTAGGACCTTGTATTTGCAGTTTTGGTGTAGTGTCAATTCCTGCATATGCACAGGACAAAGACCTTAATTTACAGAAAAAATAAAAACTCACTTTGGAGACTGTCACACATTTATCCTCACTGATATCACATAGCACTGAATTCCGCAGGTTAATTATGGCTGGTGTAAAAAAGCATTGCTTTTTGTCAGCATTGGAAACTAAATGTATTCATGCCTTCCTGAATGCTTTCTCAGCAGTTGACAGCCTTGACATTTACATAGGGGTGTGGTGAAACAGGGCACCGACACCCGTAATCATCACGAGGAAGGAAAGCATCCAATGATATAAAACTGTTTCACAGTCTCTGCCTTTCCCTGGAAAAACAGCATCTGGCTCAATGTAGGCACAGACTGTCTGCAAGGGCTTTTTTTGTTCTTTAAACAGAACTCAGCTGACAGGTTACTTTCTGGAAGAGGCATGGTAATCTGTCTATTTATGTACTGCTTTTGAGAGATGTAGCCTCAAATTAGGATAGGAATTGGGAACTGAAACAAAAGGGTTTACAGAAATGGCAAACAGTGGGATTCTTGGTGTGTAGGCTCTGTGCAATCAGGTCTCAAAAGCATTTTTAAAAAATAGAATAATAAGAGCTTTGTTGTTTTTATAGCTGATTAAACTGAGATGACATGTCATCCTCCAGACATGAGCATACTGCTTGATCTAACCCACATTTGAAGATGTGTGTGACATTCAGTGAGAGCTGGAAACATCATTATCCTTCCTTTGGAGTTAGCCCAGTGTTTCCTGAATGCCTGCCTTTGGAAATGGGCAATCCCTGCCTGGGAGCTGACTGAGGAAAAACATTTGATTTGTGGTAGTCAGGATTCTGCCCTGACCAGCCTGCAGCACTTGACAGTCTTCTGGCAATCCCACTGGCTCTCACATGAGTTTCCCTGAAAATGGAGAGCTCAATAAGCCAAACTGTTTATTTGGGCACTGGATCTCATATCCATAAGAGCCCTGTTCAGAACACAGGATGGCACTTGTTGCACCTCATTGCTCTGTGTTTTCTCCAGTGCTCTGATGAATTTCACTCCTCAATTCTGCCACCTCCTCTGGGTCCTGCTCCTGACCCATCTCCTAGCCCAGTTCACTCTTTGTCCTAAGCCCAGTCCAACTTGAGACCTCAGCACCCATCCCTCTCGCTTGTTCAGACCCCAGACTGAGGGGTTGCTGAGGCTTAGGAGGAAGATGGCTTTTGGAAACATTCAATATCCCCACATCCCTCATCTGAAGATAAGGGAGGCTGTTCCTCAGAGTCAGGGGCCACAGCTGCTGTTGTGCCTCAGATCTCTACCACTCAGGTCACATATTGACAATCAGAGAGCTGTGGCATGCCTTTGCAGCTGGCCAGTGCCATGGAGTGACACACACTGGGGCTGTGTGTGCCCAGAGAGATGAGAGTGGCTCCAAAAAAAAGCAATCAGCTCTCACCTGGGGTAGACATAGGCACCTGCCAGGTATTCTATATATTAAGCTGTCTCTATAAATTATCCTGTGACACTGGAGACACAGAAGATTCTGTATGAAGATCCATCTTCAGTCTTGCACTTCCCTGCTTTCACAGCTGTGGAGGTGCTCTCACATTTGCAGCAGGCTCTGCTTGGCCATAAGCAGGGCAGCTCGTTGTCTGACGTTGCTGTCACCACGCTCCTGCTGCACTGACTGCTCTCGGTGGCCAACACACAGTCATGCTGCTTCTAAAAGGTTTGCTCCCTGTCAGCACCCAGACATGATGGAAATGTTTCCTGTATCAAGGGCTCTGCCTATACCCTGAGTTTAAAAGTGGACAAAGAAAGAGGAGGAGGCAAACTCAGATCTGTGCCGGTTGTTTAGGGCTTGTTGCCACAGAGCTCCAGACAAACTGCACTTGGGAAGTGAGGCTCGGGGGAACTGGGACACAGCAGGCCAAGCCCTTCACAGCTGGGATAAGCAAGAGTTTGCAGGAAAACACTGTATTGCCCTGGCTTCCCCAACGTTTGTAACTGCTCCAGGTCTTGGTACAATGTCCAGCTGAGCCTCTGGGTGTAGCAGTATAAGCAGGACACAGGTGTGGATTACAGCAGTGATCAACCAGTAGCACGGACATCACATGAAAATCCTCCATGTGTCTCCAGATGAGTCCCTCTTACATCCCACTTACATATATATTATATATATAATATTATATATATAATATATATTATATAATATTACATTAGATATTATATTATATTATATTATATTATATTATATTATATTATATTATATAGACTACAGTTCCCAATATACTGCACATGTCTGTTGCATGCATCTTTACTTCCAAAGTTCTGCAGGTAAATAATCATTTGGTGTTTGATTTGGTCTGCATGCAGCACATCAGCTGGTCCCATTACAAGTAATTCAAAGACTTTCCAAAGTGATAACTCTCTGCTTATTTTCATTTCCTGCCTCTAGCAATGTAGTAAGAAATTGTCTCATTTGCTGTTTGAAACCTGCAAGCAGAAGTGAAATATTCTGCTATCCAGAACAGGTCAGAGTGTAGATTTTTCCACTGTCCCAAAGCCTAGTTTAGTCAGCTGGATGAATTAGAGCTGGTAAGTGTGTAGCAGGGCATAAAAGAAACACTTCATGCTCTGTAAAAGCAGCCTCGAGGTGCAGTAGGGCTCTGCACAAGAGCACTAATTTGTCACAGGATGTCCCCAAGCTGCACTGCACAGCCCAGGCTGGATGTAGAAAGCAGGACACAGCAAGAATTTCCTAGAGCCTCACTGTGGCTGAAGGGTTATCATCCATCCCTAGCAAATAAGTTTTACTTTCCCAAGGAAAGGAAAAAGACCAGCAGACACAATCCTGAAAAACAGCATGCCTCTGAAGAAGGACATCTTCTTGCTTTGTGCTCAGGCATCTGATATCTGGCAATTGATTTTCTTCTTTGAATGTCCTGGCTGGATCATCCAGTGCCCTCCTGTACAAAGGGCACAGAAAAATTGAAATCAGTTTTTCCTGGAAACAGATGCCAATTAAGATCACTGGAGAAGGGCAGAAAGGGAGCCAGAAACATCTCACTGGAGTTGTTGACACAGGTAGAATGCTGGAGATGGTTCTTCTCTTTCCCAAGCAGCTTCATCCTTGAAGTTTTTCCTGTGTGAGTACAGGCAAAAACAGGGTGGAAAGAGCTGATCTGAGCTCACATGGATCACTGGAGCTTGTGGCAAGGCTGCTCTTCCCTTAATGGAGAGAAATGTCTTGCTCCCACCGGGCAGTGAAATGACAAAAGCCTCACTTCCAGTTTAGTCCCAGTGATCAAAACCTGCCATTGGCTTTTTCTTTTTCCAGAAGATGTCTTCGCTCACTTTTGTCCCCACAGTTGTTCTCATTGCTCCCTGTAACTTTGTACAGAGGGACAGGAGGAAGAAATGACAGGGAAAGGTTGCTAAGCCTAAGCCCCACTCTCAGCATGCAGTACACAAAGCCTTTCTGCTTTGGCTTATTCCAGAAACAGGATCTAGTGGAACCCTCTGTCCCTGCAGCACAGTTTGGCCATTGCTGGCAACAGGCTGCAGGTTCTGTACTGAGTTTCCAAAGGCTCAGGACTGAGGCCCGACAAACTTGCTTTGCCTGGACTACTACAGAGAGCCCGCTGCTTTGTTTCAGTTTGGTTTAGCTGTAGGAACACTTTTTTCCTTCTAGCCAGGTGCCTACAGCTGATGGGGTTTACTTTCACTAGCACTGCATGGTAGAGCCATAGTTTCATACCAGCTCTCCTGTGCACCATGAGGTGTTCACTACTCCAATTTCACACACTGGAGCTGACAGAGGTGATCATCAGCTTGGTGTGACAGCAGAGTCCTGCAAAGTGGAAGCACAGGGTGCACTGAGGGGGGCTGCAGGCCCAGTGGGATGGGAAGAGATGGGGCACAGGTCTGACTGAAGCACTCACAGCTACAAACCACTCACCTGAGGACAGCTAGAGAAATGCAGATACAGAGCTGGATGAGAATGGCTTCAGGGGTAGAAAACAGGACAAAGAAATAATATCTTACATGTATAGAATCAGCATCTCTTGTGAATGTGGATGTGAAATTGAGTTGCAATCCAATGAAGAAAGAAACAGGTGTAAAAGTATGCAACAAATAATAAAACTGAACCCCAGGAGAAACTGTAATGAGGAAGAAGAAACCATCACCATCAACCTTAATTCCTCCCACAGAAAAACTCCAGATCCTGATGATTTCCTGTAACACTACCATCAGAATGAAACCACCAGTGTTAGGATTTAGATGAGCATGGGCAGAGGGAACAAACATCAGCAACAGGGATGGAAGATAAGAAGAGTGCAAAAGGCTTCAAATTATTTTAAAATTATTATTATTATTGCTATTGAAATATTTTTCTGATAGGAGTATTATTTATTTTTCTGTAATAATTTGACCTAGACTAATAATGGTTTTTTATTACCATGCTAAGATTTCAGTTCTACTAACATTCAATTCTTGTCTTTATATGTAAGGTATGTTTCCCTTTTGCCCAGAAACAATATTTTGAGCATAACACTGTAAGAAGGATTCTGAATAGTTCAGAAACATTCTATATTTCTCACAGGTTCAAAATAACCAAATACTTTATAAGCTGAAATCACCAGGAAATGTGAAAAATGCATCTGCCCAGGAGAGATCTAAAGAGCTTCTCAGCCTCAGATGGAAAGGTAAACAGTGTTGTGGGTAAAATCAGCTTTTGTTTTTCAGTTTTTCCCTTCAAACCTGTCCCTGCTGTCTTGGATGCTCTCTCTGTGAGTCAAAACTGATTCTATTCCTCTTCTAGACTGCACTTTGTCAAAGAGGAAAACCACAACAAACACCTTACGAATTAGGAACCATTATTTTTAGCCACAGATCAAAATTCAAATAAATAAATAGCAACTTCAAACTTCTAGTCTTTTTCTAGTTCCTCAGTGAAGCTTTCCATATAAATGTCTTCCATTTCTAATGGTTCTATAATGTTTCACTGATGTATTATGCTTACAATAAAATCCAGTAGCAGTGCATTGCCATCAAAAAGGTGCCCTTAGCACCAGCTTTTCTAAACTCCTGGAGAAAAAAAAAAACAACCAAGAGGCCAAGGCCAAGAGCCACCAGAGCAGACAGTCATTTGGAGCCATAAAGAAGTGAGCAAACCACGTGAGGGACTCCTAGTTTTGGGCTGGGCTTCCTAGGCAGAATTACAGTGTAACCTGTAATTACAAGGTACAGTGTAATTAGAGATGTTTTCACATCCTGGACATCCTGGAGCTGTGGTGTGGAGGTGATTGGCCAGAAGCCTCATGGTCATTTCTGATTCTGGAGTTTTGGCTTCCCTTTTCACTGGAGATACTTGCAGAACATTTTTCTCTTGACTTCTATGTGTCTTTGCACCAATTCAACTCAGAGGACTACCTAAAATTAATCTGTATGCCTAAAAGCATGGTCCAGATGCTCCTTGAGCTCTGACAGGCTGGGTGCTGTGAGCACTTCCCAGGGGAGCTTTATGTTAACATCTGCAGCAGGTGAGGGTTTTTTAATGGCTATAAAGCTTTGGAAGATGTGCAAGATCTAGACCCAGTTTTGTGAGTGGCTTTGGTTTTCTCTTTGGATGACTCCAAACAACATTTGGAGATCTGACACTTGAATTCTCTCTAGTTTGAGTATAATTACTATATGTTTTTCTTCTTGTGAAATGAAAATAAGGATTTCCTGATATGCTGATATTTTCCTACCGAAGTGGTGATACCATTTTATTGCAATCTGTTGATTTATAGGATGCATGGAAACCCTCCTTCCTTAATCAGAGCTTACCATAAAGGACTTTTAGTTAATTTCTTTTCTGTGAATTTAATTTTGGCCAGGTCCTTCTGCCTCATCCAATAGGACCTTCCCCCTCAAACCTGTAGGCCTTGGTCCTCTGTGTTTTACCAGGGTGTTGCACAAGTCTGATTGCCTAATCCCACTTCCCCTCATTGCTGCTGGCTCTTCGACAGTCCCAAAGCAGGACATCTGAGAAATGCTTTGATCAAAGCTCCCCACCCACCAGTGGGGTTTGGCCATTAACCTTTTGTTTATGCCCTTGCTGTGCAGCAGGGGCACTCCAGGTATTTCCTTGCTAAACAAAGGAACGCATTTAAACCCAGCTTTAAATCTGCTTTATGACTCTGGGCACTGTTACTGCACACACCGTTTGACTCTTTTCTCTGCAGAGATTAATGCTGGCATCTTAAACATTACTAATGCCTTATAGACAATCCATTAACATCAGTGTCTCCTAAGTGGCCAGCCATACCATTATTTGTAAAATAGGGATCCTTTCCTAGTGCTAGCAATACCAATCCCTTGATTTCCCAAGCACAGAATCATGCCTGTTATCAGCTGTGGAGTATTTTACACTGCTACATATTTTTTACTATATAATGAGCTGTGTGTGTGTGAGTGACATTAAAAAACCCCCATAAAATAGCAGAATATTGCTATTCCACTTGCTGCAGTGTATGAGCTGATCTGGTTAGACACGAAATGCAGACAGAAATCCGCCTCACCTCTCAAGCTAATTTTAGTCTCTCCCTCTGTTCTCTGTGGCTGTGTGTGTATAAAATCACTGGCAGTCTGACAGCGTTTCAGTAACCTGTGCCACGCGCAGAGCGGGATGTACTCACCAACCATCTGCTTGCATGGCACGGGTTAACTGAGCCTGTGGGATTGTGCTTACCTAAACAAAACCACTGCAGTGAGGGGAAAAACAATGAATGGGTGGAGATGATCAGCCCATGCATTCCAGCTAGTGCAGTCCAGGCAGCAATGACAGCCTGAAGGTTGCAGCAGCATCGGGATCAGCATTCCAAGTGCACCAATCTTACAGTCTGGAGTGATTTTACGTGGAGCTGTTCTTTATTTGCTGAGCCATGGCCAGTAACCAGGCCAGCCTGCAGGATGATCAGAGCAGGCACTGCAAGTTCTTATCCTACATGTTCTACCAGGCTGTGAGAGATCACAAGCCTGTGTGGATGCTGGAAGACATGAGAACTATGGAGTATTTTTACTGGGAGGAGAATGCCAGCCTACGAACCTACTCACCTTCAGAAGCCCTTCTCTATGCAGTGGTGCATAATCACCTGCCTTATGCTCAGTATCTGCTGTCTCATTTTCCAGAGGAGGCTCTCAAGGTGCCTGGGGAACACTTCTGCTATTGCCCATCCTCTGCTCCTCACCTGGCCATGGCGGTCACATATGACAGGAGAGATATCTTGGGACTGATCATCAAAATTGCACACAAGCTCCCCAGCTTGAACTCCTATATCAATAGGGCTGGCTGCTTTCATCTGGAAGATGGGAAAACACCCCTGCACCTTGCCTGCGAACTGCTGAGGTCAGAGACGGTCCTCATCCTCCTCGGGAACGGAGCATCTCCCAGGATAGAGGACAGTAAAGGGCTGACCCCACTGGACGTCATCCTGGAGCAGATGTGGGACTCCAAAGTCAACGTCGCATCAAAGAAGCTCTGCCTCGACTACCTCTTGCTCTTCATGCCCAACCCACAGTTTAAAATGCGCAAAGTTCTGCAGGAGCATCCAGACCACTGGACAGCTTTGCTGGGAGAAGACAAATTCAACAGCCTGGTGGGGAACACACCTGCTTCTTTATATCTGCAAGCTATGCAAACTATTCTCCAGACTCTTCCCCCTTCCCACTTCCCTAAAAGCATCCAGGAACTACCTATACCTCAGGCACTAAAGCCCTTACCATCCTATGGCAAAAAGCTACCAGCAAAAAATGTGGTAAATGTTTTTCCTTGACTTTTCTCAATGGGTCTTGGATATTCCAAGGCAACTTAGAGGAGCTGGTTATCCACCACCCTCTGCATTTTAGTGTGATTTTAGTACTTAACCTATTAGGCTATGCTGGAAAATCCAATATTTTGTGACAAGATTTTAAATGTCTTTTCTAACTGATTGCAGGCACGGCACTTTTAAAGGCAAAAGCCTTCCTTGTTTTCTGTTTTGTTGTGCATGTGAAGGGTTAACTGTAGTTGAGACTGTGTAATGTTTGGTTTCTTAGCTGTCAGCTGGTATCAGTGTATCTGAATTCCCAATATGATAACTGTATCCTGTGTAATGCACCTGAGTTAAAAGGAATTACGTACCCAGTGGGATTTTTAAATGGTGTCACTGCTAGAACTGGGAGGAATACCATCCCCTGCTAACATGGTTCAAACATCAAGTTTCCTTTCTAACAATGCTCAAGCATCATTACTAATAATGACAAAGTGCATGGCTGATGCTGCAGAGATGCAGAGGCAGTTCCTGCAGGATAACTGATCCTACCAAGTTACTTTACAGCAGATCATGGTGTGGAGGGCATGAGTTCAGAGAGGGGCAGTGTGTGTATATTCCTGGGGGATGGGAGATAAAGATCCACAGAATATCTAATGGGAAGCATCTAGTCTCACCTGGGAGCGAGGGGGTTAAAGGCAATCCCAGCCCTGATGCCTCTACAGACTTGTGCAATGGGGAAGGAACCATTTTTCCCGCTGTCCAGTAAACAAATGGCAATTGGAGCAGGGACATTGGGAGCCCTATCTTTCACATGTGGCATTATTTCTCCTTGGCCTGTGTTTTGGAACATATCTCTACAGGAGATGTAGCTGGCTAACTTGATTTCCCTGTGGGTCTCAGAGCCACAGGCATTTGTTACTTATCCTAAGCTGGGGTATGATGTTCTGCTGTTAAAAGCTGTTACTTGTTGTCAGTTAGAGTATTTTTGCCGCCCAGATCCAGACAGAAATCCTTACCCTGGAAGTTACAAAATGTTCCCACTAACTGGGCGCTGCAGGCAGGGTGAGTTTGCAGAAAGCAGGGCTGGGTCTGGGCAGCCTTCTGAGTAGCTCTGAATCACGCTGCCCTCTCTGCTCAAGGCACTGGTCCTGCTCTCCTGGCTGTTCTCAGCATCAATAGAGCAGTGGCAGAATCCCATCTCCCTTTGGGGGACATCCCTTATTTTGGATAACAGTGTTCCCCACTCCTTGTAAGTGCAACTCTCTGTTCTGCTGAAGTAGTACAACTCACTTCCCCTGCCTGCACTGGGCAGCAGTGGAGAACTCACTCTCCTCTTCAGCTGGATTTGGAGCCCAAGGCAGTGGGGCACAAACCACCTTCCACAGCAGTAGCTAAGAAAGATGTGCAGTCAAATCTCAATTACTTTGTGCAAAAATGGCTCATGTCACATCTAGCTAATTCCCTGCCTGTGTCAATGAGGCCGTACTGGACCTGCTCCCATATTTCCGTCAGTGCAGGGAGCACTTCCATTTCATTTCCCTCTGCATGGGCTACCTCCTGTGTGCCAGGACACTGGCAATGACAGCCATGTCCAGGTGGAGATTTACTGTGAGGCTGCAGAACATGCCGCTCACAGCCACCTGGAACATCCTTTCTGAGACACTGGGATGCTCCTCCTAGCCATCTCCTCCTGCTGTGGGAAGATCTCAGTTCTGGTGCCACCTGTGCTAGGCCAGGTGAATGAGTAGCCTTGCTTGTGAGGTGGAGAAAATGTCAGCCCAGCTCTAAAAGTGGCAAGCAAGCCATGAAGGGGTTAACCCTTCTCCTGAAATCCCACATCTCTGGTGCGGCAGTGTCCCTCCACTCCTGCCCCTGGGGACTTAAATGTCCTTCTTCATCTGCGACTATTCCTCCTTGTTCGATGGGGAAGGCTGCTAATGGGGAAATGCAGGGTCAGCGTTGGGTGAGAGTTTTGGGGGAAGCCTGCGCTCGCTTGACAGCTTGTGCTGCAGACAGAGGCTGTCACAGCTTGGGAAGCAAAGCAGAGCCCAAGGCAGATTTGCATTATAAGCGGTGGCTCAGCTGCTTCTGCCAAGCCCTCAGGCTCCTCAGCACTGGCACATACTCCCCCCAAAACCCGGAGCTGGAAACAGAGGATACAGCAGGCTCTCGCTGCCCATGGCTGCCTAGAGTGACTGTGCAGAGCACGGCCCCTGTGGCACCCTGGGAGTCCCGAGGAGCAGGATTGGATTTGTCCCAGCAGCACTGCGGTATCTCATCCGGATGTTGGTGGGTGAGAGGCGGAGGAGGCTGGTGAAGGATATTATTAGAATAGTAATTAGGTCCTGGAAGCAGAGATCCCGGGAAAGGAGGAAATGGAGATCATCCAGTGCTATTGCACTGGCTCAAAACTGTGTGAGTTTCAGTGCTGTGAAGAGTTTCAGAAAAGACAGGAGGGAGGAGAGGATTGTTCATCTTACAAATCCAAGGAGGCAGGTAGGGACTGTTGGCATTAATGCCAGCACTTTCTATTAAGGCAGGAGGCCACGCTCAGAGAACCAGAGCAGTGAGCAAGTGAGTGTAAAGTGGTGCAGGGGTCTCTTGTTGGCTGCAATAGTTGTGGATCAATGCAGAGGTCAGGAATCAGACACTTTATGGGTGGGTTTGTAGCAGCCAGCAGGATGCTTGTGTCCATGCGGGAGGCTCCCCTCAATCCACCTGCCAAGAGAGAGGACAGAAGGTGAATTGTCTCGAATAGTTTCTTTCTGGGACATTCCTGTGACTGGTGCCCCAGCCTGGAAGAAAGCTGCTGGTCCACTGTTGGCCAACATGTAAAAATTCTGGTGTGTCCAGCCAGAGTATAACAGGCAAGTACCTGCACAGGAAAGATCACTCCACAGCCCCCTCATTTCACCTTTTCTTGACCATTTTAGCAATCCCATCGGGCCTCCCATGTGCAGTCCCAGTGTGACAAAGTTTAGGGTCATTAGCACTGTGGTGACAACTCTTTCCATTGCCTGTAGCAATGTGACAGCAGGAAGGGCACTCCTGTTGGAATAGGGGAATCTTCTCCCTAGACTCTGTTTGCTTATATTGTGGTGATCTGCCTGTTAGTTTGAGATCCCATTCATCTTCTTTGTCAATACAGTGACATTACATCAGATATGGCCAAATCTACCTCAGCCCCATCTGTGTTGGCTTTTTCTCTCCATTCTTTCCAAGCCAGGTCATTAGCAAAAGTAAACTCAAAAATATTTTGCAATATTTTCCTGCAACCTGACCATCTTGAAATATACCTATGCTTGCATGGCAAATATGTTGGTGACTTTGTTAATCAAAAAGTGCTGGGTGCTGTGTGGTGATGTTTACATTCTGCATATCTGCATACTGAGTAAGTGTCGCTCAGATCTGTATTTCTGAACTTGGGAAAAAGAATAAACACAAGAGAGAAATGGGGAGAGGGTAAAGTCTTTTTTGATCTTTGGATTTAGGTTGGCTCTGTAAGTTGCATCTCTTTAATTTCAATTTTGATG
Source organism: Onychostruthus taczanowskii (assembly GCF_017590055.1). NCBI lineage: Eukaryota > Metazoa > Chordata > Aves > Passeriformes > Passeridae > Onychostruthus > Onychostruthus taczanowskii. The sequence continues at coordinate 3,885,929 of NW_024505893.1, read as the reverse complement.
AGTATCACTGTAAGGATCTGAATTGTCCGTATGTGCGAGCTTTTGGTTTTGGTGAGAAGCACTTCAATGAGTGCAGTGGGGCCGTGTGAGTGAGTGAGAGAGTGAGTGAGAGAGTGAGTGAGCGAGCGAGTGAGTGAGTGAGTGAGTGAGTGAGTGAGTGAGTGAGTGAGTGAAAACGTGCAGGTGTGTGTGTGCACTGTGTGAGTGCCTGCCCTCTTGTCCTATGTGTCTGCCTGCCCTCTCCTGGCGAGTCCGTAACCGACTGGCAGCTCCCACCCGCTGCACTCCTCTCCCCAGCAGCGAGCCATGCCCTACGGAAGCAGCCTTTTCGGATGGTCAGTGTGTGTGTCCCAGGCCCTGTGCTGCTGACAGGTAAGGATATTTCTTCTCTTGGAAAGAGGCAGCAGTTTTGCTCTTGAAATGGGTGTTCTATCTCCGAACACCAAGCACAAGGGCTTCTGCTTGCCGGCAGCTACAATCATCCAGCAAAGGATTTGTGATGCTGGCCACACTTTATTCTAGAACACATTAAAAAAAAAAAAAAAAGTCTCTTAAATGTACATCTTTGTCTTCCTTTTTTTCTGGGCTGCCAGCAAAATTCAGCCACCTATGACTTCCTAACCCTGTGCTTCTGTCTATTTCTGCAGCATCATTAGCAGGAAGGACAGGCCAGATTCTGACCTCAATTACACCTGCCTGCACCTGAAGTAACAGTTTTTAAGTCGGTTCCATCACTACAGATGTTTGTTGGTCTAAAGGAAAACAAACTGTTTGTGCATTTGTGTTCTTCAAAGCTCCATAACTCTGACTTTAGTATACAAAGAAATGTGACACTTAATCCCTGAAAACATTTTTTACATTTTTTGTACTCTGAATGTATATAGATATATATTTTCCATCTCTAAAATCAATGGCATTTCCCTGTTCCCAGTTCCCTTGGCGTTTCTGGAGTCAGCATAGCAGTGACAGATGCTGTTGGTCACTTATTAAGACTGAATGTTGCCATTCCCAAGTACAAATGAATGTTCATTGTATGATACAACTTTCTTATAAAGCCATACTTTTGTAATTTTGGTTTCTCTTTTTTAGGGGGGGGAAAAAAATCTTCCCCATAATTCTGTTTGCACATTACTCGCTGCATGATTAAAGATAAAACAATTGTAACTTGCTGGAATAAACGATATATACATAGGCTAATATAATTATGTACACTATCTGTGAAAATAATTTAAGCTTGATTGTGTTAATATAATAAACTTGAAATATAAAATTGATGTGTCATTTATTAGCCAACTGGTCAAAACCACCCACGAGTATCTGTTGCTTTTGCTTTGGCTTATCTTATTGTTTGATGATTTCATTCTGACTGCTGAGCCATTGTCTCAAAAAATGTGTTCTGAGGAAAATAATATTTCCCTTCACAGGCTTACAGTAGCTGACTGTGCTGTCAGAGGATGACCCCAAGTGATGAGGTGAACCCACACTTCACAGATCTGTTGAAAGGTGGTGATAAAGCATAAGGTGGGGCTCAACAGGGGTCGAATGGTAATTTGTTTCAGAGATTTTCATCTTTTAGGTTTGAATTCAGCTTATGCAGCTGTTTCCCGTGAACATAAGATTGCTGGTAGCCTGCTTTCCTCTGCTGGTTTGTGCGCCATCAACCAGCTCCTTTCCTTCCTCAGGTTTTTCTGTGTACAGGGAGATGCCCTGGCATCCAGCACCAACCTCTCCTGTTCCTTCCTCAGGTTTTTCTGTGTACAGGGAGATGCCCTGGCAAGGCTTCCAGCACCAGCCTCTCCTGCAGGCTCAGCTGAAGGTCTTCAGGCAGATGAGCACCTCTCACCCTCTGTGCTCTCCATGGGGTAAGGATTCACCAGATTCTGTGCCAAAACCTGAACCATCCAGATCCTCCTCTGCTCTGATAAAAACAGCTACCCAAAGTGTTTCAGGTTATGGGTAGCTGGTTTGGATGATGAGGATGATGATGATAATCACAGGGTGTAGACTCCACTGCCAACTGTACCCACAGATCTCCTCAAGGCACATTAGTACATGCAAGCTATAACCAAGGGATGACTCCTTTGAGCCTGTGCTTGCATAGTATGTTACTGGTTTCATGGAAGAATGCAGAGAGGGAAGTTTCACTGATCTCATTTAAAGAAAATCAAGACTATGTCCTTGCCTTCATAGCAGGAGATTTATCCCTATCTACTTCACCACAAGAATGTGGTCCCCAAAGATATAGTTTTCTGGCTTATTTCCTTCCATGTTTCCTGTGTTTGAGGAAGGGAATCTGACTTAGTTTCTCTCGTGCCCTGGCATCTCTGCTGGGGCTGACCATTAGGGACCTCCAGGCTGACGTGTCCCTCAGAGGCAGTCTCATGTAGGTATTGAGTCTTTACAACTGTAGCTAGTTGGAGCCCACACACCAGCAGGCAGCAAGACAGGGATTTAAATAGAGAAATTTAAAGGGTATATTCCCTTGCGTGGGGGGAAGCACTGTCACAAGCAGATGATGCACTGAGCGAAATCCTGCCCACGCCTCATTTACTTGGGTGCACCTCCCCGAGTGAGTCACCCCAAAAGCAGCTGACAGGTTTGGCATATCCCACATTGTCCCGTGTCTCCCTGGCCACACAGCAGCAATGCCTTGGGGGAGCATGCTCTGCCTTCTGCTGCACCACCACTCTCAGCTGGTGACATGCATGGCCGGCAGGCTCCAGCTCCCAAGATGCCTGCCTTTGTCTCCAGCCCTTTGGGAGCTGCTCTGAAGCCAAGAAGCCAGATTTCTCCAAGGGTGACTCCTAAGAAGTGCTTGGTCTGGAAAATCAGCCATAATTTTTTTCTAGTAAAATGTGTGCGCATTTTGCTATGGATTTGCTGTGTGAAGGAGTTTATTGCTGGTAGGAAGGCTTCTGGTGAATTTCATGAGTTTGTAGAGATAAGAGAGCTGTGCTCTGTACACCAGCTCTGCCCACCCACACAGATCCCCGAGGAGAACAGTGAGGAGGAGGAATGATTATCACAGAGTTGTCAGACTCATGCAAGAAAACCTGGGAGGAAGAAAGGGAAGAAAAGGGTTGGGAGAGGCTGTATGGCAAGATGCCTTGTGGGAAGCAGATCCTACAGCTGAACAGAAAGAGGGAAAATAGTTTGGAGAATCCCAAACCACAGTACAAGCTATGAGAAACACAGAAACCTCCCCCTACCACTTTCTCATGGAGCTTGGCTTCAGGGTCACAGAGAATATCAGGATGATAAAGAAGAGGCTGACAAGCATTAGAAAAGGAAATAATCACTAGAGATGACTGGGAATTGATGTTTCTATTCTACCAAAACCAACAATATTGTAAAATACACTTCTATTCTAAATCAAAATGAAAACTAAACTATTAAAACCAGTTTTACAAGGAGGAAAACTGATCCAGATCTATCAAGATAATTCTTAAAGAATAGTAAAATTTTGATAATGTAATACCTGGCTTTTTATTTTTAACAGTGTTAGAGCACTAAAAAAGAATCAAAATATTATAAAAATACTCCACTTTGTTTGATAGCTGAAAGTCATTGTTCAGATTATCTTGTACCAGAATTTTTGTCAAAATAGGAACATAAAGCCCATGGTGCTGGGTGCTCCCAGCATCATGTCATGTCTCCAGCACTGGCAATGGGAGAAACCAGATAAGCAGAGCACCTTTGCCTGGCTACTTTCAGCAATACATTCCCCACTTAATTGCTTCAGTTCCCACAGCTGTTGGATTGGAGATTTTGGAGGCTATACCCTTGCCTAGTCCTTCAGAGTATTCATCTTTTGACCTAGTGTCCCAAATTCATCTAGTTCTTTACTGAGGCTGCTGATACAGTCACATCCATGACTTCCTATGGCAGCAGTTTACATTTATCTGCACCCAAGCTCCCCTGCCACCTCTTTTTCCTACTTGGTTTAGTGGGATCCTTCAGGTGCCTCTGTGTGGTGTTTGGATACCTGGAAAACTCCAGCAGCACTGTGAACACTCCTCACTTCTTTCTCCAACCACAAGTTATATACCAAACAAAACTGGTTCCCACACCAACCTCCAGGACAGCCCACTGCTGACTCTTCCTCACCCGTTGCCATTCTGTAACCAGCTTTCACTGCATGAAATAACTCCTGTGACCCCACGAGAGCTTCATTTTTAAAAATAATCTTTGGTGTGGAACTTGCCCTTGTGAATCCAAGTACCAATGTTCACCAGATCTTTCCTTTATCCTCTGTCCTTTTGAGTGAGATAAGTAATTTAGAAACTATTTAATTTTTATTAAGGTAATCTTTGCAGTAAAATCTGTTCTGACATGAGATGCCAGAATTAAAAACCTTTGTCCATTAGAAGGACCTAAAGATTTTTATGGATTGTGCAAAATCTGCTTACAGAAGGACAGCCCATGGTGTGATTCTTGGAACTGTCCTGTGCAGGACCAGGAGTTGGACTCGATGATTCTTGTGGGTCCCTTCCAACTCAGAATATTCTTTGGTTCAGTGATTCTGTAAAACACCTTGCCTTGAGATTGTAGAGGAATTCCAGATGGTATTTCTTCAAAAGTGTCTTATAATTTTGAGGCTTTGACTGAAGCTGAAAATGAGCAACTATAGGACAAAAATCTCTGTTCTTCTGCCTGGAAGGTGTTAGGGAGTGACACTGTAAGCAGACTCTTCTGAGTTTACAGATCCTAGTGAGATTCTATTTTCAGCTGTGATGCATATATTTGCAGACACTAGACTTCTCACCAATAGAGGTGATTGCTTAATCAAAGGGGGTTTTTTATGGGACTCCTCCCGTGGGTAGAACTGAACTTCACTGATAGTTACAGGCTTTGGCTTACTTCTCTACCAGCCTGCAGAGCCCAGCATGGTGACAGACAGAGATAAAATTACATTCCATGTATAATTTGGGATTTCATGAAAGGAAAGCCAAAATGATAGGAAGAAAGAACTCTGTCTAAATTAGGTTTCTGCTTAGAGGTGTGTTCCCTAAACACTCAGAACACATATGCTTACTTAGGCTCACTCAGATCTGGTGAGCTTCAGGGAAGTGTAAGGTAGGGCAGGTAACCCAAATTTGGGATCAGGGAGGCTGAGACTAGCTTTCCCACAAAATTACCCAGCTCTTCTTTTGCAGAATTAACAGATTCTAGCAGCAGATTACTGCTTTGTCCTCTGGAAAACATGAACCAGGTTTCAAAATGTCTCAGTTCTGCCCTGACACACATGATCATCATCCCCTCAAGTAAAAAACATCACAAAAAATGACAAAGTCCAAGCCTAGACCTGTTCATGCCCTTTCTTATTCCCCTTTTGCAGATATTTAGACTTGGGGAGCCCCGTCCATCATGGCCGGGGCCTTTGCCCCCACTGCCTTGGAGGGGATGAACACACAAATTTCATTTCTGTGAAATGACTGTACACAATACACAGCATACAGCATGAATGCACATGCAAGCACCATAGCTGATGAGAAAGAAGAGGCCCTTCATGAGTCTTACTTATTTTTAGAGTGAAAAATCCCTGCCTCAGCCAGGCAGGAGTCCATGACTAACATCCCAGTTCCTTACTGGTGCCAGCCTGACAGGTTTTGCCAAGCCATGTGTCAGTGCAACTCTTTGCCTTTAGGATAGGTCAGACTTTAAACAGATAACTTCAGTTTTACTTTTTAGTAGCTACTGCTTTTACTAGATGTGGACTTTTATGCCATCCTCAGTCAAATCTAGAAACTGTTCAGCCTGGCAGAGCTGCTAATGAATATGCTTTTACCAGCTGAAAGGAAGAGGAAAAAAAAAAAAAGAAGAAAAAAAAGAATGTATTTTAAAATTAAAGCCTTATGTTTAAATTTTACATTTCAAATGTTTTAAGTGTTTTTTTTTTTTCTTCTTTTATTTCTGCAGTGTTGCCTGAAAAGCCAGTTTTGCTTGGACATTGTAAACTTCACTGCATGGCTCCCTGTGTTTTCAGAGTCAGTCCTCAAATTGCCACAACTTTGAAGTAGATCCCTCTTCCAAAGGGACACCTTTTGTTCCTTCTCTCCTCAGCATCAGGAACACATGAGCCCTTTGGGACTTTTGAACTCAAATAACACCGTTTATTAGAAGAGAAAATAGAGATGCTAACTCATAAAATAAGGAAACTCAGCTGGGCAGGACCGGATAGGAATAAAAAGGAGTTATCAGCAGCCTTCCTTTCTCCTAGGGGTGTCCTGGCTTGTTGGCTGCCTGAGCTGAGGAGAAGTAAAACCAGCTCCTTACACCTGTGCAGGCGCTACCGGTGATCATTTCCGCGCACCCCCGTTGTCTTGCTTTGGGTTTGTCTTCTTATTTTTTGACGACTTTTCTTACTTTCCACCATCGGCCGCCAGGTGGAACCACCTCCCTTCGGCTGCCTTCGTGAGGGACCAACCCCCCCCTCCCCCCAGGCTGTGAGGGACCCCGGAGGCTCTGAGGGACCCCCGGGCTGTGAGGGACCCCCGGGTCTGAGGGACCCCCGGGCTGGGAGGGACCCCCGAGGCCCTGAGGGACTCTCGGGACGTGAGGGACCCCCAACGCCCTGAGGGACCTCCGAGGCCCTGAGGGACCCCCGGGCTCTGCGGGACCCCCGAGGCCCTGAGGGACTCTCGGGACGTGAGGGACCCCCAGGACGTGAGGGACCCCCAATAAATGTTTTAAGTGTTGGGCTGTGAGGGACCCCCGGACCGTGAGGGACCCCCGAGGCCCTGAGGGACTCTCGGGATGTGAGGGACCCCCGGACCCCTGAGGGACCTCCGAGGCCCTGAGGGACCCCCGGGCTCTGCGGGACCCCCGAGGCCCTGAGGGACTCTCGGGATGTGAGGGACCCCCGGACCGTGAGGGACCCCCGAGGCCCTGAGGGAACGCCGGCCATGAGGATGCTACAAAACGTGGAATATGCAAAATTTTCCTTGAGAAAGGATGTTCTTTGGTCTTTGATCTTCATGTGCTTTTCAGCCTAATCAGCAGGGAAGGAGATTTGAGAAAGAGCAGCTAACGAGCAATCCCTGAGTGATGTGCAGGTGTTAGAAAGACACAAATTACTTGTTGGTGGAGTTGCCTTGTTAAGGTTTAGGGCTCCAGGTGTTTCAGTGATCTCCCACTTTGGGGGAGGTTAACAAAGCTTGGGGAGAAGGATGTGCAGCTGATAGTGGACACAAAGAATGCAGAATTTATGGGCCACAAGGACATTTGGCAGGACCCCAAAGATCAGGAAGAAACTAATAAAGACAGCTCAGCAACTGTGCTGAACCAGCTCCAGTTGGGTGAAATGTAATTCTGGCAGGGGGAGATGATGACCACCATCTCACCAACTCACTGACCCAAGAAACCCGCTGACCCAAAAGAAGGAAAAGACTGAGTGTGGGACTAATTAGCAGGAGAAGCAAGACAATCATTAATAAGCAGAAGACAGAATACTAATTAACAAGAGAACTACAAGTAACTTGTAGCCAATGAACACTAATTCCTTTGTTTGCTAAAATGTATAAATTGCAAAAGGTTTTGATAGTTGGTGTGCTTGATTTGTGGAATACCATTGAGCATCCATGCTTGTGCAACTCTGAGATAATCAATGTCTCTCTCAAGTGTGTAATTATAGGCTTGTTGCCCATGAATCCCATTTTTGTGGATGACAAGGTGACTCCAGGGCTGTGAGAAGACCCTGCCACTGTGAGGGGATCCCGGGACTGTGAGGTGACCCCAGTGCTGTTTGCTGCCCCTTGCCCATTCCTGTTTGGTGATTCTACAGCACATCTTTCGGATGCAGAGTCCAAACCAAACCCAAATGTGCAAACCCAGCTGAAGGAAGGTGGTGCAGGTGCCTGTCAGCCACCAAAGAAAGGTTTTCTGGTTTATTCAGCAATGGAAAGGCCTCATGTGCCATGGAAGTTGACCCTGGAGCTGGGCTCTAGACAAAGAGCTACAAACCGAAACTATTTTTTTTCACACAGGGCATGTGGGGTTGCTGGGCAGAGATGCACGGGCAGACATTTTTCATCCTCTCTTCTGCCTCCAAGGGAAAGGAGAAGCTGTGGTGACTTAGCTGGCCACGGGCGGCTGAGAGGCTCCATGTCTGTGTTTAGCAAAGTACCTAAAATCCAGGGATGTGATGCAGCCCCGTTGGATCACTGGTCCTGCACAGCAAAGCTCGTTAGAGGAGTCAGTGGTGGTGGAGCTGTGAGAGACACCATTTCCTACTTTCCCAGAAGAAGAGTGGCTGGGGCAGGAAGAACATCCACTGCAGCCCAGCAAGGAGCCTGCCTGTGCACTGGGCATCTCCTGCAGAAAACAAAGAATTGAGGAGGGTCTTGATATCTATCAGGAAACAAGGAAAGGTACTGCCAAAGATGTCTTTAGCTCTGTTTCTGGCACATTTATGAAACATCAAATACCTAGACAGTGGTAGATGGCCCAATAGCCTGAAGTCTCAGCTAAAAAATCCCCCAGTTTGTCTTTTTGGAGCTATCATTCTCTGATCTGGTGGGGGTCTGTTCCTTTATTTTCACTCCTCTGTGCCTCAAGGATAATCAGCAGAGCTTGCAAACCAATAACAAATTGGGTAAAAATCATCTTTATATGCAAAGCCTAAAATAAAACATCTGTATATATCCCAGAAGCCTTCACAACCTCCTGTTTTATTAGTATCTCTAAAATAACTTTTCTTTCCTGACTCTAATTCCAGCTAGAAGCACTCTGATAATCCTCACAGGACTGTTATGTGTATTTCCAATTAAGCAATTTATAAGCACTGGCTGTGAGGAGCTTTTTTGTTCTTAAGGAAATTATTTCTTCATTAAGAGTAAAACAAGTCTTTTTTTATCCCTGCTTAATATGAAAGCCCTTGTGTCCCCTTCGCATATGTTTTAAGTACTGAACTATGTAGAAGGAGATTAATCATTTTGTACCCCAACAAGCAGGAAGACACAGCAGCTGGGTCAGTCACTCAGGGAATAGGCTCTTCAGTGTTTGTTTTCAGAGAGAAGTAAAAGTCAGACAGACAGACACTTGCTTTCAAGCTCCTTGCCTTTGCCAGAGGCAACCCACACAGTCATGAGCCCTTCTGGAGTCTGAGTCATGAAGAACTGCAGCAGATAAAATGAAGACAGTCAAGAGGGAAAAAAAAAATCCCATTCATGCCCAGCTAATGAGTAGAAGTTCCAAATTTCCTCTTGTTTTGCAGGCTGTGTACCTTAATTAGATGAATCACAGAACACTGAGGGTGGAAAACACAGGCCAGACAGCTCATAACAGTCCACTTCATTCTTTCACACTGGCAGCATTATCTACCTCCCTGACAGGGAAGAATGTCCCTCCATTTTCCTGGACTGTCATGAGGCATGGGCAAATGTGGAAAATGAAGAGCAGAAAGGATGGATGACTGAGTTTAGCTTGTATAGTAGCACAAGCATCCTATTCCTATTTTTGTCCCCAGGCCCAGCCATTTACACTTTCTATAAAGGCACTCACGAGCCCATGTTCTGGTCAGGGGCAGCCCCATGACCAAACAGCATGAGTTGCAACATGAGGGACCTTCAAAGGGAGGGCACACTTGCTAATATCAGGAATGAACTTATCAGAAAGTTTCTGATGTGGTCAGAGAAGACATTTTGACCCTTGAGTGTTCCTGGAACTCTGGAAAGAAACCGCACATAAGTGTTGCAAGTAAACTGCATTGTCTTCATTTTCCTCTAAGCCGGACTAGAAGGAGACAATATCCCTAATAATGGGATAGCTCCTGAATGTTTAAAGTTAATATCTTGTATCTGCTTACAGTAACAAATGTAGAGAAATGGAGGAACTGACAACAAATGGAATTACTACATTAGTAAAGAGCTAATTTATAGAAATAGGTTAGAGATTGAGATGCTGCGGCATGTAAGCCTGTGCCAATGCTTGAGTTGCACAGGGTCACTGGGAAATATGTCATGTATTCCAGCAGCACCAGGAGCCCCATGTATTTTTCCCAGGAATGGGTGCATAAAATGGCTGATGAATGAGGCTAGAAGTGGTGAATTCAACTGTACAGTTCAATGTAGACATTGTATTATTCAGTGAAGAAATGGTGAGTTTAGAATGATCTTAAAACCTTGAGGTTTCCTTCTCAGTCTCTGCATTTCATGCCATGCTCAGTAATACCATTTGTCCCTTTGTGTTACGGAATGGATTTTATTTAGCAGTGCAAGGAAGAAATGCCTGGCTACATTTCCCTCAGCAAGCCCAATGGCACTGTGGTTTTTGGTTATGCTGGTCTTGTGATGTCACTCTCTGTCTTAAAGGGAAATAGGTTTTGAAGAGGGATTTGAAAAAAGATGGGGTAATATGTGACATTGTGCATTGGCTCCTGGGACAGAGACAGCTCTACTGGCACATGGAGAGTCATTGATCTGCCAGGTCAAAAAAAAGTCACTTGTGTCATGGCAGCATGAGAGAAAGAAAGAGGACAGACTGACAAACAAGTACTTGGTGGTCAGAGTCATCACTGCTGCCAGAATAGAGGGAAGATGGTAAAAGAAATACCAGAAACAGACAAGCAGGTGGAGAAAGGCACTGCAGGAAGCAGAAATGTGCAGAAAATAATACTGCAAGGGGAATTGGAGGATGAGGAGGAAAAAAATAAGTATTAATGATACCATCATTATGCAGGGCATGAGGTCAATCTGGAATCTGTGTTTGGGTTGGCTGCAGTCTTAGGGAGGCCAGAAACAGAGGGGATAACATCCAGCAGAAGATAAAGTGGTCAAGGGCATGATCTGTCCTTGGTCTTAGAAACACCACAGAAGAAAAGAAATTGTTCTTAGATATAGCCTAATGTACAAAAAAGTATTGTGAGCAATCAGAGCTGTCTGGCTACTTCACCTAAAGGAAAAGGGATATGGCAGCATCTCAGTTATAAAAACTGAGAGAACAAGACGAGGCAGTCAAAGAGAAAAATCAGGATTTAATTTGCTCAGTGTTCAGTCACCAAGAGACGTGGGGGTGGCAATATTGCCAAAGCAAAACTGAGTTGAGGAAAATAGATTAGAAGCAGTGAGTCAGATGTGTGAGCTCGTGGTGGCACAGCTGATATTTGAAATTGCAGGAAGAGTGAGGATCATAGGAACCTTCACAGGGACTTTTCTTCCTGGGTTTTACAGTTCAGATCTCATAGAAAACCACACAGTTCAACAACTCTTAGTCACTACAAACCTGCAAGAGCACATCAGAGAAGGGAAAGGGAGAGCAGTGGGCAGATATGGAGCTGCAGGAATATTCCTTGGATAGAGGTAGGAATTTTAGAGAAAATGATTCTCAAATTTAGATTCTCACTGAAGACCTCAGCCCTCAGGGGAATTTTTTGTGAGTAAAGGTTTAGGACTTGTCCATCAGCTGCTGTAAAATCTCTTCATGGCCATTCCAGGCAGTACCAACCAGATGATCCATAACAACCCATGGACCATGATGGCACGAGTCATATTTCTGTCCATGACTGCACACAGTAAAATAATTTTGTTTAACCAGCTTATCTTTGTTTGCTTTCCACCAATACCACTGTAATTTCTTTTGGTATCCAAATGCATTTTCCTCCCTTTTGCGAAAAGGGAACCACTTTGCAACAGCACCTTGATTTTTACATACTTGCCTTAGTGGCCGTGATAGCAACATGCTCCTGTATTGCTCTAGAAAGTAGCTTTACATGCACTGTTTCATCTAGTCCTTAATTCTTCCACTGGGGCACTAAATCTGGACTAAGCTGAAATACTAGGACAATAATTCTTAATCCACTGTGGAACATTAACTGAGTGTTAAGACAGCGATTTGCTGTATATTATGAACGTGTCTCCATTTCATTTCCTCTCTGGAGATGCTGATTCACTGATGGAGTGATGTTCTTCCAGGCAAGAAAAGATTAAGTAGAGACAACAGACTCAGAAGTAATAAATAAGGCTGTAGAACAAAACTGCCTAATATTATATTATTTTAGAAGCTATATATAATCATGCCATCAGAGATGTGCTGCGATCAACACATGCAAGAGAGCAGAGTTAAGGTGGTGCCTCTCATCTTATACTGTGCTAGTTCAGGAGGTTACAGAGTTTACAACTGTATATTTTATGCTGCATCAATCCAGCCCTGGGAAGGAGGTTTGCATCAATTTAGCCACAGCAGTGTCTTCTCGGTTTCCTTCACAGTCAAAGTGTTCTTCAAAGGAATGTGAGCACTATTTCCCCTGGTTCCCACATGTGAACCTAAGGTGCTGGAGAAACAGCAGGTCCTTTAGTCCCTGACATGAATGGCACGTGCAGTACCAAGGAACCAAGTTTCCTGCTCCCTGCTACATGTGCAGTATGTGCTCCCACTGTCCCTTACTTGTGCCCTACTGCAGGGAGGCTGTGTGGCTGAAATTCTGGAGACAAGTTTGGATAGTGCCTCTCTAATACAGACAGAGCACAGGCTGGGATCACAGGCAGCCTGCCAGAATTGTTGCATCACCCTGTCTGAGGGGACCATCTTCAAAACCACACAGCAGCAATTGATCAAACGCAAGGTTCTGCTCTTTTGTTTCTGTGATTCTCTTGTCCAGAAGGCACCTGGGCTGATGTTGCTGTCCTGCCTGCTCTTCATACTGTTGCTGGGAGCAAACCAGGCTACACTTCTTCAAGCCTGGGACAGGTAGCACATAGGGAATATTGGGTGTAGGCAGAAAGAGGGGGTCCAGTGGACTCCATTCCTGGGAGGTTTTTTTGGTAATGGCCAAATGGCAGACATTTCAGCAGCCTGTTGAGCACAGTAACCTACTCCAATTGCAAAGGTAAATTGTAATTGTAACTGTAAAGATAAATTGTAAATTCTCCTATGAGTGGAACAAGGTGCAGAAAAGAACCTCAGGTTGCTTGTTCATTACAAGAAGCCACATTGCTATAGGAATTAAAAACACAGAATGCTTCTTTTGAGTAAACAAATCTCAGGACACTGGTCGGTCACTACTTGCAGGTCTTTACTGGGAATCCATTTCACTTAATCCAGACTTGCTGGTGATATCTGAAGAGAGAGCTTGGTCATTATTCCTAAGCAAAATCAGGTATGTAGCGTGCCCCATTTGTTTTTGATGGTGTGTTGTGTAGCTGTGAGAGTTCAAACCTCCGGACACTCTGGAACTGACCCTGCTCTCTGTTGTAGGTCAGGGTTTTCTCCCAGGCTTGGAGCTTGTGCCTGTAATGCCCAGCTATTGTTTTGCTATAGGAAGGGATGGATGTCTTACTGGTGGTTACAGTGCTCTCTTAGCTCTCACTTCATGCTCTGGGGAGCTTCAGTGTTTCACAGCAGAGTCAGAGATGACATTCTTTGCACATTCCTTTCATTTCTTTCCCCTGGCATAGCAATTACTATTCTACACAGTGCTGCTCCATGTGGTTCTTCACAATTTATTTTTAAGGTTTCTCCAAAAACTTGCCTAGTAAGAGTTTTTGCATAATTGCTCCTCAAGATTTGCATTTCAAAATTTCAACACAGTATTAGCTCTTGGAGCTGGCTGCAGGGTTATGTTACCTCCCACTATGTTCATCCACACAGCTCTCGATTGAATGATCTAAACACAGGAATATGCATTGCTTTTTGCTTCTATACTCAGAACAGCATTGTTCTTTCTTGGCCACTTCATTTTTTTTAACTATTCCCAATTCAATTGGTCCTGCAATAGGCCTTAAAACTTTCCTAACTGAAGGGGGCTGCAGTATTTTGGTGTATTTTTGCCAACTTGTCAGATTCTCAACTTTTGCAACCTTGAATAAGGCCTGGCTGATTTATGACTGATGGCATCAGAGAGGTATCCTCTTTTTCTTTCCTTGTTAATCATATGCCTTAAATTATCATCAGTGATGGGTTTATGTTCCTCCTTACAGGTTTACAGAGTTTCAGCACCAGTTATGTCACTGGATTCAAAGGGAATGATGACAGACTGAACTGTATTTTCTTTCCAAAATCTAGCTTTAAAGCTTCCCTCTGGACTGGAACTCACTGATTTTAATTCATTTCTGGATGGCACTGATATAAGTAATTTTTTCACTACTCTCCTCAGAGAAATTATTCTTTACCCATTTGTAAATGTTCCTTAATAATCTATCTTCACTTTGCTCTGGATCATTTTAAAATTCTCCCATTTCTAACTGGTGCTCCCCTTGTGATGCTTGGGCTCTTGCATGCAATTTAAAAACATCTTCTGTCATTTTTGCCTTTGCAGTTGTTACTTTGTCATGCTAGTCCTTTTTGATCTTTTCTCATTTGCTCCAAAAGTTGGGTTTTTTTTTTTTTTTTTTTTTTTTTTTTTTTTTTTTTTTTTTTTTTTAAATCTGGCATAAAATGTTCTTCAAATTCAAGCTTGTGATCACATCTGCTCCTATCTGCCAGCATCCAAAACCTCTTCCTTAGAAACAGTTCTTAGCACTTTGCCAAGATGTCATGATAAGAATGAAGTGGGGGAAAGTGCAGTTTCTAATAACATTCATTGAATACTCCAAGTAATGATCCTTGGCTTCCTCTCCTGACAAAATGTGCTTGATACGGTGGTTTTTTGATCTCCTGATATGGGTATAAAAATTATCTTCCTCCTTATTCTTTTGATGAAATTTTAAATGCTGTTGTTCCCAACAGGAAGTTTGATGGCCTGGCATGAGAAGTCTAACAAGCTGAGCTCCACTGGCCTATTTCTTTGATGATAAATGGAAGGAGAAGTAAGTGGGGAATAAGCTACAGGTCCATTGTCTCCTTGGGTGACCACAGCCATTCTTTGGGGATATGAGCCTCTTTGAACCTCTCTCTGCTTGTAAACAAACTGGTGAGGTAGTAAACAAACTGCTAATAAACAAGTTAGTAAACACCTGGTAAACTCCTGGCAAGACACAGCTAAGCTAATGCAGCCTCCAAAACGAGGTATCTGCATCCAAACTGCCTATTGGGAATAATGTGCGGCCTTTTTAAGCCCCCAAACCATGCACAGGCATTGTCTGGAAGAATGTCTGACAACCAGAACCAGGGCTATGCTGGCAGCTTCACAGCACAGAGACTCCCTGCTCCAAATCTGTGTCCAGGCCCAGGCTTTGTACCCTTTGGGTAAGGTGTATATTGTGCTCTGTTCCTTAACTTTTCTCCAGTGTGACTCTTGGAGTCAAGAAAGAGTTTCAGGATGCCTCTCCCAAGCTCCCTGCTTTGGGAATGATGATAAGGAGTGTTTCCATTACTGCCATGAGATGTGCTTGGGCTTTTTGGTACTGTGATAGAAGACTGACATGGCAGTGGTACCTAAAATGTTTTATAACACTGTTTTTCTAGGCACCCTTTCCTGCAACTCATGTCAGCCATACTTTGTAAAATTTTATCTGAAGTCCTTCAATCACAGATAAAAATTAGAGTATGGCAATTATGTTGGCCTGGTTAAAAAATCTTACAATACTGTGGCTTGGAACACTTACTTTTTCCAGGCTTCATAGAAAAGGCATTTTTGGTAAATGAAAGTAAGCCCCTTTCACAGTCTCCAGAAAACAATATCTTGGCCAAATCATAAACTCTGACTAATTTTAATTTGAACACCCTCAGTAGAAGCCTTGTTCTCTTGGCAGCTGAATTCTTGGCTGTGACATCTGCAGTGAGCACCCTCCAGCTTCTCCCTGCCAGTTCATCTGCCTCTGGGCAGCTCCATGCTGAAACCCGGGGCTGGCACCTTCTCTGGAGTGTGGAGCACTACAGGTGTGGAGTGAGGAGCAGGGTCAGCAGGAGCAAAAGTTGGATACTTGGACTTAATATTATAGGGTGGGAGGAGAGTAAGCAGAACCAGCATCCCTACAGGTTTTTATGTCTGTTCTTTCTCATCCAACACTGAAACAATCCAAGGCTTTCTTGAACCTCCACGTTTATTTGTTGGCAAATATATGTATTATCTGGTTGATGAAGGATGTACCCTTCATCCCTCAAATTTGTTGACTGAGTTTTTACCTCATGCAACTGATCCCTATGGATGATAACAGACATCTACTGCTACCAATTACTTATTAGCACATGAGGGAGAGATCTGTACTTCAGACCTAATAGGTTTCAGTTCCATTTGGAGGTCACTAGGGTTTCATATAATGTCATTTCATTTCGATAAACATGGGAAGTAACTTGGTAATTCCAGTAAATGACTAGGTACTTAAAGTAAACCTGTCTGGAAATACAAATTTCTGTCCAGCTGGAAAATTTGACAATTGACATTTTACTTGAGAAAAAACAGAAAAAAAAAGTTACTGCATTTTTGTGGTAAAATATTAAAACAAATGCCGTTCTAATTTTTTTTCTCTGAGTTATGGCCTCAAAGGGTTAACATGAAGAAAATAGGGTAATCAAAGATTTTATGGAAGGATGACTTTGATCTCATAGATGGTATGAGGCAGGATTGAATCCAGAATTAACATGCTGTATGGGTTAATTAAAGGAAACAAATGTGAGAAAGCTTGTTCTACTCTTGAACAGCTCATTTAGCTTGTCTTTAATGCAAATTGTCAATGAGGTTCCTGTCATGAAAATAAATCTCATTAAAAATACATCACTTGTTCACACACATATAAACCAAGGAAAGAGTGTGCTCCTACCAGATGAAATTGATGTGACTCAGCTGCAGAGTGAAGGTGATGTGGGTATCAAAATGCAGACACTCTTGCATTTGTCTGGGTTTACATTTTCTGAAAGATCTTTCTATTTCCCTCAGTGAGCTATCAGAGCCCTTAATGAACATGGAATAAAGAGCAAGAAGAGCTTGAAACTCTCATTCCCTCTTTACTAGTGGACTCATATTGCCAAAGGTTGTATGTCCTTTGGCTACAACTTCCTTGAGATTTTCTATAACTTTCCATTGAATAGAAGTTCAGATAAAATGAAACTGTGAAAGCAAATACTATTTGGAACTGTATAAAAATGTAGAAAATTATATTGGGCTTATAAATAATGACATCATATTATTATTATTCTCTTGGAGCAGTTTATGGAGCAATAAAGCTAGAATTCTGTACAGAAATGAAAGTCAATACCTATCTCCATCCCTACACCAACATTAGTAGGAAATATTACCAGACATTGCAAGCTAGGAAAGAAATAAGAAGAATATTAACCAGAGCCTTTCTTCCATATTATAGTCCCATATTAAAAACCTAGCAAGTATGTAGTCCTTCTTTGTATACTTACAGAACTTCCTCTCTACAGAGCAATAAAGCGGCAGAGATTCCTGAATGTCTGGTTGGATGAGGCCTGACAATTACAACATCAGAGATACTTTGAGAGGCAGTGATTTCCCCTCTCTCTAAGGTGAGAAACTCTACAGCAACACATTTGTATGGGAAGCAGGCAAAGAAAGAATTCTAGTGTTTTCATTGTGTATTGAAATGTATGTGTGAAGGTCACAGCAAAGCTTTTGTTTCATATTTATGGTCCCAAAAGCTTTATCCATTCATTCTGCATATGTTTTCCAGGCTGAGGTCACAGCTTGGTCACCTCAGTGAACCTCAGGTCAGGCCCCTGACCAGAAAGAGAGTAAGATAGGAAGCAGGCTGTTTAGCACATTAAATTCTATTCGGTGTGTGGTACGGCCAGGAGGTGGCAGGGCAAGTCTGATTTATCACGTCTGAGTGGCAGACTCTGGGTATTTTCCAATCTTGACGCTGTGGAAACATGGTGAGCTCCTGCAGTTCTCCCATTTGCACCGTTTAGTGGCAACTGCCTGCACACCACTCACAGCATTTGCAAGGCTATAAAGAGGCTTCCAGCAAGCTTGCAGAGCTCTCTAGGAAATGATGGCTGGTGTTGTTTTTCCTTTTTTTTTTCCTTTGTCTTTTTTAATTACAATTTTGCACTGCTGACTCAACTCTGCTGTTCACTGGCAGTTTGGCCAACACATCCTTTCAGAGGCAAGAATGAGTCTTGCTTGTGCGCACATCCTTGCAAGCAAATGACACTGACCCTGCCCACAACAGCACAGAGTGACAAAAGCACATCGTTCAAGCAAGGGCCCGACAAGTAATGACACAGAAATATATCATACATAATTCTGCCTAACTGTTAATACAGCTGCCTCTCCTTTCTCTTCTTGTTACTCCTTCATATGATAAGCAGATAAGCAGAGAGAAACCATTTGAGATGTCAGAGCAGATGAACAGGAGAAAAAGCAAATAGAGAGTGACAAACTGGCCAATATCAGCTGGGGTACTTTTTGTATCCATTTCAGCTGCAGTCAGCTCTGGATTGGGTCAGCAGATGATGGGGGTTACTGAGAGGAAAAAAAACAGACATTGCACCAAAGTGCTGCCAATAACTTGGTAATCTAAACTGTATCTGATTGTAAACTACTCTATTAAAAAAGCAATAGGCTTCAGCAAAACCTTTCTTTTTCTTAAGAGCTACTGGTGCTGGTTAGTAACAAACCGCCAAATTTTATTAACAGAAAGCAACCCCAAAATCTTTGTGTGTTAGGTTGAGTGGACTGCAGCAGCCTTAGAATAAATATTGGTGCCTTCACAAAAGAAGGCATTTAATGTCTTCTGCCTCTTGTGCAGATTTTTTGTATGTCTGTTTCCCTAGGGCAGCTGTGAGAGGAGAGATAGAAGGAAGGCCAAGAAGAGAAGGTAGTAATAATTTTCTTAGGTTTGATCACCTCTGAGAAAATGCAGGACCAGTTTTGGTCTTGCTGTTTTATGGGACTCAAAAGCCTGATGGGTGGCAATAGACGTAGAAGCAGCTTCTTCATTTAGGACTGCAAGAGAAATTGATGATGCAGAGGTTTTTGTGCACAAGGCTGGATACAAAGTCAAGAGCGCCATGCATGAGAGAAACAGGCAGTGAGGAGGGGTGAACAGAGGATTCTTTGCACTGAAAGTACTGGAGTTATTATGCTCTAAATTCTGCATTTATTGTCTGCTGGCTTCAAAGCAGCAATGTACGATAGAATCTGACCCTAAATGAATGTAGTTGTCAGAATCAACAATAGGAAGCACAGATAGAAAGAGATATGATATCTTCTCTACAATCCTGCCTCTGGTAATAGTTACTGCTAGAACTGAGAACTCCTTCAGAGGAGGGAGGGAAACTGTATTTCTTCCAATATCTCTGCTAACAGCTCTGTTGTTTTTTAAATTCTAAGAAAGGACCAACTATATAGGTGGGAAGTAATCACACAAAAACCCCCAATACTGCTATTCTCCAGGGGTTTTCCCTGACCTTCTAACTGTTTTAGCCAAGTACAGATAAGATCTATGCCCTGAACACTAATGCAGACAGTGGCCCCAGACAGACAGACTCAGATCTGGACAGAGCTGCTTGGATAAGAGAAAAGGTCACCTACCATGGCCTATGTGGCCCCTGACTGCTCTGCTAATACCAGATGCAGAGATGGCATCTGGAAGACCAACTTATGGCCACAGGCAACTGAAATTAGAACAATTAGCACAAGTAGACAGACAGAATGTGGAGATCCCTGTATCTTCCAATTTCTCCTCACCAGGCTGGAGTTGAACAGGCATCTACTTCTGAAAAGCGAAATATCCTGTGATTCCTTCTCTGTGTTTTGTAAATAGCTCTGTGCATGTTACTGCAAGTCCTTTCACATCAACCCTGGGGCTGTGGCTGCCATGCATTGCATTAAGGATCCAGGTCCAAATTTCACATCTAAAACAATGGTGTTTGGATCAGAAATGCTGATCCTCCTCTTTTTTTAGTTGCCCCGACCTTGAGGATGATGGCTTAGAATAGCTGAAATATTTAAAAACTCCACCAAGCGTTGTGCTGACAAAACAGTGATTTGTATGTGCTCTGTACTTCTGGCTAATCTCAGCACAGAGTTCAGATGCTGAATGAATCTTCTTTTCTCTCATCATTCAGTGTATTAACTCGAGGTCATGCTCCATTGACACTTGCAAACAGCACCCGCCTCTGTCAGTCACAGCCACACTTAGAAGGAGTCTGAAAAGAATTAACTCTGTCTAATAAACATCCCTGGCTTGCACACAGACCCTCAGGATGGGAGTGATTGAGTGATTGCAAACTGGGACTGATGGCAAACTCTTGGAGGCGGGAGTAGGGTTTAGCCTACAGAAATGGAAATGCTTCCATTTGCAATGGTATCACAAATGCATAATGTCACAGATATTTCACTTATGGCTTGTTTTCAGACACCTACAAAATCCAGTAGTCATGGCAAAGCCAGCTGCCTTTGTTGTCTGTGGTTACAGTTAAAAGACACCAAATGACACTTTGCCGCCCTGTGATCCAAAGCACAGTGCCCTGAATCACTTCAGGAGAAAGAAGCGGCGACAGGATTTAGTTCAAAGCTGTAAGAAAATGGAGAGAGCAGACCAATAATACCAGCAGTCAAAGAACTTTATTTCTTAAAGGAAAATTAATTCAGCAGCAATAAATAAAGGTGCTGCTGCTCACAAGAAGAACCTCATATTGCTGATGTGCAACATCACATAAATGTGAGGTTAGGAGATGTGAGAACACCTGTGCAACTGTTATCTAAGGGCAGATCAATTCTTCTCCTTTCCTCTTTTTTTCTTTCTTTCCCATTTCATTCCAGAAGCTTCAGGAAACTTCTTCCTCTGGTGCCAAACTAGCTATTTTGGGAGTGGGAGCAATAATTTATATTCTCATCCCAGAATCAGCAGGTACTTTACTGAAAGTTTGATAAGGCCTTACTGTGTATGTGTTGTAGGAAAAAAAAATGTTTGTATTTTATGCTCCAACAAGAAACTGAGACTGTGGGAAGAGCTACTGAAGATCCCCATAGGCAATAGTCCAACCTAGGATAGGAACTTAGTACTTCTACCTTTTGTACTCTTCTCCCTAAATAATGCTTTTTCATTAATGAGAAAAGCTGTCCAGGGCAAAAAGGTTAGGAGTATTCCATTCCAAAAAGGAACATTTGGATGCTCTGGTTTTTTTTGCCTCCCCTTGTGGCCAGAATATGTTTACAAGGGTGGTTGGAAGGAAGTGACCAACTCTTCTGTCTTATTAATGTTATTTATTTGTCTATAAGGCTATTAAGAACTGTCTTAGAAAAATATTAAAGCTGAGTCATATACCAATAAAAACAGACAAATTCACTCTGGCAGCTGCAATAGTGAATTTAGCTTACTTTTGCTGTGCCTCAGCAGTGTGGCATATGGTTCTATGGTGATTTCATTTCATTTCAGACTTTCTTTTTGACATAAGATGAAGTCTAATAATATCTCAAATGGAGTTACAGGAAGAGCAAAGGCAACTCTTTTTATTATAAACAAGGAACTCTCTGCATCTTTCTGCCACATGTAAAGGCACCTATGACTCTTGCTAGAGAAGTGAACAACTTTCTAAATGTCTAAATTTGATCTATGCAAAGACCTCTGCATCTCTAATGTGCACAGGCAAGCAAGAAGTGGTTCAAGCAGAGGTTGTGTGTAGATCTCCTCCTGCCACTGTATTGATCAAAAGCTATGGATGTGAAAAATACTGGTGCTGCCTCAATTCTCCTATTTATCAGCAAGATACAGCCTATGATTGATTACTATGAGATTCCAATATGAAACGTGATATGTTAAGCATGTTAAGCAGGTGATAGGATATTTGCTGACTGAAATCATGAGTTAAAATATTATCTTTTTCTTTTGACAAAATATGCCAATTTTTGAGGCCTCAGATAGCAAAAAGAATGGTGATTTTTATCAGCCAGTATGCAAACTATTAAATTGCACAGTATTCCTATGGATCCTGAAAATGGAGATGTTGATTGTTTCAGTAAGAGCACAATACTGACTCTCTGACTATGATTAAGTTGCTATTGCTCAGTTGGGGTGTTGTTCACAGTAATCTGGGTCTTGCTCATGCTGACTCACATCTCCTGCATTCTCAGCAGGGATTTGTGTTTGTTACCATTCTGGCCTCCAAGGTACTGAGCCTCCTGTATCTTGATGAGTGTGGGAGGCCTGGGATCAAACATCAGGGAGCAGGAGCAGCTACTGTTAGAGTTTCCTGATGGGAAGATGTCAGGACTATGCCCAGGTTTTGGGATCCAGCATGGATTTTTCCTCTTGAGGGGAGGGCAATGGGAGGAAACCAGAATGTGAGTCAGAAAGGTACAACATTGTACTTAGAAAAGGATGGCCTTTTCAGTTAGTTTTGCTGTTCTATTTAACTGCTCTGCATCCTATTTTATATAATCACAGGGAACCAACCAGGCCTTGACCATCAAGGATGGCAGAAAGTGAACACCTGTGGAAGTGATGTAAGCAGGTTTTAACAAGACGGTGTGGTGGGTGATTCCACAACCTCCATGGGCAGCATTTCCAATGCTTAATCCCCCTTTCAGTGGAAGAATTCTTCCTGATATCCAAAGGGAACCTCTCCTGGTACATCTTGAGGCCATTTCCACTGGTTGCCTGGGAGAAGAGACAGACACCTACCTGGCTACAACCTCCTTTCAGGTGGTGTACAGAGTGATAAGGTCACCCCTGAGTCTTTTTTTTTCCAGGCTGAACACTCTCAGCTCCCTCAGCTACTCCTCATAGGACTTGTTCCTCAGACTCTTCCTCAGCTCCACTTGCCTTTCTCTGGAGACTCTCCAGAACCCAAATGTCTTTCTTGTAGCGAGGGGCCAAGAACTCAAACAGGATTTGAGGTGTGGCCTCACCAGTTCCAAGTACAGAGGGCCAACCACTGCCCTGCTCCTGCTGGCCACATTCTTGCTGATCCAGGCCAGGATGCCATTGGCTTTCTTGGCCACCTGGGCACACGCTGGCTCATGTTCATTGCTTTCAACCAGCACCCCCAGGTCCTTTTCTGCTGGGCAGTTTTTCAGCCACTCTGCCCCCAGCCTGTCATGCTGAACATGGCTGTTGTGACTAAAATACTAAAGTATGGTGAGTGGAGCCAGACAAAGAGATGTCTGTTTGCAGGAGGTGAACGAAAAAAATGTGACAGCAGAGCACAGAGGATTAAACAAGTCGTTAAGAGTATGTAAAAGTGATGTGTGTGGGGTGATGGGGTTTTCTACCACTCTGCATGCCTCTTACTGCAACTGAACAACACTGGCCCTGAGTTACAAAATTTCATAGGACATGTAAAATTCTAATCCTGAGTCCTCTGGCCTCATTATTGTCTCTGTTGTAAGGGCCTCATCTGCACCTCATCAAAGTCCTCATAAATTTCTGAATAGGTTTGGGATAGATGACTAGATTATTACTCTAATTTATCCACATATACTATCAGTAGTTACCTACTTGTTCTTTTAATTAGGCTAAAATTTGCCAAAGCATATGAAAAATTGCTTATCCCACTGAAAACAACTGAGAGCTCACAGCCCATTCTTCAACTTTTGCATAAATATTTTTATTGTATATTTTTATGTTCTGCATTAAAAGTGTGTCACTGGGGATATGTGCTGATTGTGAATGCTGTACTTCCCACCAGCACCTGCTTCTTGAGCAGGCTAAATGTGGAAACATATTGTAATAGCTGAGCTGTGCAGACAGTTTATTCTCTGTTCTGCAGCAGCATGGGTAAAGCAGGAAAATTTGTATCTGTCTGAGCTGACCCAGAGGGAAATCTGACCAAGAGGCTTTAGCTTTGAACTGAATTCAGTTGTGTGTTGCAGGGAGACCTCGTTTGTTTTAGCTTCTGAAAAGTAAGTGTGACTGAATTTAGCCTTGAAAGATCCCACGGGGATGAAAAATAAAAGGATTTATATTGGAAAATGTCAAAATCAAAACTAGCAATTTCCTCCTCAGTCTTTTCTCTTTTTTTCCCCCTTTTCTGCCAGTCATGAATGATTGTCCCAAATGCATTCAGACTTCCCTGGTTATGCCTGGGTTATGCCATGGCATTGCATTCTTCTGTAAATCAGCTCCTCATTCCAGGTTTGTGGCTTGCCTATTGAGGATGGCTCTAGAGCAGTACAGCATATGCTGGAGGGAGAGGAGTGTGGAAATCCTGTACCAGCAGCAATCCCTGCCTGTGTGACATTGCAATGCTGAGGGCAAAGGAAGAAAAGTCAAACCCTGGTAGATGTGGGATAAAACTGCTTAGAAACCCTCAGCTATGGGCTGTCTTTTTGACCTGCTCGTCCATCAAGCAGGCTTGTCTAATTTATTAGGAAAAAAAGAGGTGAATTAATTGGACTTAAATTCTTGGATGCTGAAATTGACCTGATGTTTGTGCAACAGCTTTCCTTCTGCACATGATATACAAAGAAATGCCATATTCTCCCAATTCCAAAATCCTTGCAGAGTTCCAGTTGTGTTTATCCCGACAGAGCCCATGCTGTCAGCATGCTTAGGTTTTGCTGCCATTAATCCTTTCAAGCCTAGCAAAAAGGCACTGTATATTTGAAGTCCATTTCTCTGAAAGCTGCCTCAGCCAGAGGCTGAGTGTGTTTGCCAGCTGATCTCAGATCCACCGAGGCAGCCATTGATCGAGCCAGCATCTCCTCTGCTCAGGATGCTCTCAGTGAAGAAACTTTTCAGTGAAGGACAAGGTTTAAATAAGCCTTGCTATAGGAAGTGCAAAAGGAGGGTAAATTCCCTTTCTTTTCATCACACACTTATTTATTCCATCATCTTACTTTGGATATTACTGTGGTTATCATATCAAATGCAGGCATAACTGAGAATATGCTGGAAGGAAGCAGCTCTGCTGGAAATAAGTTGGTTTCCATCTGAGCTCTTTCAGAAGTGGTCTCTTTTCCCCACTTCTTTTGAACTGGCTAATTTAAACACACTGACCACTCATGCCAGAGATATTTTTTTAGACTTACCCATCTTAGAAGGAATTTTTTTGTAAACAAAGCTAAAGCATGATTTCTGTGAATTGGAGGAGGTCCCCTTTTCAAAGTCAAATTAGTGAAGAATATAGGAACAATATTAAATGCTTTTATGTAAAAATAATACCTGATGGTTATTCCAGTGAACTATGGCTATTAGAATTGATATTGGAATCACTGTGCAGACTGCTACCTCTGCACTGAGACCATCGCCACAAAGATAGTATGGGATAACCTCACACTCTTCCTTTTGTCCAGTTCCCATCTCTTCTCACAGCAAAATTCCTCCTTGAAGGGAGAAAGTTCATTCTTAGTGGTCTGTGGAGTGAGAGCAAATTTTACTTGTGATATTCTGGACAAGCAATACCTTAAATGGATTGAAAACCACCACTTCACATATTGCTCAATTTTTCACAACTCTAAGACTATAACAAAGACATTAGATCATGACCCATGTAGCTCTATGTTCATTACACACATAGCCATGGGGCAGATTCTTTCATCTGCCAGATCTGGCATCTTTCATTGTCAGATTGTTCTTTTGTTGGGAGGGAGGCCAGAATTGCTTTAGTTCTGATGCTGTATATTCACAGAAAAATGTATGGTGAATTATGAATTTAACAAATAAAAAGAATAGGAGAAAAGCATAGGTGTTTTAATGGCTGCATCACACTCCCAAACAGCAAGAGATATCACAAAATTACAGCATATCAGGATAGACATTCTTATCAAAAGCAAAATTGACCAATTAAGCCACCAAAACCAATTTTTTTAAAGTGTTCAGACCAAGCAAGAACTGCCCATCTGAATTCACTATTTGTGACAGCCTCGCTGTGACATCTGGGTGTGGCTTTGGCAATAACCTCTAGAAAAAGATACAATGCTTGGACACTTCAGAGAGCTGCACCATGCAGAGGGCACTGTGGCAGAACAGAAACATTTGGGAAATGCTCCCATCACTACCCATGGTTTCATGTCTCTGCAGAACCCTTCTGTCGTACATGAGCTGAAATCATACTTCAAACATACATCAGCACCTTTCCATTCATTAAGGTACTTATGTAGGGGTAGGATCTGCACTTGAGTCTACCTTGAGGGTGTAATTGTGTGTTGCTAATGTAATGGCTAGAGCTGGTGATCCAAACGGCAGCATATGAAAGGTCAATGTGCAGAATGCAAGGTTGTGCAGAGCAATTGGAGGAAGAATGGAGTCTGATTTAACAGAGGAAGAAGGAAGAGGGAGGGCAAGGGCAGGGAATGAGAGAGTGATAAGATGACTTCTAAAAATGGGCCCTGCAGAGGTGAAAACAAAAGCATTAACTCCATCAGTTATTTCCAATGAATGTCTTGAAAGGAAAGATTACAGATAAAGGAAGAAAGACACAAAACCCAGGAACAGAGCTGGCCATTTAAATGATGTGCATGCAGATTTCAGAGGAGCTGTTTCCACATATATAATCATCAGCATCATCATTGTATACATTATGTGTATGTCCTCTTGGATGCTCTTAAAATATCATAGGCAATGGTATGCCTTAAAAGGCAAGTCACAGTATAATATTCTGATCTTACATACCCTAGTGAATGTCCAAAAGTGGTTTCTACCCAGAGTCTGCATGACACAAATGAAAGCAAGACTTAATTCCTACATTTGTGTCATGTTTGCCGCCATACTTTGCATTTTCTAATGTGCCATCTGACAAACGCATGTGAATCTCAATTCTTCTGACAATCAGAAAATGTCAGAACCCTGTGCAACATTATTGTAGGAGTTTATTTATTTCCTACATAATAAAAAAAGTAGCACAACTTAAACAACAACAAAAAAAGTCAGGATAATGAGATTCAACAAGTCCAAGTGCAAGATGCTGCACCTTAGGTTAGAGGTAATCCCAGACATGAGGACAGACAGGGAGAAGAACTCTTTGAGAGCAGCCTGCAGAGAAGGACTTGGGGGCTTTTGTAGATGAGAAGCTGGACAGGAGTCAGCAGTGTGTACTCCCAGTCCAGAAAGCCAAACTCATCCTGGAAGGTGATTCTGCTCATGTGACCCCATGAGGAGTGCTGCATGAAGACCTGGGGTCCTCCACACAGGATGTGAACCTGCAGGAATGGGTCCAGAGGAGGGCCAGGAGGATGGCTGGAGGGCTGGATCACTTCTTCTATGAGGACAGGCTGAAAGAGTTGACGTTGTTCAGTCTGGAAAAGACCAAACTCCAGGGAGGCCTCACTGTGACCTTCCCCTGCTAAAGGGGGCTTATAAAAAAGTGAGTGAGAAACTTTTTATATGCACAGATAATGATAGGACATGAGGGACCAACTTTAAACTAAAAGAGGAGAGATTTAGGTTAAATGTTAGGAAGAAATTGTTTACTGTGAGCATGGTGAGATACTGGTTCAGGTTTCTCAAAGAAGCTGTGGATGCCCCATCCCTAGAAGAGTTCAAGGCCAGGTTGAATGGGGCTTTCAGCAACCTGGTCTAGTGGTTTGCATCCCTGCTTATGGCAGGGAAGTTGGAACTGGTTGATCTTTAAGGTCTCTTCCAAAGGCCATTCTATGACTCTATGATTAATTTTCTAGTGATCACTTTTGTGCTTCTGTCACTGGTTTGAGATGCTGTCATTCACTTTAATGTAAAATGGCTTGGACATGCTTATAAGGTTTATTTCAGTTTCTGATTAAATATTTCAGTTGGCACATAGCTCTTATCCCCATAGTATTTGGATGAGTACATCACTTGTTTAGGGCCAACTCCAGTGGAATTAAGAATTTAAATCTCATTAAAATTATGCAACCACAAAACCAAAAAAGGATCATTTATTTTCTTTGTTGGTTGTTCCCTTGCTTTTCTACAGATGTAAAAACTCAAATTTGGAAAAGAAAAACTCTATCCAACAGTATTAACCTGATACGATGACAGCTGTTACTTTATACAGTCACAAGTCCGTGTGTTGTGTGCTCCAAATTGACTGGAGTTCTGTATCCTTGCAATGAGACAAAGGAGTGCCATGGGTCCATGACAGTGATAATACCATAACCAAGGAATAGGCAAGAAAAAGAGAAATACAACTTTGACACTCTCTCCTCCGGAATGACTCTCTGAATCATGTCAATTTCCAGTTACAAATGGCCTAGAAACAATGTCACCACACTGGTTTATGTCAGATGAAGAAATGGTCTAGTGTATGACCAGGCATTTCATTGTTACCAGACCCTGCTATGGCCTCAAAAGGGCTGGCAGGAGGTGTTTTCACGGACATGGAGTTTTCTGAAGCACTCTGAGTTTCCGTGGGTCACAGTTTTAAGTGCTGCTGCATAAACCTGTATCTCAGGAGGGAGGCAACTCACAGCAATTATATGGAAATCAAGGTAGAGATGTCAAGCTAAATTCTTGGCATGCCTTGATCAAATGGAAGTAGTTCTCAGAAAACTCTTCACAGAAATTTCCTTCACAGTTCCATTGTTGTGGTTTCCAGTTAGGGAATTTGATCTTGGAAGAGGCTGTTGCTACAGTGATTTCTAAGGAGGGTTCCAGGAAATATGGGCTGCGTATGTGTTCAGAGGGATCACAGGCCACCTTGGGGGTCCATCACCTAGGAGGGTGGACTGGTCTGTCCTCTCACAGCCAGAGACCTGATGCTCATGACCATCTATTCATTGTATTTTCTTCATGTGCCTCATCTGATGGTCAGCCTTACTGAAGTCTCTGTTCCAAGCATTCAGCCAGAGTGCACAGCTGTCAATTCTATTACAAAGTTACCTTTTTACGTAAGAACAATTTCTGACCAAAAATGTGTGTGGCTTGGATCTGTTAAGAGGTCCAGTTAACCCTCCTTGCTTTTAAATATCTGACAGGTGAAGTTGGCAGAGCAGAGTGCTCAACTGGGCTCTCCTTACAGCTCCTCATTTTCCAGGGGGATGTTTCTTGCATGCACCAAGATTGTTTTTAAGGATCAGAGAAAGCATGAAAAGTATTTTTCAAAGCAAACAAATGAAACAAATTCTGACTGGTCTCTTTATCCTTTATCTGGAAGCCACTTCTTCTAAGGGAATCTCATCCAAAAGAGAGTAATCATAGCTGTGACACTGAGAGCAAAACAACAAGCAATTTCCTGTACTTTTGTCTTTCTCATTTTCCACAAGTGCAAATAGCTTCAATTACTTCCTCAAAGTTTGATGAGTTCCACAGTGGGGCCAGTGATTAACTGCAAGGGAAATTTTTACTTTGCCCCTTGAACTTCTGCTGTTTTGGTAACCACTGAGCCATTCCACAGCAGCACTGCACATCAGTCCTAACTAATCACCTGGATGGAAACACAAGGGGAAAGAAAGAGGTGGTGGCAGGAACAGTCCAGCCAAAACACTGCAGATGAAAGACTTCCCATGTGGCCCTCGAGTGTTGTGCGTTGAGTCATGCTCTGAACACCAGAGCATGAGTAAGAAAGCTCAGCCCCCTCTAAAGCTTGGTTTTATTGATGGGCTGACATCAGTTCCTGTTGCCAGCCAAGCTCCCCTGAGCTGAGTCTCTGTGACTTCCTCTGCACTGGTCCTCTCTGCCAAAATAGGTATTCTCACCCACCTGCAGCGAGGGCCAGCCAGAGCCACAGTGACTCAACAGACCAAGGAAAGGAGCACGCAGGATTTCTGCCTCATCTTCTCATGCAGCATTGCCATAATATGGAAATAGAGACTGACTTCAGGAGCAGTGGAGGAAGAGGAAAGGAAGGTTTTATGTGTGCTGGCTCCAGTTTTCATGCTGAACTTGTATTGCTGGTCAAGGGCCTTTATCTGAGAGGCCTGGTGCTGACTGGTAAACTGGTTCAGGTAACTTGAGAAGGACTATGATATAAAATACCTTTAGAAGGTTTTCAAAGGAGGTGGATTCCTGGTGAAGTACATGGGATATTGGGCAGTGGGTGCCCTGACACTCATAGCAGGTTGCAGGTTGGCTGGAGGGAGGAGGCAGACACTGGCCCAAGGTGTGGTTTTCCTATCAAGACCTGGGTGCTGCCGCTCTGCACCAGGTGGATCTCCCATTCAGATGAAAAGCAGCCAGTCCACTCTACGTATGGAAACCACATTTTCTAGGCATGCTGCAGAAGCAACCCTTGGCTCATTTGCTAATATTCCTGTTAAGAAGGTGACTGTTTTTCATCAGAGAGTTAGCATTTCTTCAGTCAGTGTAGAAAGAAGACCACCTACCTAGTCTGTACTAATTTACGCTGCTCTACATGACATCTTTTTCAACAAACTCCACTGAGAAAGAATAGCAAATTCAGTCAGTAGTTGGGAGTAAGAGTGAGAAAGGACGGCAAGATTCACAAACCAAAGAGAGGGCAGTGTTTTCTGAATAGTTTATTCCCTTGACTTTATTTGCTGAGAGCAAATGTAAAGTGAGGGAAAGGTGATGAGGCCAAATAGACAGGGGTCTACTGAGTGCCAGGGGGATAGCAGCAGGTGCTGCAGGCACTCTTCCAGCTTTCTTGACAGCTCTGGGGCCTTAACAAGGGGACCCTGGAGTAAAAACAGCATTGTTACAGACCATGAAAACTTATTCATCCATACCAGCAGCGTATGGAGATTCTCTCCTCCTTGATCTAGAGGTGAATTCTTAACAGCTCACATAGCCACTGACCTTTTTGCTGGCACTGTTGGGCAGCAGTTGTTTAACTGGATGATAGGCTTGTGAGGCAGAGGTTTGGGCAAGGCTCTCTTTGCTATTCCGTCCCCTTTGCCAACCCCCTAAGTTAAAAAGTTTCTCTAAATGGGAAACTGAGGAGTAGACAATGACAGTGCTACCTCTAAACCTTCTCATCACATTCCCTTCTGTATGGGTTTACTGAATGGGTGAGGAAAATGCAGATGCACTGGTGATTTTCCTTGACCTAATGACCCTCTAGGGACTGCTGCAAGCCTTCAGGCTTCTCTTTACTATTTGGAATATGAGGACAACAGAAAAATGGTACAAGATGTCACCCACATCTTTCCCTCTGTGATGCTGTCATTGCTTCCATGCAAAACCTGTATGCCAAGACCTGGGCTAGAACTTTACACAGAACACACTGTAGAGGTGCATCAGTACATGATGCAGATTTCTTCAAAATATATTTTATTGCACCACTATCAGCTTTCTGGCACAGAAAGAAAATTAGGTGAATATTCACCTGCCCTGGAATATTGCTTATTTAAACACAGTTTCAACTGAATAGAAAGTTCTTCACTTCTTGGCCAAATTATTCTGCAGAGTCACTTGCTCTGCAGCTGCTGCATCCTCCTGCTCCTACATGGCAGCATTTCAGCAGTATTTGGAAGGGAAGCATCTGCCTGTCACAGCATTACGCCGAGCTTTGGGATTCTCCCAAGTGGCACTCATTATATCCGTGTACGGGGATATTATTAGCGTATTTTCATCCAGCAACAGTCAATGTCAGATTGCTTCACGATGAGTTCAACAGGCATCAACATTGCAAAAAACCACCAGACGAATGTCTTTTTACTTGACCTCTTTAATGCAGTCGTAGATCATTTGTGTGTTTAACATCTCTCAAAACCTCGATGCGTGTGTGCTTACAAAACAGATATCTTTTCATTCCTTATTTTCCTCCTTCAAGTGCCATGAGAAATTATTTAAGGAAGTTTTAATGAAATGCATCTGTCACTTACGAAGATAAATAGCCATAGTATGGCTTTCCATTACTGGAAATGGCAGAATTAAATTAGAAAATTACAATCCTCAGCATCTTCCCTGACTTGTTTCTGCATAATGTGTTAGAAAATATGCCCACATAGGCAGAATGCTGCAATTCCAATGGAGCATGTCATAAAACAAGACCCCTTTTTATGGTTGTTTTGTTAGTTTGCATTGAGGAATTTTCTCCCATGGATGAATTTTGGTCCTGTTTCTGGGCAAGGAAGCCAAATTAGTAAAGGGAACCTAACTAGAATGGCAAATAGATAAAAGTTTCCCTCTCTTCCAAAACCTAAGTTCTGGAATGCTTCTATATTTGCTCCCAAGCCAAATGGGAAGACCACAGTAGAGCATATTATCCAGACTGCATAATTCCTCATTTCCCATTTAAAAGGCATCTCCATTACATGGAACAAAATTAGTGCAACCATTAAAATCCTTGGGGCAACACTTTTGACAGTAGGAATAAATATTGTACTCTGAGTCTTCATAGATAAAAATATGGCTACTAAAGGAGACATTTAAATGGACAGTGGAATGGTGTGTCCCTTACAATGGAATGGCCACCTCTTAGACCCTTATTAGCAAGTTGGTCTTTTTGTCCTCAGAAGAAGGTTGTTGGTAACTGGTTTTGTCTTTTTAAGTGAAGAGTTAGACTCCTCAGAGCTTAGCCCAGTTAGAATGAGCCAGAATGTGATTCGTAGCTTTTAGCCCTGCCACTTCTGGATGCAAAGAGGTAGCAATTGAAATAAGCACATAATAGTACACCTCTCCTGTTTCTCACCTGTGCTTCCAACTGGTAATGAAGGATGCTTGTAGAATACTGGTGTCCCTCAGCCCTCACACCCACTCCACATCCGCAGGGTATGCTCCTGTTTCCCTGCTCCGTTGACCTCTGACTCACCCAGAACCCTTTCACTCATCCTTCTGGTGTTTCTCTCTTTCTGTTTTTAGGGCGTGTGAATTTTGCATTTTTCGTGGCACTGGAGATGGCTTCAGCAGAGGCAGGAGTAATTTGTCCATGCCCACTACCCAAACTCAAATTTCTTTCAAGGTACATTCCTAATGAGCCCTTTTTCCTAAGTTCCTGAATAAATACTGTAACTACTGTGCTTTTATTCCAAGCTGGTCACCAATGCTGCAGTGCCCTCACCAGCTGGCATGTGGCTGTTCTGCTGCCATTCCCGCTGAGCCCAGCGCTGCCTGTGCATGTCAGGAGCATTCAGCCAGGAATTCTGCAGAAATGAGGCAGCACTGCCTTGCATCAGGTCTTGGGGTTAGCCAAATGCAGATGAAAAGGTGTGAGCAGAGAATGTGAGAGCAGAGAACGTCCTTGTAACTAATGAATTGTATCATATCATATCAGAGAATGGTTTGGATGACCAGGTTAAAAAGAGAGAGAAGGAATTTCCCTATCCTACACTAAAAATTATGCTTATTTATTTCCAAATTAAATTATGGTAATTTTTGCTGTTCCTCATTATTTCAACCTGCTAAATACCTGAAACATTGCAAAAATTCTTGTGAGGAAAGCAGGGTGTTTGTGTGTGTGTATGTGTGTCTGTGCATTAACTGAAAATCTCAATATATTGAATATATTTTGGGCAATCCCAGGGCTCCCTGAGAGCAGGAGGGAAGCAGATAAAACATATGGGGCACGAAGATGGGTTTGTTGCGAGCTGAGAGCTTTTAAAGTCCCAGCTGCTTTCCTTTCAGCCTCATCTTAATTGAACTGCTCAGATAATAGTAAACCTGCATGAAGTAAATGTGGGTTATCCCAGCTTTGACCTTCAGTAATCCTGCAGGAGTGTGGATAGAGAGGCACAACACTTCGCTGTCTCCCCAACTATGTAAAGGAAGAAATATTCAGATTTGAATACCCAGATGAGGAGGAACAGCATAATTGACAAGTATAAACAGCACCAAGGTCACAGAGAAACAGCATAAGCAGTGGTCAGTGCAGCAAGTGTCTGTTCTCCAGCAGGGATCACTATTTGATTCTTGCAGATGGGAACACACACCTGTAATACTCCCAGTTAGTGGTGGGATTTTGTTTGAGCATTTATATCCCAAGGTTAGCATGTTTTCGTGGCTTATCCTAGGAAGCTTTGAAATCTGATCACCTCTAAGTTACTTGACACTGCTTTGCACGTCATTAATAATTGCACATTGACCAAACTCTTATAAAAATCCAGCCTTATTATTTAGCTCTTTGACTTTCTATGTAGCATATTCTACAGATTTACAGATTCACTGCATCCAGTGCAGATAAGCTTTTTTTTTTCCTATATGTAATGCCATTTAATTTCATCAAGTTTTGCTTTTCTCTGCCTCTTCATGCTATCTTCATGCTCCTCTTCATCCTACCTGAGGAGGTAGGATGAGCAACTTCTCCTCTATGCTTCCTGTCCTCTGGAACAGGCTTGTCACTATTTTTCTGCTTTGGTGGCTTTCCATCTCATTCCATGTCTCAGCTGAGAACTCCTCCCTTCTCCCTTACTTCTATCTTCATGCTCTTATTTATCTCAGAAGCTACATTAGTGCTTTCTGTGAAGTGGTTGGGAGATGGACTTCGCATGATGGACAGAATTCAAGGACTTATTCCTTTAACCTTTACTTACTAAGATATGTGCCTGTAGTGGAGACAATGGGGTTAGACAAATCTTCAGGATCAAGGCTATCTGCAGATCACGTGGACTTTCTCCTTGGATACATAGAGGAAAGAGTAAAGATTTTATTTAGAGTATTCCCAATTATAAATGCTAACATCAACTCTCATGGGCTACAGGGACACTGCACCAGAGTATGCTGCCCCAGCATGGACCTGGGAGCCAGGTGGCCCTGTATAATTAGCAAGTCAGGAAGATAAATGACCAGTGATGAGCTGTAGGAGGCCACAGACAGGTTGTAGGATGGAAGTGGTCTTTTATGTCAGATCCTGACACAGGTCAGGTTAGACAGAAGGAGAGGCTGGTAGTAGTATCCAGAAAGGGCTGAAAGGCCACGAGTTTTTCAGAGGGAGAGGCAGGACTGAGTTCTGTGTAGGCTGATTTTAAAACTCTGCCTTGTAAGAAGCTTCAGCATGATGGTATTGGGTTGGAAAATGAGGCTGGCAGCCCTACAGAAATGCTGGCAAGTAAGGAAAGGAAAATGCTATGGAAAACTGACACTAAAGTGTGGATGTGGTCTTCCTTTGCACTTCATATTTCACGGGTGATCTTGGAGGGGAAGTGCCTGGTTGACTAGTGATGATGCAGAATGGTTACTGCCTTGACAAAATGCAGATTCTTTCCATGCCTCACCATGCTGAAAACCTTCAGGATTTTGGTTCAGGTTTGGATGGAAAAAGGAAGAAACAGCACCACACAACGTGACATGTTGCTCTTTGGCCATAAGGCAAAGAGGATAAAATGAATGCTGGGCAAGAGGCATTCTTGTAGCAACAGCAACATCACTTTATCACCCTTTGTGTTTCAAAGCGTCAAGACTCACAGAAGGACCTGTATCCCAATTACTCAGCCTGAGCACTGTGAAATGACTGCTTGGTCTTACTCCACCAGCCCTGGCCTGACACATAACACTTTTCATGCCCTATCAGGAGTCTTAGACTGTCATCAAAGTTTTTCAGCTGCAGCCATTATCTAGGATAAGCAGAAAGCAATAGATTGACTTTGTCAATAATATTTTGCATATAATAATATTCAGGATATGTTAGATTAAATTCTCAGGTAGTCTTCAGCAGTGTACAGCTCCTGAGTAAAAACTGAACCAGAGAAAATTACCCATTGACATTAGATCAGTAGAAACTCAGGCATGTGGACAGTTATATGATCAAAGCCACCTGGAAGCTTTTAATACTTTGAAGAATGTGTGTGCATCTACCTCTGCTTCCTCCTGATACTTCAGGGCAAAAAAGGAAAAAAGCTCATGTCATGGTTTAACCCCGGCAGACAGCTGAGCACCACACAGCTGCTCACTCACTCCACCTGTCCGCCACAGGGTGGGGAATTGGAAAAAAATATGTAAACCTTGTGAGTTAGGAGCAGTTTAATAATTGAAACAAAAATCCCCATAATAATAAAACAGCATAAACCCCATAATAATAACAAATAGTAATAATAATTATAATATTACCACTAACAATAACAACAACAATTATGATAATGGAAAGGAGAAGCAGAGAGACATAAAACCCAGGAGAAACAAGTGATGCCCAACAATTGCTCACCATCCCCTGACCAATGCCCAGCTCATCCCCTGGCAGCAATTGGTCCCTCCTGACCAACTTCCCCCAGTTTATACTCTGGGCATGACATTTGGTGTTATGGAATATCCCTGTGGCCAGTTTTTGTCATCTGTCTTGGTTGTTCTCCCTCCCAGCTTCTTGTTCTCCTCACTGGCAGACCACGGGAAACTGTAAACTCCTCGATTTTTAGAGTTAGCCTTCCTAGCAACAACTAAAACATCAGCATGTTATCAACATTATCTTCATCCTAAATCCAAAACAGCACTCATAAGCTATGAAGCAGAAAATTAACTCTATCCCAGCCAAAATCAGTACAGCCTTAGAATAAAAATTATGTATGAAGTGGAAAAAATTCTTTCTGTCCCTGGCAGGTAATCAGTAGAAGCTCCAGAGCATGGAATAAATTTTATGTAAACATATAATGCAGCAGCACCTTTTTTTTTTTTTCAAAACCACTTGGTGTTTCAAGGACTCATATCACAAGTTTAAATTGAAGTTTCTGCCCATCACTACTCTATTTGAAAGGCTATTCCAGGATGTCATTCTTCTGATGGTTGGAAACTTTCCCCAGTTTCCAGTCTAAATTTATTCATGGCCAATTTATATCCATTTGATCTTGTTCTAGCATTATCCTTTAGGTTAAATAATCCTCCTCCCTCCCCAATATTTACTCCTTGATATACATACATAGTCATTTTCTCCCATCTCCAGTCTTGTTTCACTAGGCCAAACAAGCCAAGTTATTTTTTTCTCTTTTTGTAAGACAGACCTTCTGTTGCTGAGGAAAGAACTCTTTCTCTTCACCCCTGCTACCTTCAGTTTTTCTGCTTGGAAGAGAGGTAGCAGGAACTGTGGTATCAGAAACGAGACCTTACCAGCACTGTGGGTGGTGTTTCCCTGTGTCCACCAACAAAGCCTGGCCTGATGCACCTGACATTCAGACTGGCTTTTCACCATCACTGTGCCTCACTCCCAGCTCCCTGTCATCTGGCACTGGGATAGAAGCACAGCTGTCCAACATTGGTAACATATTATTTCTGTGCAATTTGCTTGGGTGTCGAAGGGTGTGTGTATTAGGAAGATGAAAGTTGCACTTTCTTCCATGGCAAATTTGTTCTTTTATGCAGAACTGTTCCCAACAGAAACATTCTAAGGAAAATTCTTAGAGTGGAAATTTCCATTCTCCCTTCACATGAATACAACGTGCTCTTAAATTGGAAGCCTAACTCCTAGGAGGACCTAGTAAGCAAACACAAAGAGACAAGGCTATTTTGGACCTTGCTTTGGAGAAATGTGGGATTTTCTGACTTGTTTCATTTTAATTAAAGTAACTTTAGAGAAAGATGAAAAACAAAGACTTGTGAGTCTGAAGTGAATGGAAATAAAACAGTCTCAGAAGCCCTAATCTCCAAGGGCCTTGTCTCAGCTTCAGGAGGCAGCTGATCTTGCTCTGCACCTCTCTGGATTAGAGCCTGAGAAAAGCAAGTGCAGAATGCAACAGCTTTTTTAAATTTTAAATTGCTTTAAAACAAGAAAATATGTTAGCAAACTGTGTGATGATTTGTTGAGGATAGTAAGAGAAATAACTGTGTAGGGAAGCAGGTTTCCTTCTGTTGCTGCTGTTGTTTGGGGGTTTTTGGTTGGTTTTTGTTGTTAATATTATAAAGCAAACAGGAAGGGATGCACTGAAATAATGCAATTCGACATGTGATTAAAATAGAGTTATTTCTTGTTTCAACTGGATTTTCTTGTTTTCTTGCTTGGACGCCTACCCAAGCATTCAGTAGAGTTTGGCTGAATACTGAATGTGGTTAAGAAATGTCCAAGAAGTTCCCAGCACTTATAAACTGTGTGAGCATTCTGCATGGCCAGAATTAGCACTGATCTGTGAAAAGAAACTTTTTCACACTGGTTGTACTCAAGTTTGATGTATAGATGACATAGAATTGGATACTTCTTTATGCTAAATGGTTAGAAAAGAGGGAACAGAACTCATTCTTCAAGAGGCTGGAGAGCAGCTGCCAGTTCAGGGTTGGACACTTTTCTGTTTTAATATTGCACTTGTTGAAAAATGCAGATTTAGGTCAGTCAAAATCTGATTATGAACCAATGTTAATAAGTGATTTGTTAGCAACAGACTTTTCTGACTGAAAGTTAAAATTATTTGTTTGCTGCTTCCCCAAAGAGAATGTTTCACTAAAATATTTACACTTATGTTTTGAAATAGAAGGACAAAGAAAAGCAACCTAAAAACAAAGTGACATTTTATTTGGCTGAAATGATTGATGAGAGGAAATGGAAGAGGGGAATAAGGGAGTATTTCATACTGGAAAACTGTTTTCCTTTGTTTACCTGTTTGTTTCAGGTCTGAATAAATCAAACCACTTCTTGATGTTTTGGTTTGGCCAGTGCTTTTTATCCTCAGGGCTGTCAGTCAGTCTCAGAGGACCTGCAGAACAATATCTCCTGGGATCACACTTATCTGTGCCCAAAGATGATATCTCAGGGGTTCTGGGGAAGCCACAACTTGCTTTTTGATCAACCTGGATGCATTTTTCTGACATCAGTTTTTTCACCCTTTGAATCCAGATAAGCCTTTCACATCTTTGCAAAGTATGATACAAATTAGTACTTGCAACAGTATCTCAACTGTATGCCAGGTATACAACAGTGATCTCAGCTCATTTTCAAGGCAGATAATTTAGATTCAGTAAGAATAAATGACTGACCCATTGTTACTTTAACAATCCATTTGTGAAGTGCAAATGATTAATTGGAAGCTCTTGCCTTCCTTTCACCTGGCCAGAATGATTTTATCACAATGTAGGGAATAGACCATAAACAAACATCTCCATCAGAAATCTGTAATCTTTTGTTGATGGCTTGCTTGGCAGGCTCTGTGGATACTCTGGGACATCTTCCAAGCAAGGCCCAAAGAAATTAATTGTATCCTAACCCGTTTTGAAATATAGGTCAGCCTTTCATGGCTTTGCTAAAGCAAAGGCAACCTTAATCATCCAAGACAGTAAAACCTGGAAAAGGTGGAGGTTTTCAGGCTCTCCCATTGAGGACCTTCCAGGACAAAATAACATTCTGACTGCCCTGAAGATAGCCTTACTGTACAAAGGGAAGGGGAAGGGGAAGGGGAGGAAAGGGGAGGAAAGGGGAGAGGAAAGGAGGAAGGAAAGGGAAAGGGGATGGGATGTCCTAAAGCCTGGAACTTCTTTTGGTAGTTTCTCCTACTCTTTCAGTTTCTTTCTTCCTAGCCACCTTTCAATTCCCAGAACATGAAGCCAGTTTTTAAAACTGGAAACTGAAGCAGAAATGTTTAGTGACTCAATCTGAGAAAAAACAACAAGGAGTTCAGAAAGTTGGACTCACCTTCTAACACTGGAATCACCAAATAGCTCCTCTCTGGAGTGATTAAGTCATCAGATGGGATGATGAAGCAGACTCCTGTGGGAGGCTGTTGACGTGGTTCTGATGAATTTTGCTCCTCAGCCCCTTCTGAGACTATTGATCCTTCTGGCCCCAGCATGCTGCCCGTGCTCTGCAGGGGAGGCAAAGCCACCCCAATGGGGCACAATATTCCCCTGCTAAGTTCTTACAGAGCTGGTTGGCCTCAGCCCAGAGACGCTGTCCCACTTAGGCCAGTCACATGTATGAACATAAATGTTTGTTTGCTTGGCTTATTTGCAGAGCATTTTGTAGTGAATTTGCTTCTTAGAATACATTCTTCATCATATCAGGGAAACAACTAGTTAATTTTTAACCTTTCCTCACCAAAAGATTTAGTAATTCTTTATCTCCTTGATGCAAATTTGCAGTACCAGTGTCAGAAAAGATGATCATCAGCACTTATTTCCTGGATGACTACAGAAATATCAAGACAAACTGCACTTATTTAAGGGTACATTTCTCAATGCTCTCAGGCTTTCCTGCTGTCTTAACATCAGCAGCCATATAACCATTCTCTAAGCTTCCAGTATTTTTCCTAACTTAGTGTAAGCAAATATTGATTGTGACTAAGATAGTAACTGAGTTCATTCATGATAATAGATGGTCCATTGGCTGCACCCATTAAAGCTCCTTTAAAAGCAAGAAAGAACTTTAATTGCCTGGAGAGACATGGGATGATATTGCAGCAGATTGAAACCTATTAATAATAGTAAATTCAAGGTTTACCCTAGCTTGTTTATGCTTGTTAGTATTAAAGCTTCCCATGGAATAGAAAGATGACTAAAAGGGTCATTTCAGACAGAATACCAGCCTGATTATGCAGCTTTTGTAAAACACCCTCTTTAATCACTAAGAATATCATCATACAAAGCCGCAGTACTTTCTTGAAAAGACTCAGTTCTCTATTAAATGGGATTTTTCTGCCTTACCTGAAAGATCTGTAAATTATGCATTTGTTTTATGCCCTATCATTTTGTTTGCCATAGGAACAGAGGACCAGAGGGCATCACTGAATTCCTAAGAATTACTGCAGAGGAAGGATGTACAGTTTTTCAACTTCTAGCATCTGTGTCTATTTGAAAACCATAAACAATTACAAATATGTCTGCATGTCTCAATGAATGATTCTAGAGTCTTTTGTAAGCCAAGACCTCCAAGATATTAACAAAATTCTGCTTCAAGCAAATACTAATGCCTGGCAGATGTATCTCAGGTCTTCTCAAACTTCAGTAAAGCTTGGTTCATGTCGTACACAGGCAATGAGTTTCATTTTTGTAGACACACAAGCAGAAGAAACTTTATCCAAGAAGAAAGGAGTAGTAATCTAAGGGTTCCTTTATCATATATTATTCCAGAACCACATGGTCTTCTTTCAGTTCTCAGAATCACCAGTGCTTCAAGCACGAGAGCTGCTGAACTTCCTCAGCTTTTTCTCGGAGATCTGTGGCCCTGCTAGCACAGCTCCTCCTGTACATGTGTCAAAGCACCTGTGAAACAATACCAAATTAGCATGGTGGGGTTTCATAGCCATGCTGCACCAAGGGAAACAGTGAAACAGAGATCTGGCTTCTTCAACCTATTATCTCCCCTGGGAGATAATATATCTCTAATTTATCTGAAACCAATTCCATCATTAAAATTGGCAGGCATGTGAAGGGGACTCCTGAGGACAGTTTCCATTACACTCTGCAATATACAGAACTTTGATTTTTTTTCTGAATTTACAATGAAATTAAATACTATATTTACTATGAGGTCATTCCATAATTTTGGAGGTTTTTAATAAAAAAACCCTCCTGTGTTTGGCAGGATGTCTAAAGCTGACATCAGCAACATCTGGGAGCACAAAGTAGCACCTCACAGATGCTCAGCAACAATCTCACTGAAGCTAATGGCAAAGACATTTGTTCAATGCATACAAAAATTAGGCCCCCAGCCAACATTTTCCCATTTGAAGTTAGGCACTGCAGTCACTACTGAGTACCACAAACATGTTCCAAATCTGCCTGCAACAGCATTACATTTTTTCAGAAATGAAAGAAAATCTTCTGCAGTTAAGTATTACTGCCTTTTTTATACAACCTAAAAAGTTTAGAGCAAAGGCAAATGGAAATTTGACAGATCTGTCATACAGAAAGTCAATATCACTACTTGTTCTTCAAGAATTCTTTAGACTACCATGCCTTGCCCCCTGCCAACAGCTGAGGGAGACCCTACAGTCACCCCCTCTTGGGCAGCTAAAGAGTTTTGGGGAAGGAGTATATTTGAAAATGAATGAGGAAAAGCAACTCCTAAGTGCAGTGGGTTCATCTTCATTTTTTAGGCACTTTGCTGATTCTGCTGTCAGCCCTAAATGCCATCTTATCAGCAGACTGAGAAGTCCACTCCCTAGTTTCTTGCATATGCAGTTACTGTTCATTATTTTTCTCACAATGCTTGACTTAGCATTAAATTAGCCTCACAGACAGAAGATAAATAACTGTGAGTATTTTTTGCTTTGAAATGGGGAAAATCATGCTTCTGTGATAACACAACAAACATCAAACAAAATGGTCAGTTGCATACACCAGCTGAATTTAAGGTCACCTCTTAGAAAAGGTCTTTTTCACTCAATTTGCAATAAGTTAAGATGTGACCTGTGCTCCTAACATAATAATCCAAAGACCTTCAGTGAACTTATTCCATTTCCAGAGAATGAGATACAGGAGCC
This sequence comes from Onychostruthus taczanowskii, assembly GCF_017590055.1. NCBI lineage: Eukaryota > Metazoa > Chordata > Aves > Passeriformes > Passeridae > Onychostruthus > Onychostruthus taczanowskii. Next base: position 3,844,006 of record NW_024505893.1, on the reverse strand, counting down.
CTACTGCCTATAAGGAATTCAAAAATTGTTTCAAACCCCACTGAGGTGTCTCGAAAGCAGAAAGCCTTTATTCACAGCAATTTCGGGGTGAGCATGTCTGTGTACTAAGAAGGTGGTCTGGCTGATGCTCTGAAACAGCAAAAGCACGAATACCTGGGACTTATGTGAAATGCATTCCAATGCAGTGTGAGCACAGGGTGGGCTGTTCACAATCCCAGACAGGTAGTTCAAAGTCATTGGAAGCCTTGAAAGCCACAAAGCACAACCACCTGTACAAAATGCAGAAGAATTTCAGGCATATGAAATCTGGACTGGAAGGAGGAAGGCAGCATGCCCTTCTTGAGAGGGAGACTAGGTAAGGGAGAAGGGATACAGGAGGCAGTTTCTGTGTTTCAGAAGAAAAGCCATGACCTCAAGAGAACTCCTGAGCATATCAAACACCTGAGAACCTATGAGACCAGTAAGAGAAGGGAGACACAGAAATGTGCACAGTATTTTATCATTTCCTTGCACTGAAAGTAAAAGGAGATAGTGCCTCTAAATCTTTCCATAAGCATGTCTGTAGGTTTTAGCCATATGTTCAACTAAAACCCTAAAGAAATATTTCTAAATCCAGAGCACCTACAGGGAAAATCCCCTAAGCAATAAAGTGATTTAGCACCAGATCTGATAACTCATGGAGGCTGAGCTACCTGTTGCTCTTCCTCTGCAGTATCCAGAGACAGGGATCCTCTGTCCAAAACTTCATTGGTTCTGCAGTCTGTTCAGATAAATGTCTTTGGGAGAAGCAAGACCCAGCTGGGAGCTGCCTCATGAGTACCTGGGCAGCAAGAGCTCTTGGCAGTGCAAAAGCAAAGCCCCACAAAGAGCTTTCCAGCGAGGTTTTGTTTCCGTGAACTGCAGTTTGTGTCAGTCAGTACAGGACCATGCTCCACACTGGGACATTACACGATACTGGAACATTTTCCATTTCACAATATAGCTCTTTTGAATTAACGTGATCAGCTGAGTCCTCTTGGGGAAACTCCTTCCCAGCTACAGAATTCCACTGCAAGGTGCTTTGGTATCTGTGAAAGAGGAATGTTTTAGCTAGCTTGACTGCTTTTAAAATTTCAACCATCACTTCAAATGCCATAAAATTGGCCTTTTCCCTCATGTGAGCACAATTCACTTCAGGGCACTGAAGCAAGGCAAGATTGTATTTGTGCCTGTGTATTGCTCATTCAGGTGATCAGGGGGAAAAAATCACACTCTGTTGGCTATGTGTTGGATCCTACAAGGTATGAAAATCACAACACACTCTGCCCAAACATGTGCTGCTTCCAGCATGCTCTGTTCTTACACATGAACATTAAAAGCTCTCTTATGCCCACCAGTATCCAAAGACTTGCAAACTGGTGCACCTTCATTTATGCAAGTTGGAGCAAGGAGAATGACAGGACAGGTAATGCTCTCAAATGTCCCCATGCTGTTCTATGTAGTGCCAAATATAAGATGGAATCATATATATATATATATATATATATATATATATAATAAATAAATAAATAAATATGTATTTTATATATATATATATATTTATATACATATATATATATGAGAATGGCATTTCCACAATTATAAGCACAGTAATTTGTCTTACTTCATTTCTGGCCCCAAACCTGCTTTGTAGGATGAGATTTCCCATTTTATAACCTGACACTCAGCGTTGATTTGTTTGGTTTTCTTAATGGGCAAAACAGTTGTACTGATGCACCCTGGTGCTGGGTGATATTAACAATCAGTGGTTCATGGCTGACACTTGAAAGCAGGAGCTTTAAGTGATGGATTAAACTTGTCATTCAGAAGCTCCATTCTGCTTTTATCTGTGGCATGCTCTGTCCTTGATAAAGATTCTCACCAAATAAGAAAAAATACTCAGGGCACTCAATAACAAAAGAGAAAAGATTAATCTGGATGAAAGTGAGAAAATATTTCATACAAGTGGTGACTCATCTATTTTTATTTTCCTTGCATAATTCCAGGGATCTGTAGATAGCTGTGGCTGGGGAATAACCTATGAAAAAGAAGCAGCTTGGCTGGAATTGAGAACCAAATTTGCAATCAGGCACTTAATTAGAACACAAACACTGTCAAATAGTAACATTATCACCTATAATTGGTCCAACAGAAAGAAACACTAATTGTGACATTAGAGGATAGAATGCTTTCAGGCAGGATCTCTGTTAAAATGCAAACACTAATTGACATGATGAGGAAGACAAAAATCCAAGGTAATAAAAGAGGCTATTATGCTTTATCTTGGCAAATGGAAGGCTACTTTAGAAACACTCAATAGCTAAAGAAAGGGCAGGTGGTTTAAGCAAAGCAGTAAATGAAATAATGAGCATTGTTGATTCACTGCTTTTGTCTCAGGGAGCCAGAGTGATTACAAAGTGATGAGCAAGAGCCACAATCTACTTTCTGCCTCATTAGTGTAAATCCAAAGTAGCTTCATTGAAGTCAGTACAGTGGATATTTACAGGCTTTCAGGTCTGGCCCCTCAGTTACAAGCTCTGGGCTGTGAGCAGCAAGGCAGTGAATAAGGAATTCAACCCATGCCTTTCATGGATTGGGTGCTAATTGATCAGCAGTTGTTCAGCCTAACGCCAGTAAGGGAAGATCTACCATAGCACAGGCTGGGCTGGCAGCTGGATCCTGGTGGCCCAAGGTGTCTGTCAGGCAGTTTAGGTCAGCAGGCTTAGGAAGCAAGACTGCACTACATGGAGGGACTAAGGCTGCTTCTCTTTAAAGTTTGCTCTCTTCCTACACAGTCCCAAAGAAAATGTGCATCACCAGCCTCATTGTCAGCTCCCTCTGTATTCTTCCTTCCAAGCTAATGCATCTAGACACTAAAAATTGTATCTGGAAATAGTCCCCATCCTCAGCTGTCTCTTTGAAATAATTGTGTACAGACACTTTGCCTTGAGGGTTGCCACTGCACCTTGGATCTCACATCTCACCCAGAGCACAGATAACAGGTGACTTGTAGTGGAAATTCAGTGGAAGAGGGAAAACATAAATGCCATGTCCCTCTACACACCACTAGGAGTGTTAATACTCAATAGTCACTATTTCTTTCCAAAATCTAGCTGGAAAACACTGCTCCTACACATGATCTCCTTGTAGATAGCTTGGCTTTGTTCCTCAGTATTTTTCTCCTTTTTCTTTGGTGACACTCCAGTATGCCTGTCCAAATCAAGATCTCCACATTTGGCCGTGGTGAAGCCTTCCCAAAGCAGTGTTGCCTAAGGAGCTGACAGTTTATATTCTCAGCTAAGTACAAGCAGAAGTGCTAGAGCAAAGCAATTTCTGATGCTTGCTCAGTCTATTATAAACCCATCTTTCACACACAGCACTCCATTTCCAAGAGTTTTCTGACTGATGTTGAGGCTGCATGGTATTGCTCAGGTCTATTACCCCAGTAATATTTCCTAGGAAGTTCTGGCAAAGGTTTGCTAGAATGTGGATATGTGAAATTTACTGGGTCTTTCCCAACATCTAAACAGTAGAAATTAGATCCCAAACAGGTAATACATTTTTCCTGGCATGGATATCTTAATGCTTGAGGTTTGTGAATCTTTTATCAGCAGAATGTGCCTTCCATGGATGTCACACCCTCACCTCTCACACCTCACTGTACTTCCACAGAAGTCCCCTGTTTGACTTGTTCTCTTTCACTTTTTTGCTGATGCTGAAAGGCAGACCTACCAATGTGACTTTCCCCCTCCACAGTAAAGGTTAGCACTGTATTTAATCCCCCCTCCATCCTTTGAGACTACCTTGGTTTTCCTCCACTTTTCAAAATTAATTGCCAGCGACACAGTCAATTCATTAGCTAAATTAAAAACCTGGGAAGCATATTGTCCAGATCTGCTGATCCCAACCTATCAGAGAGTTGAACAAAGTATTTCCTTACCTGGCCTTCATTAGCAGCTGTATTGGCCAAGCTTCTATTCCTTTCCAATTGTCCGTACCACTCTCTCTGTTAAAGACCAATTAAAAAAAGGAGATGAAAAAGCAGGCCAGCAACTCAACCACTGGAGATCCCTCATTGATTTCTTTGCCTCTCTTCATGCATTAATGGGTCCATTTTCACATTTTCACTTTTTCTCTTTCAAAGTATTAACAGCTGTTCCTGTGCCATTGAAAGACTATTAATAAAGACACCTCTTCATTTCAGTTTTCAGCCCTAACTTTCTTGTGGTTTGTGGGAATGAAACAAAGCAATACAGTGGGAAAAGCACACATCTACATGCTTTAATGCACTACCTAATTTCCTTGGGAAAGGTAAATAACAGTCTGTTAGCTGGCACTTGTCTCAGAACTCTACTTAGTTTATTTTTGCTCATCAAGCACATGCAGATTATTATTTCATTGAGTGCCATGTGTGCCTTAGGCATTCAAGGCTGCATCACCACCCAAATGCCGGCAAAGATCACCTTCCCCCTGTCTTGTCTCCAGGCACCTCAGGGCTTTTTCCATATTGTCCCCAGGGAACATCCCCTCTACAGGTGGCAGAGCCACTTGGGTCTGTACAGCGCCTGCACCAGTGACACTGACCAAAACCATGTGCTGAAGTCAGGCACATCATAATACCCTCTCCTGATCAACAGCTTTTTGGGGGGCAAATATACTAGAGAAGGAAGAGCCTGAAAATATTAGAGTAGCTGATTCCACTCCAGGCAATATCACCCAGAAATATGAAAGGGGAGCGTGGAAGAAGGCTGCGGTGTGCCACAATACATTTTTTTAATCTAATTCTCAGAAAAGATCAGAGAGCAAAGGCTCCACTCATGCCAGCCTGACTTATCACTGGGGCCAGCTTTAACTTCCTAGTTAAGATAGGAGATAAGATAGAGGTCAATAAGGTGCCCATATAAATTCCAAAATAAAGAGTAAATTTGAGAAGATATGGTCTATCTCAGCAAGATGGTGAGCATAAAGGAATCAATTAAATTGTTCTGCAACATTATCTGTAACAAATTATTCTGTACATTAGTTGAAAATCTGAACTGTGCCCAGGGTCTACCCAGTTACACTCAATAGGAGACTTACTAATCACTGAAATGAGCCTAAGCATTAGACTCAAATTGATTGAATCCCAGGGGAAAATACTGAGAACTGAAACCTGTAGAAGTCCCACAGCAGCAGATTCATTTGATGGAAATCTGATTGATCTGTGCAAGCAGGAAAAAAACCCCATAAGAAACTGATCATTGAGATTTTTAGAACATTTCCTGTGGCCAGCATACAATAATCTGCAATAACAGACATTTTCAGTAGCACATGAAACTGTGGCAGAGTATGACAGTCCAAAAGAACATGGTGAAGAGGGCAGGTTTGAGGATGTAGTTCCCAGTCCAGGGATATTTTGCACATTTGTGCAGGTTTATAAGGCTATCCACTAGAGAAGAAGAGGTGGAATGAAAAGACAGGAGCACAGGATTAATTCAGTCTACTTAGCATTTATTTCGAGTAAGTAATCTGAGCTCAAAGCAATAGAAGCATACAGATCGATTTGAAATCCTTCTGCACTGGATTCTATGTTACAGCACTTATGCACTTCAGTTTGTTTGCCGTTGTGGACTAGTGATGCACCAAGCATAATACAACATTGTGACTGTTGTGGCAGGAAAGCTGTGATTAGAAGAGAGGGTCCTGGGGAGGTGGGGCAGTACTGAACCGAGCCAGCTTCCTGCTCTGCCTGGAGACTTTCAACCTGGACTCACTCCCTGGAGGATGGTTCCAAGGGCTGCCTGTGCATGTGTGAACAAAAGGGTGAGAAAAATGTGGTTTAGATAAGAGGCCTGCACCAGGTTAACTATGAAAGGAAGTGGGTCAGAGCCTCTCACTCTCTTTTTTCCCCACTGTTTGCCCCAGCTCTGGACCATCTGCATGAACTGGTGACATTCTCTGTTTTCTCTTCTCTGCCTTTATTTATCTTCTCCCTTGCTTTTCTTGGGCAAAGCATGGCTATTCCATGCTCCATAATGTTTTTTGTGGGAATGGGGAGCTTGTGTAAGTGTTTTGTGACCTGTGAGCCAGCACCTTTGAGAAGTTTCTTTTGAGGTCTTGAAAGTTCATGGCAGTGTACAGTACAAAATTAAAAGCTTGTTAGCCACCACATGTGGAAGCTTATTGTACAAATTTAAGGGCTCGTTAGTCAACACCTTTTGAGTCTCAGTAGTGAGCTGGCTGCTGGAGTTGAATGAACTATTAGAGTTCCCTGACCCATGGCCTGGTGTCTTTGTTCAGCCTGGTGAGAATTTATAACAAATATCATGGCTCTCCCTGCATCATCTTCTTTAATTAAACAACACCACCACCAAAACAAACAAACAAACAAACAAACAAACAAACAAACAAGAAAAAAACTTGTTGTACATCTGGTTCCCTGTGCTATGTGAAGTTCTCCTCCCTCTCAAACCTTCCCTGGTGCCTCTTCCCCTGGAAAAGTCTTTTTCAGGAGAAACCCTCTTTTTCTAGGAGAACAGTTTTTATGAGAAATGGATGCACATTTCTCCTGGAACAGTCTGTTCCAGGACAGGTGCAGTTGCTGAAAGCTTTCCATGTCCTGGGTCAGATTTCCCTGACCAGCTCCTGGGTCCTTGCACACTGAGGGTCCTGACACTGCGTTGCATGGAGGTAATTCAGGTTGAATCCTGTGTGCCCTGACAACCCCTGCAGGCCCAGCAGCACAGACATTCACAGTGGGCTGGCTTGAGCAGCTGCTGCCCTGGGCTGGGGGAAAATGCTGTGTCTGCATTGCTGCTCTTTTCTCCCTTCAAGGGCCTGGTCAGAAACACAAGCTGTTTCCCCTGGACATGACCATGGTGGCTGAAGACAGATTCTCCTTGGTGCACACCAGCCAAGCCGTGGGAATGTCTCTGGCAGGCCTGTTGTGCCAGCTTTCAATCCCCAAGATGCAGGAATTAAGTTAGGTCCAAGAGAAAGTACAGCTTTCGATTTTAAGTGACTGCTTTATTTGTAGATTCTAGGCAATGCCATGCCTAAAGGAGAAGTGATAGTTAAAAATCTGCCCTTTTCACAAAAAATGCAGGAACTCAGAGACCTTTGCAAAAGTCTTCTTTGGCTCTTTTACACTCCAGCTGCACTGGAGTACATTCCATTACTGCACTGATGTGGCACTAAAGCAACCACTCAACTTCAGCTCATTGGTAAATATGAAGGATGGAGGAAGATAAATGTCCTGCTTTGAAAGAAATCCCTTTTTGGACTCCTACCAGTGGATGAACTGTCCTGGGCAGCTTGCTCTGTGTGAGCCTGCTCAAGGAGGGGAGTTGGACAGAGGACCTCCACAGATCCCAAAAGGCCATCAGTGGACATCGCTGTGCTGAGCCATGTGACAGAACAAGCAGGGAGCTGGCAGCTGGAGTTGTGGCTTTGGCTCAGAGACTCCTGAAAGCTGATGTGTCACTGGTACAGCCTGTCCCAGCCCTTGCCCTGCCCTCCTCCAAGCCTTGGGCATCTGTGGAGGCTCTCTGTCCCCCCAGAACTGTACCCAGTGACTACCACAAACCAGGTGTCTTTGCTCGTCCAGGTGATGTCCTCCCCTGGGGTCCCACACCTGCATGGTGACACTCACGGGACAAGTGACAGCTCAGCCAGAGCACAATCTTACCTTTCCTTCCAAAACTCACCTGGTGAGCAGCAAAGTTGTCCTCCATTGCCAGACAGGGCCATTGGAGGCTCTTGCTTGGGATCAGCCTGCAAGAACCAGGATCTGCTCACAGAGCAGCCCCGCAACAGAAGGGGCACTGGGGAGCTGCCACCCAGCCCCAGCAGCCTGAGCATGGCAGAGCAAGGACCCTCTGCCCTCCTGGGCTCTCTGCTCTGCACAACAGCCTTCCTCCCAGTGCCACTGTCAAGGACATGCTGGAATTCCTGGTGCCTCTCAAATCCCTCTGCTTGCTAAAAGGCACCACAGACCCTTCATCCCTCCCACACCAGTTCACTTCAATAGCGACACATCCCTGGCATCCCAGCCCAGCCACAGGGCAGCCATCATCACCATCATCTGCCAGCCTCTCCAGACTCCTGGTACTGTGTATCCTCTGGGTAAAAGACAAGGAGTGGAAGAAGGGCAGCAGTGATGCCTCTGCTGCTTGGCTGGGGGACAGAGCCAGGGATGGCACCCTACTGGTGGGTCATGATGGGACTGAGACCCAAAGTCATTAAAACTGAAAAGTAAGGGATTAGGCTTCACATGTTGAGCAAGGTGAAATAAGAAGAGCGTGGGCTCTGAAATAAGAAGAGCTGGGGGAAAGCAAGGGTGTGTCCAAAGCTTTTGCAGCCAGAGAAATGCCAGCTTCTTGGATGAGCTTTGAATCAGCTCACCTGTATGAGCCTAAACACAGAAGTGGCGTGGCTTTTTTTTGTATAAACTCTATTATTTAACTAATCCTTCAGCAATTGCCCTGAAGTTCCTTCCTCAACGCTTCTGTAGAGAAAAGATCATGGTTCCCTTTCCTAGCATTGCGCCTGCAATTACACTCTGTGGCACTACAATTATGGAGGCATTACACTGTGGTTCTGCTCCACAATATCTGTATATTAACATTAATTTGATATAAGCACAAGAATAACTGCACGACAGAATAATTGCACTCTAATGATTATATAGTTAAAGTACCTGGATTATAAAAATATACATGCATTAAGTATCAAACTAAAGAGATAATAATAAGTCATTAATTCATATAGGCAACTTCCAGAAATATGAATGAGTTATGATTAGCTATCCTAAGGCACAGCACTAATGTAATTACAGTAATTAAATTGTATTTATGAAGGGTAAAAAAGGGGAAATTGTTGCATGAACCTTTCTTAAGGCTGTTGTTTTCATGCAGAAATGGAAGAATTTTGATTAGTTTTTTAGAATGACTTATACTCTAAGATTTCTCTCCCCCCTACTTGTCGCTTCTTATAATTTTTTTTTCCTTTCTCTACTGAGGAAAGACATGCAGGGTTGTTTTATGGACGTCAGCCTTTAAGGAGGTAAGGAAGGAAGCCAGGAAGGAAAGGAAGGGAAGAAAGGAAAGGAAGAGAGGAAAAGGAAGGATGGGGAGGGAGGACAGAGGGAAGGAAAGGGAAAGAAAGAGAAAGGGAAGGAAAGCAAAGCGGACAGGTATGTCCATCATTGCCTGCACAGAGAGAAGAGGCGGGGAACGGGACCCCAGAGCCCCGCACCACACGGGGGTGGCAGCCGGGCTCGGCGCCCGGTGCCCGCCTCCAGCCCCTCCGGGCCATGTGGAGGTGCAGCTCCAGCCGCGCTCTTGCCGGGTCCCCCGCCGCGGGCACCAAGCGCCCGCTGCCCGCCCCCGCTCCCGGGGTCGCGCGTGTCCCGGCCCGCTCCCGCGGGACCGCGCTCCCCATGCCGGCTCCGCGCCCGCCGGGCCAATTTTTTCTTCAATGAACGCTCCGCCCGCCCCGCCCCCGTTCATTTGCATAATGAGCGCTACCGGGGACGCCATTGGCTGTTGGGGGGCGCGCTCGGGCGTGACGTCAGCGCTCGCTGGGTAATGCCTGCGTTGTGGCGGGTAGTTGGAGCCGGCAAAGCCCGCGCAGCGGCGGCCCCGGGCGGAGCGGCCGGCGGCGGCCCCGAGCTCCCTCCGCAGAGCACCGCGCCGGCATCGCGCTCCCCGGCGCCGCTCCGCGGGCGCAGGACGGGGCGCTGCCGGCCTCCCGCGGGTCATGGCTGGGGACAGGCTGCCCGCCCGCCTCCTGGCCGCCGCCTGCCTCGCCTTGAGCTTGGCCCCGGGGGCGGCGGGACCGCGGGACACCCCCGGCCTCTCGCGGCTGCAGAGGAGGAGCCTGGCGATGGACTTCGTCGTGCCCTCGCTGTTTCGCACCTACGTGCGGGAGCTGGTGCTGGGGCCGCCGGGGCGCGCCGCGGCGCGGTGCCGCCTGCGCCTGGACTGCGCGCCCCTGCTCCGCGCCGCCCGCGGGCCTCCGCGGCCGGGCGGCGGCTGCGGCGCGCCAAGCAGCTGGTGCTGGAGGTGGGCGAGGGCACCGTGCGGGACGGCTGCGCCGGCGAGCCGCCGCCGGGCTCCGGCGGGGCGCACCTGGAGTTCAACCTCACCGAGCTCTTCGCCTGGTGGCTCCGCGCCGGCGACGGGCGGCTGCGGGTGCGGCTGATGCCCGAGCGCCGCGGCGCCCTCCCGGGCAGCGAGCGAGGGCTGTCGGCGGCCATCCGCGCCGCCCGCCCCCGCCTCCTCTTCTACGTCTCCGCGGCAGGTGAGCCGTGCGTTGCATGCCGCGCACCGCGCCGGGCAGCGCCCCTCGCCCGCTCCCGCGCAGCCCCCGAACGCCGTGCCCCCGCGGTGCGGTGCGGTGCGCCCTCCCCGCCGGGACACGCGTCCTGCGCCCCGCACCGTCCCGGTCGCTGACAGCCCCGGGGATGCGGGAAGCGCTGCTCCTCCGAGCAGTCGCGCCTTCCCGTCACGGCTTGTCCTTAAGGGCTGCGCTTTACCGGTGCGAAATGTATCGAAGCGCTTTGGTGGGGCCAGCAGGACTGTTTTGAAAGTGATGAGGGGTTTTTACGAAACGTCAAGAGTTCCTATGTGCTAGAAAGCCGCAAGCAAGACCTAGAAGGTTAAAGTGTCATTAGTCGAAGGACAGCAAGATCAGGTTCTTTGAAACTTAAAAAATATCATCCTAAAAAGGGATGCTTCCACAAAGTGCTAAGAGTGTTTTCAAGGTTATGTGCAAGCAGACCAGGGAACACATACATCTCCAAAGCTGGGTCTGGCTCCCGATTTTGTACATTAATGCTACTATCTCTATTACTGGATATTGATATTAATATTATTATTCTCCTTTAAACATAAAATATAAGGGCTGATTGACATTTTAAAATCACAAAGGATCCTTAGTGAACTGCATTCTATCAGCTACAGTACCAGAAGTTGTACATCTGAGAAGGCTCATGCAGCACTGGTACTTGTGTGAAGAGAGAACCTGGCTTACAATTTTGGTTCTGGTGGGCGGTGATTGGCAGTCACAGTTTGGGGCAGCTCCTTTATCTCAAATCAGGACTCTGTTATGGGCCAGTGATCAAGAGAAATTTCCATTCGGTGTGTGCATTGTATCTTTAACAGAAGCTGTGATTCAGCCTTTCCTACTAGAAGAATATAATACCTAGAGGACTGCAGGTCCAAATAATTTGTCACAGTGAGTTAAGTCAGACACCTTTTATGAAGCTTTGTAGAAGTCAGTGGTGTGTCCCTGAGCAGCCACCTACTTAATGGACCACAGAATACACTTCAGTAAATTCACAAGAGGAGGAGAAGTCACTGCTGGGCTTTGAATGCAAAGTTGGAGCAACTGATTTTTGATGCTCATCTGAAAAGATGGGATAACCATCTGAAGAACTACAAATGGAACCCATCTCCTTCCTTGCTGCCTGAAATGAAAACCAAAGCTGACTGTCAGTATAGGCTGTGTGTGAGTAAGTCCTGCAGCTGTGGCTAAAGTGAGGTACCCAGGTTAGCTCTTCCTGTGTTGGATCTGGCAGGGATAACACAGAGGTGCTGTCCGCCACAAGGTGGCTAGGTGAGGCCAACATCCCCCACCTCCAGCAGGTCTTGCCTTGCTACATTGCTGTAAAGAAAGAATAATTAAAAATTAAAGACACCAAACCCTACTGTCTCATTTTCTTTCTGTTCGGGGGATTTGTTGTGATTAGCACTTGTTTCGATTTACAGATCTCCTCGGGCAGTAAAGCCTTAGTTGCAAATGCCATTTTTACTCGGGTACTTACAGCAACGATGGAGCTTGAGGACATGCATTTGTCTTCTTAGAGGATGAAGGTGTGTTTTTAACCTGAGGGAAGGGCATACGTAAGAACTGACAGGTTCTCTGATGTGAATACAATGCAGATGGAGCTTTAACCAAAGCTATTAAAACTCACAGGCTTGATTTTGTCTGTTGTCTCACTGTTCAGGAGAAATGCGTGTTTTTCCAGATCAGTAGGAAGCTATGCCCCTGTAAAATCATGTTGGAGAGAAAACTCTGCTGTTCTTACTGCAACACAGTCGTGCAAAGTCAATCACAGAGGAGGCAGGAAAAGGAGGAGCAGAGGGAAGGAATATGGACCTCCTTTACCTATATCGAAGTGGTAACTTCTCCTTGCAGCTGTTCATAATCTCCTTTAAAAATCCTGGTCTCTTTCTGAATTGCACCTCTGCTTTTTCAGCAGTGACTCCTCAGCATAGTTACACTGTTTATGGCTTTGCCCTGCTTTTGTAACGTGGGTTTGTTTAACAACATTAGGAAATCCATTCCTCCTGCTTTGCTAAGGTGCTGCCTATGTGAGCACCATGTGTCACTGCCAGCCTTAAATCTGTGCTGTGCAGCCCTGCCGACAGCAGGATGTGCTGACACAGTGATAACAGCACGAACAGCATCCACCAGCCTGTCAGATTCCAGCAGTTATTGACACCATTGCAGCTAATGTGCACGGGGCTTAACTAAAGCCCTTCCTAAGGCAACTGAGCCTTTCCTTCATTGCTTAAGCTAATTGGAAATGGATTTCAAACAACACAATCCTCCCATCAACAATGGAAAACTGCTTCACTTATGTAGGCATACTGGGCTTTTGTTTTTCCTCTTGTCTGCTGGAGATGTCCAGGGTTGCAGTACTTCCCAGAAAAATGTATAATTACCTTGCTAAATTATTTTCACCACATTATCCTCCGTGTGAATGGAGAATGAATTATATTTTAGGGTGAGAAAAAATGGCAAGGGGATGAAGTCCCACTGACCTTAGAGGTGACAAGAGAGTCCTATAAATAATGCTTTATTCTCTTTAACTTATACTTTCATTTGTTGGCTCAAAGATAAATTTAACTGGAGTGAACCCTTTCCTTTTTTAATAGCATGCTTGCACAAAGCATAAAGCACTTTGTCTCAGTCTGTTACTGAACAATTAGTAAAGGATGTACTTACAGGCAGCTGTTGTTCAGCAGACAAGCCATGAAGTTGAATTTCTACATGGCTCTTCTGCAAATATTCTTGATGCCAGATTTCTCTCACACTCTTCCTTGTGGGAACAGAGCATCCTGCAAGAAGCTTCCATTTAGAGAAACTGCATGGAACTTTCATTCAGTTGGAATAGGACCAAACCTCAGCCCATCTACCGTTTCTGTGTCAGCTTGGCCCTTTCAAAATTGGGTACAAGAAAGTTTTCCTGTCTTGGAAATGCTTTCAGATCTAGTACTGTCTTCTTAGTCTTCTCCAAGTGCTTCTCTGGGACAAAAGAAAATCCAATTAATTTCAATATTTTCTGTATGAAAGACACACAACCGAGAAATGCAGAGGAAGGGAGAAAGAAGCTTGGACAGGAGTGCAGCGCTGCAGACCTCCTGGATTTAAGGTCAACATCTCAACTACCGTGTTGCTGTTGACTTTGCTGTCATTGTCTGTGGTTTTGACTAGAAACTCTGCTGTGCCTCCAAGGAAACCTTTCCCAAAAGAATCTAATGAAAACCAGTACATTGCCATGGGACTCTGAACAGCCAGTGTGAACATTACTGTCAGGAGATTTTCAGGCTGGCTTTAGTTCTGGTCTTACAGGATTTGCTGTATAGTGTTGAACCACAGTGGGTCCCTGTAGCAGTGTACTCTGGACAGGTTGTTGAGCTTTCTTGGGGGAAAAAATCCAAGAGCCCTTCCACTCTTACCCTGCACTGGTATTTGGATTTTTTTCATGTTAACCTCACAGGTAACCAGTTCTCTCACTACAGGGCACCTGACCCACAAATGTTGCTAAATAGGTTTCTTGTGAGTTTACCCAGGAAATTTAATAAGCTGAAATGGCCATAAAATAACTTCCCATGAAAATTAATTGCTACTTACATATGCAGAGGTGGGAAGCATATGTTAAGAAGGGGCATACAGGGTTGAAAATGAGTCATTCTTTCCTCTAAAGGTCAATGTACTTTCATTCATGAAATAGATTTAACATTCCAATTATATTTTTTAAATAGCAATGCATAACTTTTCATCCTCTGGCTAGGCGAAATATTAGTCCTGCACTGTGGCCTTCATCTAAAATTTTATTAACTTGCCACATGTATTCTCCCTGAAACTGTCTGCATTCACTACATACCAATGCTATTATAATGCTGAGGCAATTAGGCTTTACATCTTTAGGGGAGTGCTACTATACACCTGAACTCATTTGCAGGAGGAACCCTTTGCCTAGAGATTAGAAAGAACTTCAGACTAGATAAAAATGTGGTTTTGAAACTGGACATTTTGTAAATGAAAATCAGAGCTCCAAGCTGAAATCTGACTGTGCTGAAGTCTACAGAATTATTTCTGCGTATTTTAGAGGTACCAGCATTTAATCAAGGTCTCTTAGTTATATTTTTCATTATATTTTGGTTTTGTTTTGCTGCCTTCAAATGATACCATTTGGAGTTGTGTCATACTGAGCAGAAAACTGGTAAAAGATATTGGTCACTTTGCAGTTGCTGTCTGGTTTTCTCTCACCCTCAGCTGTGTGCCACACCTGAGATCTGATCTTGCTCTTCTCATAAAGCAGTGGCAGAGCTTGCTGGATGAGACTGAGGCACTGCCATCAGGCTTCTGAAAGGTGTCTGCTGTAGTGCAAGTGGCTTTGCTCTTTGCTGGGGTTTTGTGCTTTGCCTCGTCTATCAGGACAGCTTTGCCAGTCTGAGGCTTAAAGATAGCGTTGAGTTGCACTTGAGTTTACTCTGGACATGAACTAGTGCAAATCAAGAATTTTCTGTTCTATCCTTGGGTTGTCAATGGTACCAGTGGGTTGCCTATGGATTACCAGTTGCTAAATCAGTGAATCATGGGTGTGCTTAGGAGCATCTTAGACTTTCCTGCCCTATTAGATATGTAGCACTTCCCTCTAGACCTCCAGTCATTGGTACTCTCCAGAAATGTAGATATGGCTAGTTCACAGTGCCTCTTCTTGAACTGGAAATGCTTCTTGAAGAGGAAACTGACTGTCTAGTGGTGGGGTTTGCCTGGCTTTGTGAACAGTATGATCCTTGATCCTACTGCTGTCCTGCTTGTTCCTGTCCAAGTCACTTTCCTACTCCATCAGCACTGAGAAAACTCATGGCTTATGAGTCTTTAGACTCATGATGCCTTGTCCATGTTGACAATAAAAATTTGGCTTGCAAAGCCCTGAGGCTTTCACAGTAAAACCACTGGGATTTGCAAATTTGTTGCTGATTATTGACAGATAATGTTAGAAATGATGCTCAGTGTTTGAGTGGTTCACAGGAAGTGTGATGTGATCACATGGTTTTGTTTTCCCAGAGTTATGTGGTGTTGCTGATCCTCATTGGGAGCCAGGATTATGCACAGTGTGTTTATGATTTCTAGATCTGTTTTCTGCAAATTTTGTTTACTTTTAGGCTTATTGTTCTTATGAATGTTCTTATTCATAAGCATGTTCAGTAAAATAGCCATAAACAAACACCAAAAGGGGCACAAGTAACAATTTATTATGTTTGAATGAACATTTATGGCACGCTGAAAAAAAAACGTTTTCTCTAAACTTGCTGTGCTTTTATTTGCACATCCTTAAAAACAGGGAATAAATATCTACAGTAAAGAAGTGCACAGGGAAACTTAAGTGCTTTATTACACAAAAGCAGAGACATTCTTCAAAATCAAAGGCAGTTTTATAGTGTCTGAGTGAATTGGATCCTGAAGTAATCTGGTCATTTGGTTCTCTGCACATCTCAACCAAAGATTACATGATAGGAAATAAAATGTGTGTTTCTGACAATGTTTGTGAATTAGCCAAAGGAAGTAGAAGAGTTGAAGGGAGACTGGCAGGATTTAGCACTTACAAAGTTCCCAGCTAAGTGAGTCTTGTCTTAATAAAGAACATCCCACCTTTTGGATACATCAGTGCTAACTCCCTTGGAGTGATGATGTTTTGAGAATCCAAGTTGCTTCTCAAACAGCAAGCAAGGAAGCACTGCTTGTCCTGGCTGAGAAGGGAGAATGTTGTGAAGGCACTGAAAGAAGGTTTATCCTTTATGGTTTCTTACTTTAGATATCAGACATTTGCACAGAATGGGGCCCCAGCACTGCTTGTCCTGGCTGAGAAGGGAGAATGTTGTGAAGGCACTGAAAGAAGGTTTATCCTTTATGGTTTCTTACTTTAGATATCAGACATTTGCACAGAATGGGGCATTTGAGGTAGTTTAAAACTTTAGTGGATTACCTGATTCACTGTGCCTGGACATTTCCTGTCTAGTTCTCACACCAAAGCATCCTCTTGGGCTACTCGGAACTAGAGTACTGAGACTAGGAGATGTATGGTTTTGGCACAAGTGATTTATGTAATACCAAACACCAATTCAGGTTGCTTGCTTTCCAGATCTCTTTTATCCACTGAGCAACAGCATCTGTTTCCTGGGAAGCCACTTTTGAGCTCAACATGGTTGCTGAGACTGCAGTGCTGGGCTGAGAAAGGTCCTTTATGAAATGTGCCACATTTGTCTTGCTTCTTTAATTCAGAAAGATTTGGTTGGAGAAAAATGTCATGGAAGCATAAATGCAGATTTGATAAGCCTGACCTTTCTTTACATGCGAACAACAAATGTCAGAAAGAATAAAATGACAAGCTGGAATGGCTGGAGGTTATTTATGTGTTTAAATATTTAGGCAAGAAACACATTTTGAGACTAAAGTCTAATTTACATGAGTATTTTGATTTATGACTGAGATGGCCGAGTAGCTTCATGGTTGTCACTATCCTGCTTGGCATGGCTACTCAGAAATTCCCTGAGGCAGCATAGGTAGGACTTAGATATCTCTACTTGCAGAAGTTGTGAGCTCTGTCAGTTGTAGTGAAGGAAAATCACCTTCCCTCGTTAGTCTAGTAGGGTCTGTGAATTGCTTGAATGTTCTAAGTGTACCCAGTAGACAGAGCTGGTGGCTGGCTTCAAACTGACTTCAGACAAGTTTCTAACAACAGGCATTTCTTTGGCCAAAGAACTTCAGTAGGCAGCAGCAAAAACTGAGCTCTGGTTTGACTTCCAGCTTAATTACCAAGCAGTACACAGCTCTGCCATTGACATCTTGTGTGAGATGAAATACTTCCCTTTGTGGTGGTTACTTCCTTTGCAAAGCAAGGGTAGTTTTGACTGCTTTTGAACTCTGTTGGTAGATGGTGCCTTTTTTTTTTTTTTTTTTTTTTTTTTTTTTTTGTGGATTAATAATGCTTTTACTTTCTAAGAACAGGAATAAAGGCAGTAAGGTGCAATCTTTTCCCTTAAAAAGCTGAACTCTCAGCTTTTTAAGGGAAAAGCTAAAAGAGCTGGTACACCATATTGATTTATTCCCGTCTCTGTACTGCTAATAGTCAAAGGACTGCTATTTCCTTCATTTCAGTGATAGCAAACTTGGAGTTTTGGTTGATGCTACAAGAAAACCAGTTTCTCTTTTATTTTGAAAAAAGTTGAGCCCTACCTTTGAATGTTAAAACACCACCCGTCTTGAAGCCAAATAGTCAAATTTAGATTTGAAATTTGAATACTTTGTGAGTCTTTGGCCAAGATTATTTGTACCCTCACGGTAAGTGAGAATGGGATAGGCTGTGGACAGCTGCCCATGTGCTTTTGGCTGCTGCAGCTGGGTACCATCTCCATTTGCAGTAAGGAGCTGCAGGTGTTGGCTGCTGCTGGCTAATGCAGACTGCTGAGCAAACCCAGCACTGCTTGTCCTGGCTGAGAAGGGAGAATGTTGTGGAGGCACTGAAAGAAGGTTTATCCTTTATGGTTTCTTACTTTAGATATCAGACATTTGCACAGAATGGGGCATTTGAGGTAGTTTAAAACTTTAGTGGGTTACCTGATTCTTCCTGAATTAGAGATGGCAAAGTGGAGATACTAGGCTGAAGCCTTTAAACTAGATGGTTCTAGAAATATTGGGCATCCACTTTGCAACTTACTGTCTTTACCACTCTTCAGCTCAGTCTGCAAATCTCAAGAGTTTCCACTGGTATTCCAATGCTTACACCAAGGCAGAAGAACTACCTTTCCTGCTGAAACAAGGGTGTTTGCTGAATCTCTTTTTGGACTGGTATTTCCCTGCAGTAATATCCTGTGAAGAAAGAGGTGGAGGCTCTTTCTGCAAGCTTCTCCCCATTTCCTTACTGACAAGCAAGTCTTGCTGGTCTCATGTCTTACAAAACCTTGTGATGAAAGAAAACTGACTCTATCATCAAGTTACAAGCTGGGCAAAGGAAGAGAAGGCTGTAAGGTGAAGAGCAAAGAACATCTGGGTGGTGAGTGCAGGGGGAAAAGCAGGATCCTGCTGTGTGAGGGTGGGAGTACCGAGGGAGATGTCCATGTGTAGATTCTTGTGCTGTATATTTCTTGATGTCTGTTAGGAAGAGAAAATGCTAGTATCAGTAGACATACTGGAAATGGTGTTTTTCATATGTCATACTCCTTCTAAGAATTTCATTTTGAAGTTTTCTTTCCAGCTCAGTTTTGAAAGCTAGTGCAGTTCTTTGGAACGTGGTCACTGTAGTGCTTCTGTCATGCAGCTGAATATCTGTGACTTTGCTTATTAGAAATCTGTGGTGATGCTTGAGAGCTCTGCAAGTTGCAGCAGACCTCTAATTGCAACTTGTACATTGGCATTCTCCTGCTGTTTCTGCTGGCCCATTGAGTAATGAGTTATCTCAGATGCATCAAGACAGTCTGGGCTTTTTATAGCCTCTTTGGTGTTGGATTCTCAAACTACTTTAAGCCTTATCACCCTAGTGACAATGCTAAGCATTATTATATCTGTTTTATAGAGAGATCATAGAAGCTAGGGATGGAAAAGCATTATTTGATTATGTTAGACTGCAAGTGCTGAATAGAATTTTCTCATATAGAATATACTATACAGGGAAGTCTCTCTGTGCTTCAGCCAAAAGGCCAAGAAAGAACAAGAAACTGGAGTTGAGAGGCTCACTAACTTGCTGGAAATACTGCAGCAGTTATTGGCTAAACTATCTGAGTCTCCTCTGCTCTGCACAATGTTCGTGACACTCCTCTTTAAATAAATCTGGTTTTGTCACATTCCACATCTTTTGCAATACTGTTTTCTTCTTAGTTTTGGGATCATCTGTGATCTGCTGAGCCTCTCCCTATCTTCAGACATCACCGTGTGGCCTTACGCTTTGTAGGGCAGTTTATGTCGGCATTATAGACCATGATGCAATGGTTATTTCCAAGGGCTGTTTCATTATTGATGCTAATTAAACTTGAAACTAATGAGAAAGGATTACTTTTCAGGGCTGGAGAGGAGGCCGGAATAGTTATTATAGGTTAATTATTCTTCTAAAATACTCATTTTAAGTAACAATTCATTTTGTCAACTTTCTTCTTACATTGTACAAGAGCCTTGTTTGAAGAGGTTTCAAAATATAATTGCTGCACTGACCTCATCTAGCTCTCAATCAGTAATCTCCTTCCATCAGCAAAAGGTTAATAAAATCTTTAAGGAAAGGAATTTTGTACCTTATCTATGTGTAGATGATTTAGACTAGGTCTCCCTGCAAGTATTTCCTATTACCCTTCTGCATGATTTCTTTGGCATACCTTTTAGATTTGAAAAATGTTGCATTCCATAAAGCTTCCAAATTTAATGGTTGCTTTGCAAAACAGGTGCATTACCAAGGGAGTGAATCTGCTTGGGGCTGACTGAGAATTGGCACATAAGTCAGAACACACTTCTTTGTTCTCAAAGATCTACAGCCTGTGGTGAGCCTTAAAAATCTGTCCTCACTTTGCAGGACACTGTGGTGTCCATAACATGATTAGTATTTGCTAAGTAACCAAGGGAGGAGATGAGACTTGTTTTACATGGGAGCCAAGGTCTCTTTCTGGCTGGGAAGCACTGTGGCTTTTGAAGGGGAGGATGCATACTGGTCCACTTTGCTCCTTCCCAGCTGTTAGATTGAACCTTTCTTCTTCCTGGCTCTTTGTAGAGATGAGAGATGGCTTCAGATTATTGCAGTAGTGTGCTGCAAAAAGGATAAGGCAGAGCTGCATTAGTGATATTGTGAGTGCTGAAAGCTGAACAAAATCATAGAATTATGTAAGTTGGAAAAGGCCTCTAAGATCACCAAGTCCAACTGTTACCCCAGGACTGCCAAGTCCACTCCTACACCAGGTCCCTAAGTGCCACATCTACACATTTTTTGAACACTTTCAGGGATGGTGATTCCACCATTCCCTGGGCAGCCAGTTCTAATGCTTGATAATCCTATCACTGCAAAATTATTCCTAACATCCAATCCAAACCTCCACTGGCACAACTTAAGGCCATTTCCTCTTATCTGTCTGTTGTTACCTTGGAAAAGAGACTGACCCTTACCTGGCTACACCCTTCTTTAAGGTGGTTGTAGAGAGTGATAAGGTCACCCCTGAGCTTCCTCTTCTCCAGGCTGAGCCCCCCAGCTGCTCCTCATCAGACTTGTGCTCCAGACCCTTCTCCAGCTCTGTTGTCCTTCTCTGGAGTCTCTCCAGCTCCTCAGTGTGTTTCCCATAGTGAGAGGCACAGAACTGGACACAGCACTTGAAGTGTGGTCTCACCAGTGCCCAGTACAGGGAGACAACCACTGCCCTGCTCCTGCTGGCCACACTCTTGCAGATCCAGGCCAGGATGCCATTGGCCTTCTTGGCCATCTGTGGAACAGGTCCTTTTCCTCTGGATAACTTTCCAGCTGCACTTCTGACCCTCATACAGTTGGTCTGGGCCCATCAATCCAGACTATCCAGATCCTCTGTTTTTGTGGACAGGAAGGAAAGCAATCTTTATTAGCTGTAAATGTTAGGGCAGCTTATGTGCTCCATTGACCGTGGCCTGGTGCTTTCTGTCAGGGCACCTGCTTTGCATCTTGTATTAATGTGAGGGCTGTGAAGGCAAACACCCATGGATGAAGGCAGTGCTACAAGCAGCAAGGCCCCAAATGGAATGTGGGATGCTGTGGCTTTATGAAAGCCCTTACCTACTAGCTCCACATTTCAATCTATCTTAAAAGGGCAGCATTCACCAGGCCTGAGTTAAAAAAAAGAGTTACACCCTCCATATGAATGCTGGTATCAAGTTCAAAGGTAAAACACCCTCTGAGTAATCACTCTTGCCACTGGGCTCTGCTTAGGCCAGCTCATAGGATTTGGGATAATATTTGAAGTGCTGAGTCCCTTTTGCGATTAAGGTTTTAAATCACACAGATTGATCAAAAGCTCAATGTTTCCCTCTTTCCCTTACCAGCTGACTGTCCTTTATCTCTTGAAACAAAGCAGCATTAACTTTTAAGATCTGATTCAATAACATTTTATGGATAATAATTATGACTGATATTAAGCCTTCAGCTACCAGTCTGTACAGAGACTTAATGTATTGAGGTTTATTACCACTGTAACCTATCTTTTTACATTGGTTGTAAAGCAGGATCAGCTATACTGATAAGAGGAAAGAGAAGCATCAATGAACTGTTTGCCTTTGCTTCTCTGCAGGGTGTTCATATTGTTGCCACTTAATATTGCTGGCACGGTGGGAGTTTGCTGGTGAGGAGTTTTTGTTTACAGAGTGTGTTTGCGCACTTGCAGAATGAATGAACAAATGAGTGTGTGAATGAGCTGCAGCAATTCTATGCTGGGAAAAGGAATCTAGTACTGGATAAACCCTGGAGACCAATTGATCATACTCTCCCTTTTAATAATGAGTATGAGAATGCACAGCTCTTAGACACGAGCTCAACAGCTTTCTCTAAGGCTTATCCCAATAATGGAAGCTCTTAAATATAGAAAACTTCTTCAGACACCCCATATTAGTGATATTTTTCCTCAGAAGTTTCTCAGTTCCCTTCCATCAGGATATAGTTGTATGTACACATCATAACAATGAATGGAGATGGTCCCTAAACCAAACTGCAGACCAAGCTGAGCCAAAGAAACCACTGGTTTTGGATCTTTAAATGCTCTGTACAGTGGTCTAAATATAAACTACAATATGAGAAAGGAAATTCACCTTAGTTTCCATACGGTGTCTTCAAGGAAAGTTCTCCTGCTTTATTGGCACTGAAAAAGTCACCTGAAGGACCCAGGACTGGGTCCTTGCTCAGCTGAACTTAGTGATGTTCATGCATCATTAACTGTAGCTGTATTATGTAGTTGCCTTTTTTGCCTTACTTCTCGACATAACTTTCTGTATAAGGAAATCTACCTCCCTGGTAAGTTCAAATAAGATGCTGTCTGCTTATGTCCTTTTTGCCTTTTTGATGGGAAAGCAGAAGGGAATTCTAAAGTGCTCTGGGAGCTACATGGAGGCCTTGCTTTGACATCTCTAAATATGTGAGTAATGGGGTGCTTAGAACTGATTTTACGTGTGATGGATGCTCAACAATAAGGAATCACAAATTGTGAGCAGCAGAGCTTGGAAAGGAGAGCTGCTCAACAAGATTAATGGGAAGGGAGACCTTTAGTGTAATGAAAGACTTGAAAACAGACAATGCCACACTAGATGGAGTCTTGAGGATTTGGACAGTCAGGTTCCTTCTGTGCCTTTGTAGAGCCCCTTCCTAGGCAGGGAACACTGAAGAGGTGCAAGAAAAGTGCACTGTAAGTTCCCACTTCACCTGCAAGTGAGTACACTGGGACACCAAGGGAGAAAATTGTCCAAGGGATGTCTCCAAGCTGGGGATAGGGCTGTTGAAGGAAAACTAAGAATTTCTTTTTTGTTGTAAGAAGTGCAAGCTGATGAGAAAAGCAGGATAAGACTGCAGTAGAATGTAGCTGGGTCTGAGCACTGCAGGGTTTATTGTACAACCGTTTTCCTGTGGAGGAATGACCTTAGACAAATCACACAAGTGAAACCTAATGGGAAAAAAACCCCAACTTGTGTCTGCTTTCAATTAGATAGAAATTATCTTATTATTAGAAGAAATATCAAGTTTAAAAGAAAACAAATATCTGTACTCAAATAATAAAAAAAAAAACCCAACAGGTGAAAGTGTATCTCATCCATCCGTCCCATTCTAAGTTGAAAAATGCTATTAACTCTGAATATCATGACTAAAGGACTATGAACAGGGAGCAGAATTACAAAATGTTAGTGGAGCTGGCTGCAGGATCATTGTTATGACTGCAACTGTTATTCTCTGTCTATGACAAGGATAATAGTGTATGGAAATGAAGCCAGCAAACATGTAAAATACATCTAAATATAGAGGACAAACAGCAAATAATAACTGGACCAGTAATCAGATGCTGAAGGCCTTATCTGTTAGTACAGTGGCTTGAAAGATGGCAGTGCTGGTAGATAAACATTAGGAGGACTATGAAGCTGAGGATAAATAGAGCAATATCCTCTAAACAGTAAAGAGCTGAAGCATAAGACCCTGGAAAGGCATTCAGGACTTATTGCTTGAGAAAGATCCCTAAAGCTGTCAAGCAGATGTGCAGCTGGTAAGTAGATGACTCGCTGGGACGTTGACTGAAATGGCAGAAGGAATAAATCAGAAGGGATTGCATTAGTGTAACTGAAGGCAGTACATTACTTTGCTTTGAAGTATAGTGTCCTGTGGAGAAAGCAATGACTGTCATCCCA
The DNA here is from genome assembly GCF_017590055.1 of Onychostruthus taczanowskii. Lineage (NCBI taxonomy): Eukaryota > Metazoa > Chordata > Aves > Passeriformes > Passeridae > Onychostruthus > Onychostruthus taczanowskii. Next base: position 3,820,333 of record NW_024505893.1, on the reverse strand, counting down.
TAAGAGTGATCAAACTGAGTGGAGACATGTCCCAGATTTAGGCTGCAGCGTAGTCAGGGTTTTCTCTTCCGAGCACTCATAATTTTCAGGTTTTCTTGAAGGCTTTGAACTAGAGTTTGATGGGAGGTGTAAGGGGCTGATCCTAAGCCTACTAAAGCCAATGACATCTCCCCATTGTACGTCTGCTCCCCTCTCCTGCTCTCAGGTACATAGAGACTGGGCAAGAGCCACCTTTTCTGCTCTCTGCTATTGGGCCATCTGCTGTGAGTGCACAGGGAGACAGCACACCTTATGTTCTGTCTAAGAAGATAAAAACCAGAACTTATTTTCAACCTGGCATTTTTTGTCAGCGCTTAGTCTAGGTGGAAACGCAAAAGAAGGCCTTGGTGCTATGTTTAGTGGTTGGAACAGTAGTGTCCATCTGTCTTTATACAGGTCAGATGAGCATGGGAGATACTAAGAACTCTGGTTCTTGAATTCTTGTGGTTTTGTGGAAGGCGCTTTTGGGCACAACCATTGCACTGTAGCATGTGTGTTAGCCATTAAACTCACACTTCCTGCTGTAGCCCACTCTTAGACCTTTGGCATCATATATCTGGGTTTTGAGTTGAGTTAAAACAGGGAAGCATCAACCCAATAAGGGGAATGATGGCATGACAGCATCCTAGCATAAGCAAAGGGGAAAACAGCTCTCCAGAGTTCAGTGACAGGAGGAAGGTGTTTGTCAGGCTTACCAGAATATGCCTAAAGAAATTATAGTCACCTCTTAAAATGTTAACAACATCCACTGTTCATTAAGCACTGCATCCTTGAAGACCGAGTTTCAAGTTCTTTACCTTTATTGAAATGAAATTATATTTGATTTATGCCAAGGTACTGTACAGAACAAACAGACCAGGCACATCTCTAAACTGAGGGTGAGCACCTTTTTACCTTTTTCACTCTGTCTATGCTACTGTGGTCATGCCTTCAAGATAAGGTACTTTTGCATGGTATCCCAGACTTGAAATTGTAAAGGTTAATGAATTTGCCCTTTCTGCCCCATGGAAAAGTTCTCAGTACATGATCCTAAAATCATTTCAAACACACTTTTGTCACTTAAATGTTTGAAAATAAGTTATTTTTTAAAATAGGGATTTGGAAGGGGGTCGTGAGTCAATATTCTTTCTGAAAAGAAAAAGACAACTAAATTGAGATGTCCATCTGAAAGGAGAATGTGATTTTTACTTCAGAAGAGATAGAAAATGTCTTGTTCCTACCTCTAAAATCCTTTCCAATAGTCAAATCCATCTGCAAAGATAAAGAGCTGAAGTATGATCTTGTCTCTTAACATGTCTTATATCATCACACTCATCTCTTTCTCCAGAAGTACTTGAGGATGGTGGAATGACATTCAGATTAAAATGCTCAAGGGAAGGAAAAATAATAGGAAGATCAGACTTATATTTAAGATTATATTGAAGTCACATCAGCAGAGTTACCAGAAGGAAGAACAGGCAAAGCACCTAAATGAAAACTCTTATCCAAACTAGTTTACAGCTAACATGGAAGTGTCTTTAATCTCCTGTGTTAGTTCAAGCTAGGATAATTCAGAACTTTTCTTTCCTAGTCTCTAAACTGGTCCATAGATTGTTTCTGTGGAGTAATATCCTGAGACACATCTATTTTATTCATAATTTTGGTTTCATGGCAAGACCAAGACTTCTTTCTTATGGGTGCAATGTGAGCCATCTTAGTATAAACTTGGATTCTCTCTCAGGATTGCCATAAGGAGATAAAATTTATGTGACAATTTTTGAGCTGCTCCACAAATGTCTCTAGCCTAGCAATGAAACCTGACTTTCAGGATGGCTTTGAGAACATGGTACTGTCTAAAACCATATCACTGGCCTCCCAACCCTGGTCACAGCTTTTCCAAAGCCTCTCTCCAGAGCCTCGTGGGCACTTCCATTATCCAGAAGTGATCACAGTGTCTCTTGAGAACAGAGTCCTGCAAGCTCTGGAAGCTGTTCTTGTTTTCTCTGGGTAAAACACAGGTATCTCTTGCCTCTCTGTAGCATCTGTTGTTGGTACACATTGCTGGGGTCACACACAGGGAGTTTCAGGTGTTCCTTTCATTTCCACACCCAAGGACAGGGAAGGTGTTTGACTTCTGGAGCTGGAGTTCCATGAAGGTTCTGTTTTGCAATTCACCTTTTGTAAAATGTTGCAGGTAAAAGCCCCCTGAATCAGAGCCAAAGCTGGAGCAGGTGCAGCAAAGAGGTGAGTTCAGCTCTAATGACTTGCATCTCAGATGCCTTGGATGCAAAAACCAGATAAGCTTTATTTTCCAGGAAAATTCTTTTTTTTACCATAGGCTTCCCTGTAAAGACCTTTTTTTCCCTATCTGATCAAGCTAGGTTCTGTGTTATGATTTGTACTACAGCAAACAGGAATCCTTTCCCAAAACAGCCTCTTCCTCCGAAAAGGCTTGATTACAGTGGAAGTTGTGCCTTGCTGTGACTGACAGTGTCATGACTTGATTATACACAGATCTGCCTTGATGTGACTTCCTCTGCAGGTTCCTTCCCAAGCTCTATTTTTTATATTGCATTCTGAACAAGTAGCTCTTCTCATAAAGGCACTTCATAAAAGCAATGTGTGCAGCTCCTCTGAGTAGCACTAAATCTGTGACAAAGCTAAGGGAGGTTCCACAGAAAGGTGATAAAATACTGACTTGTCAACTATTTTGCTGGCTAAATGGGAAATGTGGCCGGCAGCTTTACCCTTTAAAGTGGAGAGAGATAAGGGCAGCTTCACTGTTTCACAGTCAGCCACATTCACCAATAAAATGAAGAGTTACTTTGATTTTTAAACTGATGTCTCAGTAGTGAATGACTAAATTTTTCACTAGTATTCATGCTATTTATCCAGTGCTATTCAATAACTGAAGATATTCACTAATGAATTAAACAAATAAGATTTCACCTGTTAACCATCTTCCTTGAAATACAATTTTTAAAAATGTTAAATGTTTATATTTGGAGCTGCTGAGGTCAACACAAGTAAGCCTGACACCCAAGAAAGTTGCTAGAGTTGAGAGATGTGGAAAGTGAAGTTTTGTGACAGTTCCATGGTCCTTCATGATTCTCTTTTTTCAAACTAATGACATTGATGAACCTTGTGATGTTGCTGAAGGGAAAAGGGAATAGAAGTGAATTTGACTTTCTTCCCAAGGCCTTGTGCTGAATGGGTTGTACCGTAATCTGAGTCATTGGGAACCATCTCTGATACTGCAGGGAAAATGAGGAATTCTGACCTCCTCTTCTTTGATGTTGGAACACTTCATGGAGTTCACTTTGTTCTGTTCTTCTCCCTTTTGGTGTCTGATGTGATTTACTTGTTAGTGCTGATGAATGCGTGCTGCTACCCCAGTGAAACCCAGCAGTGAGTCACAGCCTGTGCCTGCCAGGTCAGTGCTTGGCCATGGGTGACAAAGGGTGACAGTGAGCTCCTCCAGGTCACTGCAGCCCTCATGCCCCAGTCAAAACTCTGTGTCTGTAATGAAGTGTCAGCTGAGCCAGGCCTGAACATCATGGCTTTCCTCCTGACCTGAAAGAGGTGAAATGCAAACATCTGTACTGTTGCAGTTTGATTAGGAGCTGCAGAGAAGCTTCTTGGCACACCAAAAACTTAAAAGAGTTTTGTCTTTGCAATTCCTAAACAGGTTCAGAACTCCCCTCCACCCTCAACAATTCTGTGATTCTATGACTGCGGACATCAGCAAATAGAATTTGGCTGGGCTTTTTCAGGGCAGCTTGAGCTGTGCTCAAGGCTGTTACCCTGTGATACATGCTCTTAGCTGTATTATTCTGCCTTTTGTGAATGCCAGCAAACTGAGTATATCTGCTTGGAATACTAGCTCAGATTTATAGTACTCTGTATATGTGATTGCTCACCACACACATCAGCAGAGTAAAGCAGTGCCTCTCATTAGGGAGCTGACAGATTTTTGACAAGATTGTCGAATCCCAAGTCATGCATGAGTTCCCTAACTGCTTTTGGGCACGGCCTGGGTGTCTGCTTGTTACACAGGATGAGTATTTGGCTCACTCAACAGCCAGCAGGTCATCCCATTGACACCTGCCCGCTCTGCTAACAGATCAGTGAACCTACTGCTGTCTAATGTTTCTATGGTAATGCAACACAGTTGAGAATTGATTTATAAAATACAGGTCACTCAGTAGATGCAGCAGTCAGTGAAGGAGGACAAGGTGACAATAAAACAATTCAGATTAGCAACTGGGGGCACTGCAGCTGCTTGTGCTCTAATTGCATCTCTCCAGATGTTCCTGTGATGTGCAGGAGATGCCAAGCAGTCTCTAGGCACAACCGTATTTCACTGTTGAGCTTTCCAAACACTCTTCTGTGGTCTGTAGAGAAGAGAGAATTTAAGGACCCAAGCCTTTTCATCTTCTGTGCTGTCAAATAAACTCTGTCATCTGAAGTAATATTTCCCAGGCATGTTTTTTTTCCATAGATTTCTTTTCACATTAAGATCAGCAAAAGCTCTTTCTGGGAAGCCTGATTAAAAATGCAGTTCCTCCCAGGAAAGAAAAGAAAATAACATTTTCGGCATCAAAAGAGATCACAAAATCATCATGAAAAAATAAAATTAATTTTGAAGATTATATATTGCTGGAAAGTAAGTAGAAGTGACCTCAGGGCTTTCTGCTGTTTGTAAAATAGTTTGTGGGTTTTTTGAATAGACATCTGCTAAGAGCAGAGGTGACAAAGACTCTGAGACAAGAAATGTTCTGCTTGGATTAGCTTCAAGAAATTGAGGAAGATAGCTAATTTCTTTGCGAAATTTACTCTTGTCTGTATACTAAAAATGAACCAGCAAACAAAAATATGTCATAAATATGTTTCCAGTTCAGAACAAGAAAGATGGAGAGGAACTATTTCCAAGAGCATATACAAGACAAGGAAGAACAGCTTCATGCTGAAAAAGGGGAAGTTTAAGTTAGGTATTAGGAAGGAGTGATGAGGCACTGGCACAGGTTGCCCAGAGAAGCTGTGGGTGCCCCATCCCTAGAAGTGTTCAAGGCCAGGTTGGATGAAGCTCTGAGCAACCCGGTCTAGTGAAATACAACCCCACCCATGACAGTGAGGTTGGAACTAGATGATCCTCCGGGCAAACCAGTTTATTATTTTCTGATCTTCAGAGAAAAATTAATCTAGTAAGATGTATATCATTGTGTTTTGACAGCCTGAATTCTTTGTAATACCATCACGTTGAAGGCTGCTCCAACTTGTGTAACCTCCATCTGTAACCAACTCCTCTCATGTTTCCTCCTCAAACATCCTTTCAGATAGACATACATTTCACAGGAATAGAATATGTGTATTGTTATTAGCAAAAAATAATGGTGCTTCCCTGAGGTCCATGCTTTATCAATAACTTTTGTAAGGTGCGTTTTGGATCCTGAGATGTGTCTAGCATTCCTGCATTGCACACCTGGAAGGCAACAGTGGCTGTCTTTCCAGTGTCTTTAATCAATCATTTAAGATGAGTTGTGTAAAATCCAACTGACCCTTCTATAATAACTAGGGGAAAATAGCTTTGAATTGTCATTTTGATAAATTTTGGAGTATTGGCAGTGTTCTGGGCTATGGAGCCAGGCTTGCAAGCCTTTCATCTGTCAGTGTCATTATGAAATATCTTAAAAGAACAGGGGGAATAGTGATTCGATAAATCTTATCTCCATGAATGAGTGGATTTTGGTGGTTTCATAATCTACTAAACTCTAATAGCCTATATCCTTTGCTTCAAAAATAGCTGTTAGAGCAAGGTGTTTGATGAGTCTGTGTACTGTTTTCTTGCAACCCCTTAGATTTGTTTATGTCAATGAATGACTTTCAGTGGTGAATACCATAGGAATTATTTGCCTATGTGGTATGTGCATGGTTTTAACTCTTTATTGTGCGATAAAACCAAATCTTTTGCTCTTCCCCATGTTCTTCTGTAGGGTAAAATACCTAAGGCAGGTGGAACACCTTTCACTTTTCTTGGCAGCATGCCAAGAAAAAATTCAAAACTTGGTGAAATAATTTTTATTACATGTGGTACCAAATAAAATGCTGGTTTTAGTATCCTATCTAATGTCTACTACATGGTGGGGCCTATACTGATAATTGAGTGCAATCTGAAGAACTACTGTGTTTTATTGCATTATCTTGACTATGTGTCAGTTTTAGTACAAATTAGAAGTTGAGTTCATAGCTTCACACACACTATAGTTTAAATGCAAATAACAGTGGTATTTGAAAGTAAAATAAGCTTCCATGATAAGAAGGGACAAAACTCACATTTTGCCACTTGTGTTGCCATTTCTTTTTTGAGGAGAAGGCAGAAAAGGAGAGGAAGAGTGGAAAGAAGGGGAGACAAGGTAGCAGTGCTGCCCTGCTGTTAGTAAGAATCAGGTCATGCAAGGTCATCTCGCAAGTACAGGGTATTTCTGGCAAAATGGCATGGGCAGTGCTGCAAAGGCCAAAACCCCCAAGTACATACATAAAAATTCCACGTGAAAAGACCCTGGATTTTGGCTAAATGGCTTATAGAGTTTCCCATTAAGAAACAGATAATTATTTGAATTATTTTAGGCATAGCTAACCCTTCTAGACTATTAAGCATTCTCCACAGTTTTGTGTTGAGTCATTGTGACCACTCTTCACACTGAGGTCAGGAGAGCAGTGTCTCCATGAGATATTTTGTCCCAAAGAAGCTGCAGGCGGTGGGCAGGACTTAGTGAATCTTGCAAGTATCTATGTAAAGACACTGGGAACATATGTGGTAGCACAGGGGTGACCTGGTGGGCTGCCAGGTGGAATGAGTGTCTGTCTGAGTTTTTGTTTCTTTCCTGTTTGGTGGAGATGATAGAGCCAGGGTTTATTAGAACAGATTTACCATTCTTATATTTTATGGCTGTGGTATGTCCTTGTGCTGTGGTTGGCAGAGTTTTCTAGGTGGTGTCTTGTATTTGAGGAACGATCCTGATTTTCCTGAGCATCTCCATGTAGCACTGGCAAAACAGAATTATTATTTTCTACCAATGACAAGGTTCCCCCATGCTCTGAAAGGCTGGATAAACATAGCATTTACTCAATATGTGTCCGGACAAAGCATTAATACAAAATTTAAAATCTTTGCCAGGAAGTGGAAAAAAAAGTGCAGCAGTGTCATTTGAGAGGAAATTCAAGCTGAGTTTTGGTATATAATTATTTAATTTAATTAATATAAACACAACTGTGATTATTTTTTTCTTTTCACTAATTCAGCCTGCTTTTAACTGCCAGCTTACATTTATGTGACCGTGTTCTCAAAAATGACGCAGCTCAGTTTGCTGGTGAAATAGAATTTCATAGAGTAACTTGGTAGGAAAGAGCAAATGGACCTGGTGTTTTGAACACAATGCAAAGAAAGTCTCGACAGGAGAGAAATATGAGGAGGCAGCAGCCGTGTCCTGACAGCGCTGATGAATGGCAGGTGGCCACAAGCCCGACTGCTTCTCCTTGGCTGCTGCTGGTGATTCGCAGGCAGGTGGGTGAGAATGTTAAAGGCCTGACACATGGAGTGACAGATACCCTTAGTGCTCGTGTGCACAGCGCACTGGCATGGCTTAAAATAGAGCCAGCTGCATGCATAATTAAGGAGAAATAATTGCAATGCACTTATGTAAATTATCTCGTGGTTCGTCTCCCCCACCCTCGCACCCTGCTCGGCATTTCCATCAGGAAGGTCCCACAGTCAAGGATTCAACTAATCAGTGTGAAACACTAAAATATATTTGGAGCAACAAAAAATTAGTTGTTTTCTGTAAGAGAATAAGAATAACATTGTATGAACTAAGTATGTGGCTCCAAAGTATGTAAGAATCGATGCTGGTAATCTGGCAGTTTGTTCTACAAACAAAAATTAATTTTAGAAACCTGCATGTGAATTTAGTAGTTCTGTCATTCTTGCTGTCTTGTAACTCAGATAAATATCTTATATTTCCTGCTAGCTGAAATTCTGCCTACATAAGCTTTTCCATTCAGCCTGTTAGAATCATTCTGGCAATATATGACTGTGAATTTAACCTCATTTTTGTTTGTACTAATTATAAGTTATATTGTATTTTTACTTTCTTTGGGAGAAACACAAAAACTCTATTCCATATGTAATGGTTTTATATATCTCCCAGATGACTGTTCTGGATGCATCTGGAGCATTGTTTTCAATAAAATATTCTTTCACTCCCCTTTGCTCATATTCCCCTTTCTTTCTAAATTGAATAAAACTCTGCATATAGTTCTAACAAATTACTGTATTTCCAGATCACTGGTGACTGCGTGCATCAGATTCAAAAACAGTAGTCCAGAAAGTAGGGGATATATTTCATTGCTTGGGAAGTTTGTAAAATGCTCATATTAGCCATTCAGTTTTCTCAGTACATGATTGATCACATAGCACAGAAGATAACTTTCAAAAGCTCTGATGCACTCTAAATTCCTCAATCCTCGATTTGCAGAGCTGTAACACAAGTGGTGGTATGACCAGCTCCTGTGTCTGAGACCTCATTCTTGCTTTTATAGGACTATTTTTAGGAGCAGCAAGGAACTGAGTCACCCTTAGCTCGCACAGTCAGTGAACTGTGCTGAGACTGCTCTGGAGAGTGCAGGCCATGGTGGGATGGTCTTGGGGGAACAATTGCCTGTTACACTTTTCACTCAACCTATGTTAAATACTGAGTATGCCACTTGGCCACTGTCAGAGCTTGATTGTTTGTAATTATCCTGGATCTAGTCTGGAGTTAAGCTCGTACCATGCATGTGTTTTCCTGACTTTAATTATGCTTGTAGAACACAAGAAGCGTGCTGCAAAAAAGAAACAGGGTGACTGCACCACCTCCCTGCAGAAATTCATCTGCTTTCCCCAAGGATGTAAAAAGCAGGAGGTCAAGAAACAGGGAAGGCAGCAAAGCAGAAATAGTAGCATAAAGCAGGAGATGCACATCTGCTCATTCATTCTGTGCTGCATTCTATAATCAAAGCCCTGGAAAAAGTAAAACATCAAGTATTTTATGAAGCATGACCATTGATTTCTATTTCATAGTCTCTACCTTTTTCGCACTTAGGGACAGCTGAATTCAATATATTTATGGTTGGCTGTACAGCAAATGCTGGAATAAGCCTTTCCCTGCTCCTTTTGTGTTGCAGTGTCCTAACATGCAGAGCTTGTGAAACTTCAGAATGTATTTGAAGAAGGTATGAGATGTGGTGCAATCATGTGAAACTCTGAGGTGGGAAGAGTTCCTCTCATGCAGCAATCATCAGTAAATTTATTCAGTGGTTCATCGACCTCACTTTAAAGTTGATTATCTCTCCTTAGAGCTGGTGGTGGTGATACAACTGTTTTGAATAGTGGGTCCAAAGGAAGACATTTTCCCTTGAAAGCTGGCGATATGTTGAAATAATTGAGGCTCTCTGTAAGTGCCCAATGCCATATCCATATGATAGATATGCAGTAGTAAGTCCTGAATTAATACCAAGCATGGAACCACTGATACCACGTTTTAGTACATGGGGTGGTGTAAAACGTATCATGTACCAAAAAGGCATGGTGTAAAAGCTGCTGAAATGATTAATTTAGATGCAGTGTTTTGAAGAGGCATCTTGCAGCTCTCTAATATTAATATTATTGGAGGCCAGATCACAGTGCCTACAGAAAATGTTGCCCAAAACTTTCCATTTTTAATATCCTTTGATTGCTTATAATTTTCAGCCTTTAAAGCATAAGAAAAGAGATTTCTCCATGATCTCTGATCATCTGCCAAAAACTCTTTTCAAGTAGTGCTTCAGCTAGGACATCTTATCCTCTCTCTCTCCCTTAAAAAAAAAAAAAAAAAAAAAAAAAAAAAAAAAAAAGGCATATTAAGGTATTTTATTATGGGAAAACTTAATATTCTAAAGAAATAGATAACCAAGTCCCTGTACTCTTTTTGAGTTGGGAAAGATCTGTATTTGTTTCAGGAAAATATAATTGAAATGGAGCCAATTAATTTGACAGCATCAATTTAATAAATCCCTAATATTTTCTTTGTTTTGTGTGTGTATTTTAAATGAATGAAGCGAAAGTGCAAAAACCCATCTCTTCTAAGGACATCTGCAAATAATGAAATGAAAATCAGTCAAAGTCTGGTTTAGAAAAAGTAGCTGGGCTTCCATCTGATAGAGTTTTCTGAGGATTGCAGCTTTGAACTGCAGTGATATAGCCAGTTTCCTCAGAAGTGATTTTTGTGTGTTTGCCCACATGCCAGGGTGAACTGCGTGTAGCTCTTACACAAAGTGCTCCTTTTTCCCCTCCATTTTTGTTGAGTCAGATCTGACACTGCGTTTGCCACGAGACTATGGACAGCTTCTGTGGTGTCTAAGAGCAGAGATCTGAAAGGGCCCTTCAGCCATGGGTGTTGCTTCTTTCTATTTCACATTAATCCCTTTGGAAAAGTCAAAGCTTCATGAATTGCTTATCAGGAGCTTTTAGTTTGCAGTTCTTAGTTTACCATTTGGAGTCTGATTTACGCTGTAATCTCCATTATGTATAGATAATCTATTAAACAGCCCTAATAACTGGAACATCTGAAAGTTTCTGTGCTCACAGTCTTATTGCCTGTTCATGTACTGAATTTGGCTTTAAGAAAATTGCAGCCCTAAGCTAGATACTAGTAAATTAACCCAGTTTCTAATCTTCCTACATGGTTTTAAATAATATATTAGTCCAGAAATTATTTGGGCATAAGTATTAGGCGTTAATGTATAAATTCAGTGTATAATTCATTAATCAGATGAATAATTTCCAAAGTATCAACAGAAGTAAAGAAATTCTTAAGGGATGTGTATTTATATGCAAACGGACATTATAATGTATAAAATTATCATCCTAATATCCTATTGTGGCTTGTGTTTGATACAAATACTGCACAGAATGCAACCAAACATTTGCCTCTACTCTCTGTTGGCTTTATTTTTTTTAACTGAAGCACATACACGTGGCCTAAAATAGGTTGAAGCTCTAGAGGTTGGAATTAACAGCCATTTAAGATAAACTTTTACAGATCTTCTTGAAGTCAAGGCTAAGTCTGTCTCCCAATAGGAGACTCTTCCTTTTGGGTGTCCTTGTTTTAGTTTGTTTATTTATTTAGCCTGGCTTGCATAACTATGACCATGTTTTGGTGGGTTTTTTTGGGTTTTTTTTTTTTTTTCTGAACTCTGTGAAATGTTCTTTATTCATGAACAGGGGATACATCTTTCTCATTTGATATATATTTGGACATCCTGATAGTTTGGGGACATTCTGCATGATGATGAATGTTTCTGCATAATTTATTTTTCTCCTTCTTTGGTGAAATAGCTTTTTTCACATACCACCTCTACCCCTGGAAAAAATGAACAAATGCAGCCCCTGGAATGGGTACACTGCCTTCTTTATTACTCAAACAGCTTCTGAATGGGGCCCCTCGTTTTACATATGGAAGGGACCTAATCATACTGGTAGGTAGCTGCATTCTTTAATTGTCTACTGAGGTCTTCTTGATCTTGAGGCAATTTGATGATCATCTTTGAAGGTTAGGCCAAGGGAAAAAAAAGATGTGATCAGGTCTTTTATAGTTTTCTGAAAGAAAGGCCTGCGAGTCTGCAGCTGCCTTGTGGTATGCTCATAAGTAATCCATAAAAAAGCCCTGTGTCCAGCTGTTCCTGGTGGCTATAACATGGTAGTTTTTTGAAGTGTTGTGAGATTTTTATCAAGGTAAACAGAATTATGGAAAAATTTGACTCTGTGCAGTATAGATATGTATGGTTAGCCAGAGGATGGCTGAGAAAATTCCCACAGATGAAGGAAAAGTCCATAGAGATATCTAAGTAACATTTCAACATGAAGAAAAAAAAATCCCCTAAATAGTTGAAATGAAAATTGGATTCTCCTACTCTGCTATTCAGATATATGATATATGATCTATACAGGTCATATATCCTTCTTTCTGCTTGCACAGCTACACTGTGATCCCAGCCTCAACTGGGATTAAGGAGACATGAAGAATTTGGTTCAGTACGATTTATCACAAAAATGACAAATGAAGTTGTGTCAACAAAAGACATCAGGGCAGGGGCCCAGGCTCCCTGTGCATGCAGAGATAAGCAACATATGCAGGTGCTTGTGCTCCTGTGTGTTTCAGCTCTGCTTTCTGCAAGATCTTCCAAAGGCATGATTTCCTTCCCACTGTCCTGGTTACGGAGAGGGGTGCAGTTCAGCACTGTGTGGGTGTGACCAGGTTGTTATTCTATGCCCTCCACATCATCGCTGGGCTCATGGTTTCAGCAGGAAAAGCTAGGACTCCCTTTTGGAATTTGTTCCAATATCCCACTGCATGCAGGAATGGTGTCTGCATCATCTTTGTCTGGGAAAACCACACGGACATGTCCTGCAGGAAGCATTCACCGCCTTGTTTTTGTTCCCAGTGGTGAATACTTTTTTGTGGTAAAAAACCTTCTCTTTCATTGTATACTTCTGCTACTAATATCACTCTTGTGCACATCTTATTCCATTGCTCTGAGTTTTTAATAAATCGTTAGCTCAACCCATAATCTTCCTTTGAGTCTCTTCCTTAGCAGACAGGGAGGGGGAAAGGGAGTGGCTTATTTGGAGTTTAATTTGAAGCTGGTGTGAAAGCCAGCACACCAGTCTACTATTTTGGGAGGCTAAGTTGTCATGTGAGGAACTTAGGCATTTTTCTCAACAGATAAGTTTATTTTCATTTGCATATGATTAAAAATTTAGATTAGGACCTCACCAGAAAAAGGGGTGTACTGAAATTCTGTGAGATATTTAGGGTGAATTAAACAAATCATTTTCTTAAATACTTCTACAATTTTACATTAAAAGCTACTTCTGAAAAGCAGTACATAAAACCAAAATTCGAGAAAGGTGGGAAAGAGGTCCTTTTTCATGCCCAGAAGATTTTGGTAGAAGCAAATTACTAGGGCTACTAAAAATCATGCAGGGAAAGAATTAAAAGTCAGGTCTGTGTCACAAAAATATGCCAGATATTAAACTGTGTAGAAATTTTCATCAATCAAATTTGAGTTCAAACAGATTTGCTGTTTTCTCTTGAGCTAATGCCAGGCTATGGATAGCAAACAGGATTTTAATACGTCATAATCTGGCAGCTCAATAACATTATACATTTCAAATAGCAGTGAGATCTTGGACTTCACCCTCCTTTCCATTCTGGGCATGAAATAGTGTTCTGACGGTTGCTTGGCTTAAATACATCCAAGTGGTAACCCTGGAGAATAGTATGGGCTTGCAGAAAATAGCCTTAAATGGATTCTTCTAGTCTGAAGTATTTAGCATCAACAGATGTTATAAAATTTCACTAGAAGTGCCCTAGAATGGGGATGGAACCTGTCATTTTTCCCTCTCATTTCAGATTGTATAAAATATGGCTGAAATCCAGCTCTTCCCAGGCTGAATTTATTAATTTTCCTTCTGAGATTTGAATACTTCTTGGACTTTTTAATTTGTTTATGTCCTATGATTGGTCACTTTTGTCTGGAATTAGCAGGGTTAGAATACTGCAAGAAAAAGCTGCTGCTTTAATTCAAGGATCTCAAAACACTTGAAAATTTAATTAATCCTCGTTACAGTTTTATTATGTAGGTGGATTATATAAATGTGTAGACTATGGCTAGGTGACTTACCTCAGATTACTTAGTGAGGCTTTGTAAAGATGACTTTCCTGTCGCTGCTCTTAATTGCACCACCACATTGTCAGCTGATATCATGGGTTCGCCAGAATTTGGTGGGGGAGGTGGGGTGATGAAATTCAGCGAGGTTCTACTGCACCCTCTGCTGAGCAGTGACTGTGGGGAAATCTGGATGAGAGTCTCTTGGAGTTGGCCTGAACTGCCAAGTCCACTGCAGTTTTGAAAATAATGTTTTGATTATTTAGCAAAAATTCAAAAGGCACGATACCTTGGATGTTAAAAAGGAAATGTTAATGAAATTAGAACAAACACATTTACAACTGGTTTTCTTTATTTTCTTTTCTTCTTTTTTTCATGGAATAGGGATTAAATCTTGTTATCTCTTTGGCAAAATGTTTTTTCTCTGTTCATGCACTCTTGTCTTGTCTGATTCTGAAATGCACTAACTAATTGCTTGGATCTCTTACGCTAATTCTCCTGAAAGTTCAAGGATGTTGTGCTTGGATGTCTGCTAATTAATTAAAGGTTATGAGTTGGCTCTTAATCAAGGATTTGTTCTGAAATTCTGAGCCCCAGTAAGTGTAGAATATTCCTGGTTGAAATAGGCAGGTAATTAGACTATTAGTCCATTAAAATGGATCTCCATGATTGGATCTCTGTGTTTCAATGGGTGGAATCTAGAACAAATGTGTACAAGACTGCTGATCAGTGTGTAAAGCAAAGCTTTGTCACATGGCCCACGCCTGGATCCTGTTTTGCTTTGTATGAACGTTCACACAAACAGCAGGGCTTTGGGAGACTGCTGGGGGTAACAAGCAGCAACTTTTAGTCCTGTGACACATCAAGGCCTGGACTCACCTACATGAAATAGTTTGGATGTAAGACATATATTTATTTTCCTATATAGGTACTGAGTTTAAATAACAGCATGGCTGAATTTCTTGTTCCCTCAGTCACAGTTGTTTTTTAATAAAATAAAAGCAATTATTTCAGGTAGTCCTCCTTTGAGGACTGTGTTTTCCTAGTAATATAATACTAATTTTTTCCCCTTTCTTTCCTCTGATTTTCTTTCTGGCATAGGAAACGAATGGGTAGAAATTTTCAAAGGAGCATCAAGGGAACGTGAGGGGGCAGACTGTCCCCTCTTCTCTCCCATGAGCTGCCCCTCACCTTGAACATAAGGTTTTCTTCAGCTCTGTCTGTTAATTCCCCTGATGTCTCACTTGACAGTTGAATTGTTCAGTCTGAAGTCTGATTGTTTGGAAACCAGCTCAGAAGATTTTCTGTTTATGTGCCTATTTTTGTCTAGGTACAGATTATTAATAGGCTCTTCTCAGTTATACAACTAGTATGTAAATTATTTAAATTTAAAATAGTTAGAGGAGGCATCTAATATTGTCTTTAAGCAGAAGTTCAGCCCTGAGGATTGCTATCACTAAACCAGTCCCATTTTCTGCTGACCAGAAATGCCCAGCAGGTACAGGTTCAGAACATATAACACAGGTTAGTACATTAATGTGGCAGATTTCCTCCAAGGAATCAAAACCAAGATCAGGCTAGAGATCTGTTTCCATAGGATTGTATTTGTCATCCAAAGGTAATCAGAACCAGGTTAGAGGAACTCTCCAGTGTACTGAAAGAGTCTTTATAGGAGTGAAATGAGCATTTGTTTATACAGGCATCAGACAGCTACACAGATTTATTTGGCAATTAGGTATTAGTCAGTCATGATCAGTACTTTCATCCCTTCATTATTCCTCAGAAAGGTAAAGTACTTGTTCTTTCCCCCGAATACAAAAAATGTTAGACCAACCTTTAAAATTGCTTGGTCAGTGGTTCTCAATATCTCATATTTCACCCAACTGCCAAGACTCTATAATTAGGATATTAAGATGTGCTCTTGATTAGGTAGATACATCTCATTGTAATTCAGATCCTACTTTCTAGGAACCTGAATGTGCTGTAGTACCTTCTCTTCTTGTGTGCTCAAAGAGAATCAAAGTTCCCTGTATTTAAGCCATGAAATCCTAGGTGTCAACCAACTACACATCTAAATATAGGGCTAAAACATAGTACAGTCTCTCCAAAGCTAATACTAGCTAAAACAGATGTCAACTTTGAACTGTAGCTGTCTTTCTTTTATCACATAGAGAAACAGCTTAATCATGGTATTACTGCCTTTATTTCATAAGAAAGCATTACACTCTTGAAAATTTGCATAGATGGTATGCAAAAAATAAAAAACCCAAAAGAATCTTACAGTGTCAAATCACAAATACAATTTATGTGAATACTGGATCTTCCCACTCACTCTTGTGATCCATACAGCTAAAACGTGCTGTGTTCTGGGCTGTTCACGAGCAAAGCTGGACCATCACCACGTCAGTGCTGGAGATGGTGCTTGGGATGAGGTCTGCAAATTGTCAGGCACTGGTGCTGCTGTTGCCTTTTGAGCCCTAAAATCAAGAACCAAACAAGGTTAGGTGATAAAGTGTGGTTACCATTTAATGAAGGGTCCCTGCAGATGCACAACACACTGAAACACACGTCAAAGGTGCTCACATGACATAAGGACAAGTACAGCTTTTTAGGTTTAGCAAATTAGCATGATTGACAAGAATCCCCATTTAGGAAACACAGGTAATGAAGTGATTCCCCTTCTTGGTTCAACCCCTTCTGAAGCCCCCTCCTTGGTAGTTGTTTATGTCAATTACATGGGAAAGTCTCTTGGGAAAGTGTCTTATCCTTAATTCCCGTAAAAAGCAAGATTAGAACAGGCCTTCAGGAATTTGTTTGCCTTTATAGGAAAAGTACTGAAGTTAGGTAACTATATAACTATATAAAAACAGTCTACAGAGCTATGAATATATATGCAGAAAATATAGAAACAAAAATCATTTTGGCATCACTGCCAGTGAGGCCTGCACTACCTGGCCCTCCTCTGGCCCATGCATGGGTGCTGATGTGACTGCTCTGTTGGCTTCTGGCTGATAGATGCCACCCATATATAAATATTCTGCAGCTTCTAGAGAAGAGAATAACAGCCCTTTATAATTACAGCTGCACTTTTGCCAACTCCTGCAATTTTACAGCAAGCCTTACAGTATTTGCTATCTTTTCTTGAAAAAAAAAATTAAACCAAAACCACAGAACAGCCCTCCACTCATGGAATCAAGGAGTGGAATCAATACTCAGGTTTAAAATTACAAGGTTTCAAAAACATATGAAATTGAATGCTTGCCTGTGAATATTTGGAGAGGTGAACTCCCCTGTGTGGGTGGCATCAGCTCAGCTGCACTGTCCATGGTACTTCTCAGCCAGGGATATCAACAAAACGTGAGTTTGCCTGACCCAGAGGGTTTAGTGCACTGCAGGGGCTGGGCTGCAGCAACGAGCAGGAGATTGACCTGCTTCAGCTGATGTGGCTGTGAGCTGCTGTGGCAGCATTTGCAGTTTGGAATCACACCTGGTTTAGCCAGGTCTTCTAAATAGAATTTTGATTTACAGTTTTATGTGAGGTAGCTGAAAATGTTCTTAATTCTTCCTACCTTTTTTTTTTTTTTTCCAGCCTGTTCCTTCTAGTAAAAGGAAAGAGAAAAATTAAGGGGAGGAGTTGGCCCTTACTCAAAAAATTTTCTTAAGCATTCAAAGAAGTGAATAGCATTTTGAAGAAGAGGCTTTAGCTGCATACACACATGTATATTGTGGTCCCATGGTGCCTGAAAATGTGGCTGTATATCCTCTGTAAATTCCTAATATGCCATTAACAGGTTTCAGCATCTGCAATGAGCTGCCTATAGTTTTATCTTGCAGTTGCTCTATTTTTGTGTCAGTTGTGCTAGCAGCTTAGAGCTCAGCTAATGTACCATTGACAAATGGCCCTCTTTGAAAGGAGGCTGTATATATTATATAAATTCATTTACATTGTATATATTCATTTGGAAATGAAACACACAAGGGAAAAATCAGTGCTTTTCAAATCAAACATGACAAATTCACCAGTGGAAGATATTTGATTTTCTAGCTTTTAAAAAGCAGACAAGATATTTACCATTCTGATGTATTTTGTTTTAAATGTAAAAAGACTAAAATAGAGCTGAATTTTTTTGATTGAGAAAACTGTTCTTGTGGACTTTCTTCTTTTCATTCTCTCTGATTTCAAGACGAGTTTGAATTTGGAAGGCTGTATTTTGAACACCTTGATTGAAATGCTGCAACTTTGTTTTCCTTTGGACCATTCTAATGAGACAGGAAGAAAGGAAGGAAGGAAGCACCTGAATGGGCACCTAGAAATATTAACTTTCATATATTATTATTAATTTATGCTAATATAATTTAGAATTTTCTGGGCTTGGATCCACAAAGATTTCCCAGCACCTACATTCCACATAAATCCCGCTGAGGCAATTCTTTTGGAGACTGAGAACGTCAAAACTGCTCTCTGGTAGACTGGGGACCATTTGTGCAGCCACATCCTCTCAAGATATTTGAGAGGCATCTCCAAGTGAGATGCTCACAGAGGTCCCAGCCACTGGGCCAGTTCACACACGTGAACTGTGGTCACAGCACTTCACAGGGGCTGGGAGGGTGTCAGCATACCAGCACCTGTTAAAACCACTTCTTAGTGCCCTGTGCATTGATTGGGAGTTTTATCTGCTAATATTCTAATTATTTGGGTGTAAACTGATGAAATAAATATTGTTAATTCTATTCTTGAATGTTTTGCCTGAGGACTGTACAAGTTCCCAGCTCTGCTGTTGTTCAGCATTGGGTAAAGAGAGCAGTTCATTCACCCTTGCCCTGGAGAAGTCACTGTCAAATGATACCTCACTGTTTTTGGTTGCACATCTGCAGAATAATTTCTTTGATGAAGAAAGAAATTTATTTTCCCTGGGAACTACTTACACATTCTGAGTATATGAACTTATTAGTTGTAGTAGTAAAAATGTATCAGGAGTTAAGTTTAATAAAATGGCCAGTGGCTTTCCTTTGTGTATTTAAAAAACTGGTTAGAGGGTCACCCAGGGTGTAGGAATTTGGAGGTTAATTTCTTTCTCTGCCTGAAGGAGTCTGGACATGTAACTCCCTCTTCAGAGAAGGAAACTAAGCCATCGAGTAGTGCTGCATTCAGTGGGGGAGGCAGGACTGTCTGCATGTCTGTCAGATGCTGCTCCAGTCTGTGCAGAGGTCCTGAATATTGGTTTCAGCAAGAGCTGGCACTCCAGAGCCAGGTGAAATGTATCTCCATGAGGTCACTGCATCTTCTTCTCTCCATTGGACGAGGCATAGACCTTCAGACCTCTTGTACAAAAAGGGACAATTCCAGCAGGAGGAACACAAGGCAGTCCCCCTGATAAGCCCTTGCAATTCCATGGTTATAGGACACTTTCCTGGGAAGCAGGTCTCAGATGAGCTTCAGTCTTGGACCAGATCAAGGGATATCAGATGCAAAAACGTTGTACCCTTTTTCCCACAGGGACATCCCCTCCCTGCCATACACTTGCTCTCCCACTTCTGCGGCAGAAATAAGAATTCAATTCCTCACATAACATTAATCTGAAGAGAGAAGAGATGAGCAAGTTAGGGCAGGGAAAAGAAGAAAAAAAAGAATGAGAAAACAGCAAATCTTTCTGAAGAGAGAAGTTCAGTGGTTTTTGTTGTAAGTTTAGAGCAAGCAGATGAGGTGGTAATAGAAGAGTGTGTTTAGAGTGATTTTTAACTGTGATATTAAATGAGCCAATACTCTGCCTAGAAACAAGGAGGAAACACTCCTAGATATTTATAGGTGTTAGTTTTCTGTGACTCTTTTGTTAGACTGAATGAATGCTGCATAGAATCATGTCAAGCCTTTCATTTTCTCCCCTTTTGTGAAACTTAGTGCCTTCAAACTCTTTCAGAAAAGAATCGCTTTTGAGAATCTCTGAAAGTAAACAAGTTTAAAAGGATCCTGGCTGGTTGATACGTGGAATTCATCACTGGGTGAAACAACCAATGCATGTTGGGCTGGGTATTGCTGTGAAGTGTCTGACTGGGTTAAAATGAGAAAGTGGAGGCAGTGCTTAGCTGTGCAGTGTGGAAACCTCAGGTTGTTCTTGAGGTTGTGGGCTGGCTCAGAGCAGGCAGTGCAGTACTGGGTAAAAGGCTGCTCAGATGGCACTGGGTGGTCTTCAGAAACCATGTTTAAATGTGTTATTTGTAACAGGAATATCACTTAGGGGGTTTGCAAACACATGCTTTCCACACTGTTAGTGAAGGATGCAAACCCTGCTGTTCTACATAATAAGACCTTTTTAAGGTAATTTAAAAAATGGTATAAAAAAAAGAAAGCAATTGAATTCTCCTTGTGATTATCTCTGAAGGTGGTAGCAGGGTATTAAACAATCTTCTGGTGCCTTGTTAAAGTGTCATTTTGAGAATTGCTGTTCAACCCAGGGGTTCCTGCAGGGCCTTTGCTAGTGCATATACAGCTCACCATGCTCATCAGGGGGTTCCCAGTCAAGCATGACAGCAGCTGTGGAGGGATGGTCAAGCAAAGGGCAGATCATGAATTTTTCAGCTTGGCTTTATCTGAGTTCTAAATCTTTAACAGACAGCACATAGTAAGATGTTTTATTTTACAGTAAATGAGGAAACGTCATAAAAAGAGCTGATGGAAATGAATGTAAAGAATTTCTTGGTTATCATCCAGACTGATATCAGGATCCAGCTTCACCATGTAGATAAAGCATGCTGCTCAGTGGTATCAGTGGTGAGCAGATGGGGTCATGCAGTCCCTTTTGCTCATAACCCAAACCTATGACTAAGCTTGACTTTTTTTATTTCAAAACTGTAGCTAACTGTGAGAGCCAGATGTGAGCTGGGAGCCAAGGCTTGAGCTCTGCATACAGAGTTAATGGAGCATTTCTGTAGTAGAGAGGACGAGAAAAGTAATGTGCTGATGAAAACTGCATGGGATGAAGGTGTGCTGCTTCCATCTGAATTGTGGTTCAAGGCTCCAAGGGGGTATGTGAGCAGTACAGACATTGGCATGAAACCTCCAGAGGGTACAAGAGCTCTGCTTATGCCATGTTCTCTTTTTCAGCCCTCTGTGAGTCTGAAACAGTCCCATTCCAGCTGTGCATCCCTGCAAACGGGTCCTCAGCACCGGAGTCCCTTCACACAAAGCAGGGCCCTTTCCTGCTTTTTCCCTCTTAGTTTTTATTTCCCTTTTTTACTCTGCCCATGATAGTTTGCCATTGAAGCAATTCGTGCTGCTTAGCCAAGGTACAATGAAGGGGAGATCTTCCCCACACCCTCTAAAGCTTGCTGCTTACAGCATCTCATTAAGCAGCAAGTGGTTCTCTAAATTGCCAGATAGATCAAAGTGTCATGCTTTTTTAGGTATATTAATCCTTGTTTCGTGATACACGACTTGACTGCTTTACTGGTAGAAACAAAATTATTTTGAAGAGACAATTTTTTTAAATGACAGCATGGTCTTTAGCTTATTGATGCATCTGAGCCCACAAAGAAATTCCAAAACACATGTCAATAGAGGAAGTGGTGGAATGCAAATGGTGCTAATGGACGTAAAAATTACAGTTCTGGTTAATCATAAGTGGCTCAGAGATCATTGTTTCATTGGAGTAGGGTTTTCTTCTGAGATGTGGAACCTATTTTTTCTTGTTCTCTGCACACTCAGAACTTGTTGTTGCTGCTTAAAGCACAGAGAGGGGTTGCATAAACATTTTAATATTGCATGAGGCTTCTGTAGGCTTGAATGATCTTATGAATGCTAAAACCATGACATACAAGCACAAATGAAAGCAAGCAGCAAAGATTGTGTAGTCTTATCATCCGGATGAACTGATAGATAAGGCAACATACTTTGGTGTCTTGTCATGTTTTGTTTTCCCTCCTGGGATAATTCAGCCACAAGCCTTAAAAATACCCTGCTTCTCATTATTCTTATTTTCAGCATTCCTTTAATATTTAAATTCACCTGGCAGAATATCAGTTACACAGCTGCATACTGTAACTCTAAAAAAAAGGATCATGTGTGAACAGGGTCTTTCATTTGGATAAATGTCATTGCACTTTCTGCTCTTATTAATTGCACAAGTAATACTGGAGATTTCTTCAGTTGTTCTTGCTGATACGAGTTGCATGGCTGGAGTAAAATAGCTGAATATCTGAGTAATACCAATTCAGAAATGAGATAAAAACTTTGAATGGTAACCAGCTACGGCAGCAATCCACAAAGGAGTTGGTGACTCGTATCATTTGCAGCCTTGTAACAGCATCCTCCACGTAGTAGCTCTACTGCAAATCTGACACTGAGGCAGAGCTTTGATGGTGGAGCTCTGTAACATTCATTGGTTTTGTGGAATAAGTGATCATCCCTGCTAGCTTCCAAAAAATAGATTGCACCAGCCAAATGCTGAATGTTTATACCACATCAGACCAGGGACCTGTGACTCTGCCATTGATCATAACTTAAAAAATTTTTTTTAAAAAGTATTTTAAAAGAAAGTAAGAACAGAGCGTATTTAAAGGGGTACATTCCTTGGTATTATTGTGCCCAAATTTCCAGCAATTTGTAGCACAGGAACTTTTTGAGGTGGAAGTCCCACCAGCACCACCTTGTTGAATAGCTTTTAATGGAATTTTCTTCTAAGTTTTTATTTTTCTTATTTCTTTTGGGACTTTTCTTTGTACTTCCATAGAATTTGCTGCTACTATTTAATAACTGCATCATTTGAGAAAGAATTGTTGTTTAAAAGTTTTTGGATGACACTACTATATACATCTAGGTTTTGACTTACAAAAAATAATTATCATATATTCTCTGCAAGTCATAATTTCATATTCCCTTATTATAAACCACTCCAGTCATTTATTTTCCAGGATAACAAATTCTAGCCTGTTGAAGTTCTCCAGGTATGCAATTTGGCTGATTATTTTCCTTGGCTGTTGTTGCCCAAAACTTTCCTAGTTTCACTGGAACAGGCTCCCCAGGGCAGTGGTCACAGCTCCAAGCTTGCCTGAGTTCAAGAAGCATTTGGACAACACTCTCAGGTACATGGTGTGACTTGTGGGCTGTTGTGTGCAGGACAGGAATTGGACTCAATGGGCCTTGTGAGTCTCTTCCAACTCAGCACATTCTGTCTAGGTTGAGAATGAGGGGAAGAGGATGAAGGGGGGAATGGCACCAGAATTGTAAAATCATGACATTTCCTGCATTTTTACAAAAAATATTTTCTGAAGTTGTCTTTTTGACTTCTGTTGAGTGCTGAGATGGTATTTTCAGGGAACTATGAACAAGAAGTTCAAAATCTTTCTTTAGAGAAGCACTAGCTAATTTAGTTGTTGTGGAAAAAATACTTTAGGGCTGTTGATCACAGTCTAATTAAATTTTTCAGGAAGAAGTACTAATTCTTAAGCTCTCCTACTCAGCTTAATAAAACCTAGTGTTCGATGTTCTTTGTTGAAGAGGTTGATAGATACCTTCTGCCTCATCTCAATATTTCTCCCCATTCCTCAGCCTCTGTTTCATTGCAGCTGTGAGGGAATACAAGTAGGGACTGTGTGGTTGAGATCTTGTTTATTTCCTGCAATGATAACTGCCTGAGTAAGCAGGAGTTGGTTGTGGGAGGATGGAAGGTACTGAAGAGAAATATGGATAATTAGGGTAGTTTAGTGTGCTTCAATTATCTCAAAGATCTGCCTTTTTCACCTTGCTTTTCTCAGAAATGAAGTGGGCCTGAGGTAGATCCTTCTGTTATCTAGCAATTATCAAGGAAATGTTCAAAAGGAAGGCCAGCTTCTGTCACTCTAAGTTATTAATATCGTAACATCTGGGTACTTCACAATCTTTTCAGGTACTTACCTTTGCAGTAACCACGTGGAATTAATGGTTGGTATTCTCATCTTCAAAACCTTAAATAAAAATTACATTACTCCAGCCTGTACCATGTGGCTGTCTGGACTCACAGAGTCCAGGCGCACATCAGATCCCTAACAAGTCTCACGGCAGAGAACCGAACCTTGGTGTGCAAGGATAATATGGTATTTTCCCTTTTCTCAGCAAACAGCACACGCTTTCTCTGGCCAATTTTTAAACTTCAGCACAAGCCCCGTGTTTTTCTGGCACTGCAGGGCTACTGCTTTCTACAGAGCTGTGCACCAGCTTTGTCAGAGAGCCTCACATGGGCTTCTGGTGAGAGCAAGGACAGTAGCAGTGCTGGAATCTCCCTTGGTGATCTGTTTCTCCTTGTGCCATCCTGTCCACTGAACTGTGGCTCAGTTAGACACAAGGATTGTCTCCTCCCACTGCTTGCTATTTTCTAATACATACCCTGAATCTGCCTCTTTGAGCAACTTGTCCAGGACATGTTCTTCCTTCACTGGGTGCCTAAACAGATCCTGAGGGGCAACAGTTTCCAGCTGCTGCTGTGGCCCTCAGTGCAAGACTGACCCTTACAGCAGCAGTAGCACTCAGTTTCTGGTTTGCAGTTCCCTCACCAAGGAACTACTGAGCTGCGAAGAACCACGGGCTCTCTGGCTGTGCAGACAATTTTCTGTAGCCTTTGCTTGCTGGGACATTCATCTCTGTGCCATCTTAGACTAGTTTCTCCCAATTTATGCCAGGATAAGAACCCAATAATTGACCACTGGTGCTTTATGACCTTTTCAATACAGGCTGTGCTGTGTTTGGCTGGGCTAAAGTTAATTTTCTTCACAGTGGCTGATATGGGGCTGTGTTTTGGATTTGTGCTGAACACAGTGATGATGATAGAGATGTTTTTGTTACTGCTGTGCAAGGCTTACACAGCTCCAAGGCCTTTTCTCCTGTTTGTACTGTCACACTGGCGAGGAGGCTGGAGTTCACAGGAGGAGACACATCTGGGACAGGTGACCCAACTGACCATGGGGATATTCCAAGCCATATGTAACATGTATATAAAGCTGGGAGACCAAGGGAGGGGAGGACATTTTGAGTGATGGCATTTGTCTTCCCAAGTCAGCATTCCGTGTGAAGGGGCCCTGCTCTCCTGGAGATGGCTGAACACCTACCTGCCCAGGGGAAGCAGTGAATTAATCCTTTGTTTTGCTTCACTTGTGTGTGCTTTTTGTTTCTGTTTTGAACTGTCTTTATCTCAACCCATGAGTCTTCCAGCTTTTACCCTTCCAACTCTCTCCCCAGTCCTGCTGGTGGGGGAGTAAGCAAGTAGATGTGTGGGGTTTGGCTGCTGGCTGGCATTAAGTCACAACACATCCCCAGGGTTAACCTCATTTAATACTGACATTAACACGTTTGACTGCATTTTCCTGAGATTTTCCTTCTTCCCTTTCACATCCTGGCAGAAAACTCAAAATACACTGCCACCTAGTTCACAATGGACAGGAATGACAGCACTTGAACTCTACTGTCTTCCTTTTGCTTGGTTTGCTATTTGGTTGCTTGTGTGTGCTAATCTGTGCAGGCCCAAGTACATTTACAGCAATACTAGATGCATTGTAAAAGACCAAAAATGAGGAAGAGATGTGCAGTGTCTGTTACAGAGTTCAGTGGTTTTCAGGTGTGTGCTAAATACATGGTGTTTCTCTGGGAGATGTAGGCAACAGAAGCCTCTTAGTGGAAGAACCTTGCATCAATTACTCTGGATGCTATTGATCTTCATGTGAACTGAAGGGCTTCAGAACCTTCCAAGAACAGATTGGAAATGATAGGATTACAATTAACTATTTCAGTGACCAAAGGAAGCATTGCTAACACAGGACTCTAGCCATCCTCTTGTCTTTCTTGACAAAGAGATGCTCTGTAAAAAGAAAAGGAAGGATCTCCAGTTTGCAGTATTATGACAAAACTGCTGTAGGAGGAATGATATATACTGGGTCATCGTGTTTGCTCCCCCACAGTTTCAGTTGTAGAGAGTTAAGATTAAAAAAACACTTTTAAAAGTAGCCAAGATTCCCTTCCTGCTTCCAATTACTGCTGTAAAAAGGCTAGTGCTGGACCTTGTTCCTCTGCTGCTCAGAAGCTTTGGTTTTGTTTCCAGGTGTACTTTCTGAGCATCAATTTGTATTCGTTTGCTCACATGCCAATAACACTGCTTGGCTTCAATGACAATTTCCCCCTGCTATTTATCTCCAGACATATTAAAGGGAGTGTTCTTCTATCTTTTCACCCTGTATTTCTATTTGATGTTTGATCCTCTTCCATTTTTCTGACCACACTAATAGCCATGCATGTGATCCAAGCCAAACTCATCCTGCTGGAATGCACTAGGGCAGACCTGTACTCAGCCTGACTGCTCAGATCTGTCTTATGTTGCATTTAGGCTGATCATTTTTAGCTGGTCATTACTGTCAGTCACTAAATGTATGTCAATATAGGCACTTTCTCCACAGTCTGGTACATCTATCCAGGTATCCAGTTTTTCATTTGAGGCTCTATGTTCCTCCTCCTCTTCCCAGAAGGGTGAGCTGCTGTCATTGTGAATAACACAGTAATAGTCCCTTTCTGTGTGCAGGTAGCTTCCCCAACACTGCTTACAGCTGTCTAATAAAAGGTGGTTTCAGGGCAGTCTGTAAAGCAGCTACAGAATTTGTACCCAGCAATACTTGCAGGAATGGTCTGAAGACCTTTTGTGGTGTGTTTCCCTTTCAGGGTAGCTGGTTATCCTTGCTTTGCTTTTAGCTACTCCCTTGTTTTTCTCTCAACTTCCTCACTGACCTTCAGCTTTTCCAGTCTCATAGATTCCCTCCATAGTGCTGCCTCAAATATTTTGGCTGTGCAGGGAGAATAAAATGCACTGCTCTTGTTTAGAAAACCAGTTACCTTAGCAAAAACCTGTGTAGGATCCACCAGCTTTTGCTAAACCCTTTCAACCCTTTTTCTATTCCTCCCCTCTATCCCCATTCAAAATCTTTTACACTTTCAGAACACGTTCTGCCTTGAATTCTGGCAGGGTAAGGTAATTCTAACAGGTCTGTATGTCTGGATCACCCAGCTCTTTACTAAATACAGGTGCTATATCTCTGGTCATGGTACCATCACTGACTCAATGTATTTATTTAAAAAATCTTTGCTGCTGACTTGCAGTTACTTGTGCCTTGTGACAAAGAGAAGGCCAGGAAAAGGCTATAGTGAATATAGAGCAGACTCTGAGCAGAGAGATTGCTGGACAGAAACAAAATTCTGTTTTGTTTCAGTTCAAGACTGAAACAGCCTCTGTAGTATCTAATGGCGTAATTTAGATGTTTCAGGAAATAGTTTTCTGTTTTTCACATGGAATCTCATTGAAAAAAAAGCAACCCGCTTTCATTAGGAAAATAGTACTGAAAATGTTCACTCTGTGAAAACCTTGTTTTTTCAGAAGAAAAACGATACTTTCATTATTCTAACCAGAAGCTTGAAATAAATGATGGCGTAGGCTTAGAGAGGGATGATGAAAAGACTCAGGAAGGAATGGTGGAAAGACAGGACCACAATTCTACACCTTGGTGCTTCTGATTTTCATTTTAAAAGCTTTGTGGCTTTTCTTTGTATGTTCTGCCTAATTCATGAAGCAGGCAATAGCAGTAATCTTGGGTTTTGGGGAAAGCTAGATTATACTGAAGAAACAAAGCAAATTTGGAGAGAAAAATGTCATTCAAGATGATCCTAAATGGCAGGAGGGCTATGCACTCTGTCACCAAATCTACAGATTGCAGGCTGATAGACGTGGACCAGTTTGCCGAACTCCCCTGCCTGTAACCTGGGACTGCTGGTAAAAGCTACCTTTTTAACTAAAGTGATTTGAAATACTTTAATGAAAAGTAGCCAATATTAAAAATACTTACAAGCTCAGTTCAAGTTTGGTGACTGTTCTCACTCTATGGATTATGTATTTCCTGTGTCTGGCTCTTGAAGGTGCAGTGGGAAGTGCAGGAAGTTTAATGAGCTCAGGGTTGGAAAGGGCAGTAGTGTATTCCTGGCTGTTTCTGGGCTATTTTCTTGTTGTGGCCTTCATCCTGCAGCACTGGCTCTGCACTTCTGTATGTGACATGCTATGGTGCCTTCAAATCCTGGGTGTGGAAGCTCTCTTGGGCCTCAGAAGATGTGTAGAAATATGGCTTTCAGCACAGCAGCCACATGCTGCATATAATAAGTTTTGCATTCCATCTATTTCTGCTGGGCATGAATTCGAAGAGGTTTCACTCTCTAAGAAGAAAATGTTTTCTGTCTTTCTTTCTGGAAGGTGTGAGGGAAATTCAGTGTTTGGGCCACCAGCAAATTCTCACATTCTGAGGTTGGAAGTGTCAGAAACTATTTTGACTGTTTCCCCAAGTACTGTTTCCCCAAGTGAGAAGTTGTTCAGCTCGCTTGGCACACCAGTTCTGTTGCATGTGGATGGAAGAGAGACAGAATAAGGTGACAAGTAGTTGATCATTTCAGTGACTCCTGGTTGAAGGTCATTGACATTTGGAACAGCATGACTATTTTGGCAGTATTCCCTTGTTAATGTCCAGCTCTCCAGGGGTATAACTTCTGTCTCTAAAGGCAAAACACAGTTTTTCTGCTCTTGCTTTCCAAATTCTACTTGGAGACATTTTGTGTGTTGAGGAGATGATGGGCAACTACTAACATGTTATTTGCTTTCATGAGGAGTACATGGATTGCCAGGGCAATAGGATAAAGAAATGACTCAGACAAGAAGGTATTTTTATTCACATGCACACATACCTAAATACCAAGGCAGCTGGGCACATGAGTGTCTTATTTCTTTAAGAACATCACCAGAGAGCTGCCTTCTGAATGATGACATTTATATATTTTAATATAATTTGTTGTGGTCAGAGAAATGTCCAATACAGTAATTTGGTACTCTATATCAGTTCTCAGCAAGTGACTAATCCATCAAATTTGTTCAGCACTACAAGTCAGAACATGATTTTTTTCCTTGCTGCCGATGTGGCTAGCTCACGCAGCCTTTAGAAAAATCAAGTTGTGGGTTTTTTCCATCCTATATATCATCATCTCTGTCCACAGCAAAGAATTTAGAATCAGGGCTTGACTGACTGGCTATTTTTCTCAGAGTTGCATGAGGCAGAGCAGTGTACAGCTTACTCATCCAAACCTATTCAGAGTTTGAAGGTACCCTGTGATACAAATTTACTGAGCAGATAAGAAAACTTGGAAGGCACCAATGGGGCAGATAAGGACGACTGCAAAATCCCATGGATCCTTTCAGAATTGGTTTGAGAGTTTTTGGTGTTTTGCTTTGTTGTCTTTTTCTGGCATTGGTGCAGTGTATTTTTGACGAGCCTCAGCAGTTTTAGAAAAGCATTCAGAAGTTTTTGATGCTCATCTGAACCAATTCCATCTAATCAGAACAAGAGCTGAATGTTACTATTCTCAGGAAGCAATTGTATTCACAGAATTTCATCTTTTCTGATGTCCTCAATTTGTCCTCTGACAGAAGCAACTTTTATTAATCTGTCCTTTCACTGTTATTGATTGGCCGCTTATTATGCCAATGCATCCAGCTTATGTTTGCACATAAGCTTTGCAGTGAATCCAGTTGACAGCCATAATTTGAAACTCTCGTAGATTGAATGAAAGCAACTGTCATATTCTTGTCACTTGCCATATTCCATCTTCTAGAGGTGATGGGACAGACTTGTGATTTCAAATAGTAGAGTTCATTGAGTTGCCACAGTGTTCCTCTCACACAGCTGCTTTGGGATGCCCCGTGTTAGCACCTTGTACCTTGCCCTTCAGGTGGGCTTTGCAGCATGTGGAGGATGGTTGGGTACTGAGAGCTGCTTTGAAGCCAGTGCAGTTTGTGTGTGCCTTAGCCTGTAGCTGTTGTGGTACCTGCAGATTCCACACACTGGGACTGGGAGTTCACTGATGAATGCTGAAGTGCTGAAATATTTACCCAGTGCTCATTAAGGTTGATTGTTAATGCCAGTCTGGGCTAAAATTGCCAAAGTAGCTGGCTTCTTCTTTTCTACTTGAAGCTGAGCCAGGTGTAAGAGCAGCTCTCACTGTTTCCATGTATACTGTGTGTAAATGGCAAAAGGCAACACACAACCAGACCTTCCTTCAGCTCACTGTTTTTATTTTGGATTAGCAGTATGATGAAGCATGGAATTCAAAGGCACTGTGCTCCAAACAGGCACTGCAGATCTTTCCTGCAGGTCCTCTTTTTCTTAATGAGAAATGGGGTTGTTTGCTCTCGGCATGTCAGAAGAATGACTGCCAAACTAAAACCCACAGCAGAAGTCCCTCAAACCACCAGGCTTTAAGTAAATGCACTGCAAACCTATTGTCTGTTTGCACCATGTAACATGGCTTATCCAAAGTCACTGAGAACACAACTCTGCCATGTAAGCAGTGCTGCAGTTTTCCCTGCACATTGCATTTCACCGATCTTTGTCATAGCTCCTCCCCTCATTGCTAAGCTGCTGGCCAGCTCTGCCATTTCTCAAGTTAGTTGCAGTTGGTTTGCTTTTCTCTGCAAGGCTTGGCACCAGTGCTGGAGGTGCCTGCCGGTCTCTCCAAGAGCTCATTCATCCCCATTTCCCTCATGTGGAGGAGTAGGGAGGGCAATGCCAGGCACTTGTTCACAGATGCTGCGCAGAAGTTGACATCTGGAGGTGGTTGCATTGGACCTGCTACCAGGAAGCTCTGTCTGTCCTGTGAGGAGCTCTCTGATGAGTTCTTTGCCCCAGGAAGATAGCACAAGCTATTGAGTGCTGCTGCTGCTGACATGAGGTTGGAAAGAGCCCAGGACTTGTCCATGGGTTAGTGAGGGAAAACCAGCAGTTTATCCAAGAATCAAACAGATGCAGATTTGAAATTGATGAAGTGTTGAGACTGGGGAATGAGGTGATACCATTTTTCCAAGCACAGTTTTGTTAGGTTGAAGATCACAATTTATGTGGCTTGAGCAAGTGGGTCTGTGGTTTTCAAAAAACTACTTTATTCTTTCTGAATGAACATTTTCCCCTCTGGTTGTATATTCATTTCACTGTCTCAGTGTAAAGGTAAAACTGTTTGATTTCACAGTGGAATTATCATTTTCATTTTGATCTCTAGTTTCCTGAGTACCTCATCATAATACCAAATCCAGCTTTGTCTCTGAGTGGT
Source organism: Onychostruthus taczanowskii (assembly GCF_017590055.1). Lineage (NCBI taxonomy): Eukaryota > Metazoa > Chordata > Aves > Passeriformes > Passeridae > Onychostruthus > Onychostruthus taczanowskii. The sequence goes on along the minus strand of NW_024505893.1, from coordinate 3,789,426 downwards.
TCCGTAACATTTCCATATAAGTAATTTCTTATCTGTTCTGAGGTGGGCTGGCAGAGGGACACAGTGGTTTCCAGATGATACAAGCTCTTAATAGCTGGGACAAGGTAAAGGTACAGCTCATACCCCGATGCGTTGGTTGTTTTTGGCTGACAGAGGTTTTCTTCTTGGGGAGTTTGTGCTTATGAGGTTGTTTTTTGAGAGGTTACCTGCAGGGCCTGATGGCAGCTCTTGCAAGGCTGATAAATTAATGCTTTGCACACTAATCTCAGAACAGCTACTTGTAAAGTAAAACACTCATCAACACGGGAGAAGTTGGCTACACTCTATGGCTTCGTTGAGAAAGAAAATAACACTTGCAATATATTTTGGCCTCCAGGCTCAGGACTAAGTGTCTATGTTTCTGTGGACCTGCTTTATTAACTGGGGCTGGTCCTGCAAGGAAGTGCTAAATAAGTCCTGAAGTTGGGTTATTAATGCCACTCTGGAGACTGCATCTGAGGGGAGACAGGGCACAGTGCTTCTCTTGGTGAAGTCCTGAGGTGAGGCGTGAGCTCTGGGATGCAAGGATAAGGAGATTGCTTGGGCCAAACCTTCTTTATCCTCATTTTAGTTGGTTTTTGTTTGTTTGTTTTTTCCTAATGAAATCCAATTTTGGGAAAGCTGAAGAGAGGACAGTGTGGAGGAAAGAAGGCATGGGAGGTGGTTAGAGTTGTTATATGGAGCAGATCTGGAAAATTTGGAAAGCCATGATACTGCATCATATTTGGGCATTTCTAGGATGTGACAATGGTTGTAAATAGCCTTACTGTGGTATCATCTGTTGGCTTTTATTATTGTTCTTTGCTGATGACATTCCTGTTAGTCCTTGAAACATGCTGGGCATTTCTCCATTTCCTTTTGGTTAGCTCCCCAGCATGCTTTGTCTAAACCCTGGTATTACAGCCAGAGCCAGGAGATACACAGTTTCTATTCTGCTTGAAAATACATTTTGAGTAATGCTGCATATATTTTACAGATTTTATATCCATTCTGTAATATTCTAACTGCCTCCTTTGCTGATATACAGCCTCTAGATTTGGTCCTATAGTAATGGGAAAAAATACTATATTGCTTCCTGGCTCTTCTCTCCTCATTCTCCAGTTCTCTCCTTCCTTGAAATATGATCTATTTTGTTCTTTCTATTTCTGTTCCAAACATGCATTAATACATCCAGATCCCCATATGCACTTTCTATTACTGCTTAGTACTTGATTCAGGGTTATTTGACTTTACTGAAGCTAGCTGGCTAGCTTAGCCCTTCTTGTGTCCTCCTTCATTCCTCCTCTTTCCCCCCATCCCCGTCTCTCCTTCTCTCTCTCCCTTCCTCCTTTTCTTACAGAATCACAGAATATTCTGAGTTGGAAGGGACCCACAGGGATCATTGAGTCCAGCTCTAAAGTGAATGCTTCATATTTTCACCTTCTATTCATGACAGAATCACAGAATCATAAAATGATCTGCATTGCAAGGGGCCTTAAAGATCATCTTGTTCCAAACGCCCCGCAACAGGCAGGGACACCTTCCATTAGACCAGGATGCTCAGGGTCCCATTCCATTCATCTGCCTGTTTACTTCATTTGCATGGAATTCTCTCAAGATAAAAATAATATATTTATGAGAAAAGCCTTCTTTCGTACTCACTAGAATGACATTGCCAAATGTCAGCTGTACAAGTGTTTTGAAAATCTAGTTTCTGGTTTTTAGACGGGAAATATTGGTGTCTTTAAGCACTGTGCTATGTAAGTATAATTACTTTTAACCATCTATTTTGTGTATTATTTCTTCATTTATTTCCCCAGTGAAATAAGACAAGTGAATTTTGCTTTTTTTCCTGTCAGTTCTGGTTTGCATGCTGGTATCTTGGTTAGATGCTGAGTTTACAAGAACTGCAGAGAATATTTGATTGCTTTGTTCCTTTTCATTGAAAGGAATGAAAGATAAAATGCTAAGAAAGTGAAATTTCAATATATCTTCTTCTGTGTAACTCCTCATCTGTCACTGGAAAAGAAGGAAATTTTTTAACAAATATATGATTGCTTATGTTTCTATTTCAAAGCAAGATTTTGAAGTATCAGTGCTAGAAAGCATTTTTGGAGAGAGAGATCTGTATAATTTCTTCACATTGAGGATAGGAATGGATAGGACATTTCCCACACCATTTTGGTTTTTTTTTTTTTTAATTTCTTAGAAAGTGGGAAGTAACAAAGACAGCATCCAGCCTGGTAAGAAACAAGGGCTGGTCTTATCATGTTGCTGATCACCTACCAATAATTCAGCTGGTAAACCTGTGCATGGAGGTTGGCCTTGGAGGTGGATCAACTCAACAAGAAATAGCTTTTTCTTTTTTTTCTTTTTTTTTTTTTTTTTTTTTTTTTTTTTTTTTTTTTTTTCTTTTTTGTACCTGTATCACTGCCTTTGGAGATGATACTCTTCAGATACTGGTTCTGCAGACCCTGACTTTTATGTAGATGCCAGTGGGCACTTTCCCAAACAGCTCTTTTAAATCAGTAGGCATTTTGTCCCACCAGCATTGTTTCTAATCAGCCAGAAAATCAGCAGGGAGGCTCTGAGATTTGGTTCTCCCGCGAAACCTCAGCTTACATCTCCCATGTCTCTTTCTCAGAAAGTCACTCCTGCCCTCCTTAACTTTGGAATTCTTCCCCTCAGTGTGGCTGCAAAACCTGCAGGCATCTCTTGTAGGGGGTCTGGGTGCCTGCAGACAGACATCTTGCACCAGAAAAAGACTTCCTGCCTGCAACAGGCCTTTGATAAGCTTTTAAAAAGCAATATCCATTTCCTTCAAAAAGGCTGACCTGTCCCGTTTGCAATGAACTTTCACTTGCATGTAACTTGCTGAAGCAATAATCAGCTTCTTTAAAATTCTGCTCTCTGCTCACTTCTAAACCACTTGAATATTTCATTCTATCCAGGATTTGAGTAGCTTGCTCCTGTGCCTGCTTTAATTTTTTTTTAAGTAACTGAGAAGTTTTCATGCACAATGAGCTCATTAAAGCAAAGAGAATTATTTGGCCAAAAACTCCATCTTTCTATGAACTGACAATATTACAAATTATCTGCTGAGCTATCTGACTGTAATTCAGAGAAATGCATTACTTCTATGGCATTATTGCTGCATTTGTGTGGGTGAGCCAACTCTGCTTCCCTGCATTTTACAGGTCTTGCTGTTCTCCACATGTTGACTAACATTTTGTACTGCTAAACAGTGCTTTGGTTCTCTCACTGGGTGTACTTGATGGCCTCACTGTCTTAAATAGTGACTGGAACAAAAATTGCAACTTTCTGGTTTAGAGCTTCTGGAATAACCTGTTTTTTTCCCACTTGTGAACACCTCTGACCTGCGGTTCCAGATAAGTGGAGAATATTGGCCCATTCTGGTGACTTGTTCTCCAAGAGATTTTCTTTAATAGCCAGTCTGAGATGGCCAAGGCTATCGTGCTTTCAGGATGTCATTCCATTAATTGTAAGGAGAAAGGGTTACTCTGACAAGGGCTTTCCATTTAATTTCTTGTCTGCTTCTGCTCTGAGCCTTCTGGACCTTGGGTTTTCCTTCCATGTGCAATGGTGACAATGACTTGCTGCTTATCTCATGTTGAGATTTAGTAATTCATGGTGATGTAGGAGCTAAGGAGGAAAATGGAGAGGATTTATGCAGGAGAAAAGCCTTGCATTGCTATGTCTTGCAAGTTCCCTTCAATTCCAGAGGTTTATATTTCTAGAGAGATCACTTTTGCTTTTTTAATCTGAGACAGAAATTAAGATATAATTTGTCAAACCTATGACTGCATAATGCCAGTGAAACATCAGATTTACTTAATGGCACGCAGTGGGCCTGATTCTATGTGCAGTGTGCACCTGCACGGCACGGTGCACACCTAAACATGGCACAAGAGTGAATTTAACTTTGAGTAGCGTCTCATGCAACTGCTCTCTGGCTCTGATCAGCAGATGGAGATGTAAGCAGTGTTGTGGGTTATATGCCTTCAAATTCAACTGGCTCATCTTGGAAACATTTTATTAGTGTTCAGATTCTGCCTTGTCTTTCAATCTGATCCAACAGAGCTTTCTCTGTATTGCAGTGTCTGGTGGATCATGCAGGCTGTGGTCCAACATCCTGGCTTTATTTTCAATTTGATAGCAGCACAGTAAGTTCCTCCAAGTAACTGCATAGGATAGATGAAAAGAGAGCAATTCCAAAATGCTGAATATATATGAATGGCAGGATCCAGAAGAGGAAAGTGCACACAGGGAGATTGAGGAAGATGGATGGCTCACACTTTGAGTGGCTGCTCTGGCAGGGTTCCACCACGGTTCAGTCATGCATGCAGTCATCACCAGTGCTCTCAGCAGCCTGTGTGTGTGGCTGCTGCTCCACAGGTACCAGACACTGCCTTCCTGATCATGATAGAAAAATCCTGGTGTGGCTGAATTGCCCAGGACAGTGATTCCAGTAAAACATAACCCAGTCGAGTACCTCCACAGGCCTGAATACACCTACCAGGTATAATTTCATAAAAGGAGTCACATCTCCAGAAACTCAGCCAAAATCACAGTTTGTTTCTTCTTTAACACTAGCACTGTTTCCCTTCTATACTACATTGTAATATTCCTGTTAACAATAGATGGTCTTTCTTCTTCGTACATCCTGACCACACAGTAGAAAACTGAACATGGCTACAGAGACTGAAAATAAAGATCTATTACACAATCTTTAGTGTTGTATCAATGCACAAGCAAAGTGTATGTCCTAATCCTTCATTCTTATGGCAAAGAAAGGATTATTCTATATTTAAAATGAAAATTGCATTGAATTAAAATGTTATTTTGTTGAAGGCCATTGTAAAACCCAGGGCTTGCAAAGGGGAGACAAAACCAATTCATCCTTATTATAATTGCAAGGCTCTGATCTTGTTTGCTTAGATGCTGTGGTGATAGACTCAAAATTGGCTTTTGGTAGATACAACATACTTTTTGCATAATATTGGTTAAGCTGTTCCAGGAATTTTTCACCTCCGGGTGAAATTGCCTGCTAAAGCAATGTTGAAATTGGCCTTTGTTGTGTGGAAGCTTTGCCTGATGATTTGGTAATAGATCATGGTAAATTTGTTTCATGATCCTATTAAGAAAGAACTGAGGAAACTGAACATTCATCATTATAAAAATTGCTGTTTGACTGAAGTTCTTTCACAAGATCAAATCTGCCTTGTTAATCTTCTGTTTCCTTCACCCTCATTGGTACCATTCCTCAAATTTTGTGCTAAGTGCAGATACACAATTTAGCAAGTGTAGAAAACAAAAGCCCTGAAACAATCAGTTGTCACTAAAAAGACCCTTCTGATCTCCTGACAGCTCTGCCAGGCATGAAGGCTTCACTCTGTGGTATCTCTGGTGGCAAAGGCAGTTTGATTTTCACCATGCCCACTCACTCCTGCCTTTGTCCTTCTGGCTCTCACCATAGCTGTATCAACACATTTATTTGAGGGACTAACTTGGAAGACCAAATGAGCAGGGCTTAAAAAAAAAAGTCCATTGCTGCAGGAGTGTGTGTGCTCTGCTTCATTTTGATTGAAGAGAACAGCTGCTTAGCCAAAAAATGGGTTTTCATCTACTGCAGTTGTTGAGAGGGAGGCGGAGGGATGTTGGTAAACAGTTTAACAAAATGAAAAATGAAATGAAAATGAAAAATGGTGGCCCATTGCATCTTGCCATTGAGATTCACAAGATGTAGAAACCAGGGAGCTTTGCTTCTCCCTGGTATCAGCAGAGACATTCATCTAGTAGACCCGTGTTCTGATCTCTGCTCGATTTGGGACACTTTTGTCAGTGACACACTCTTTCTGCCAGACTGCCAGGCAGTATTTCAGCACTCCCTCCCTTCCCCTAAAGCAGTGGAATTTATCATAAAATAATTGCGTATTGATTGAGATGGAGAGCAAATGTAAAGCTGCCCCAGTGGCTGGGCTGTGGCATTCCCTGGGCTTTCCCATTTTTGAGCTGGGCAGACTGAAGGTCACAGTCCCTCTTCACATCATGTCTGAGAGCCCTCACCAGCAGCCTATGAATTATACCCATACCAGGCACTTTTTCTCGTGGTATACCCATTATCTGACCCCAAATAGATATTTATTTTCCCTTTGCCCACATATCTTTGATCTTTTTCTTTTCCTTGCCAAACTGTGAAAATACAGATTGAACAGACACAAATGACATTGCACTTGACTCAGTGTAGGTCTTAGTCATAGATTCCATAATGTCACAAAATTACTGTATTGATCCAGCACAGCTCAAGACATGTTTGAGGTATTTTGTTATATCCAATGTTATGCATGACAAAGCACTACATAAAATTAAGCATATTAAGTAAATTTAGCACTTTGAGGTAAAAAGATAAGTGCACAAAGGGAATGTTATTACACAGAATTTTCCAGAAACTTCTAGCTACCTAACCTTACATTGAGGATCTGGAGAAATTGTAAAACAATTGCAAATTTCACAAATGAGACAAAGAGCAAGATAAGGTGAACCGCAAGCTTAGTGCTCCTACGCATGAAGTAGATTCAAGCAGTAGCAAGGTGAGCTCTGGTAAGCAATGTGCATTGAAACACTGCCAGGTGTGAATTCTGCTAAAGAAACAGGGCTGTATGTCATTATCTCATGTGGGATGAGGATGTAGCATTTTGCAAAGCCATGGCATTGAAAAGGAAATTTCGCCTCTGGAGTCCTATCCTTTAGAGCATTTCGGCTTGTTTTTTGTTGGTGGGCAATGAGCACAGCTAAGACCCAGAGCATTTGTAAAGAGCTCAGTGTGAATTGAGTCATCTGACTTTTCAGCCCTTGACTTTGAGGGCTGTGTTTGACTTTTACTTCAGAGAGGTTGCTGTGATGAGCCAAATGCAAGCAGGGCATATTGCTGACACTGCTCCTGTGAGCAGTAGGAGTTGAGCAAAACATAATGTGCATATTTATTTTGCTCATTTAACATGCAACAAATGATTTAAATAAATTAAAATGCTAACGTCTTGGTGGGAAATCAATGAATCACTTAACAACAATAGATTCTCCTGTACCTTTTGTGTCTGCAGTAATGCTGCATTAAATCAAATTACTTTCATTATGATGGATGTGAACTGAACTCATTTAGCAACAGGACAACCAGCACTTTCTTAGTATTAGAATCTCCATGTTTCCATCAGAGACTTTGGTTCAGAAAAACATGACAGTTCAAGCTAGGTGTGAGTTTCTGTACTTCAAGCTTCTGCAGAAATACCATTTACAAGGAGAGCTGAGGTTAAATGTGTGCCCAGTGTGCAGTGGATTACAGAAAACCAATAGAAGTGAATTTCTGAAATCCCACACAAATTCTTCCTTCCTGAGTATTTTTGCCATCTGGAAAAAAGGCATGGATGGTTTTTGGGTTGGTCCTGTCATCTCGCTGCCCTTATCACAAAATTAACTATTCAAAAATCACAATATTAGCAACTTTAGAATAAAAACATGTGGACAACTGATTTTACTTGCAAATTTGTCCTCTTCACAGAAAAATGAAATTGTTTATGTACAAAGTTGACCTGATCTTCGAGTTAACCAGAGATATTTCATTCCTGTTTTAAGACTCTGGGTCAGCCCTAAGGGATTGATACCCACCTAAAGAAACCAAGGTCCCCCAACTTTTGTTGTTTACAATAATCTTGAACAAAATTCCCAGGAAACTCCCTGATCATAAAAGACAGTTCAGCTTAGCTACGTGTTTCCCAGCCCATCTGCTTTTTCTGTTACAAAGATTGTGTTGTCATCATACATTTTATTAGGATTGTTGTTTCTAGCGTGCCCTGTGCCATTAGCATAAGGTACATTCAAGGGGCTTGAACCAGGGACAACAGGACTGATGCACCAGACCTTTCCATTAGCTCCAGAAATCATTCCTGCATGGAGGAGTAGCAGCTTCTTCAAGTTCCTCTGACCAGCTTCTAAAGGTGCATAATAATGTGCCCTGGGTTCTGTATCCTGTGTCTGAAACTGATGTTTAGCAATATCCACGTGGATGTGTTTAGATGTTGTTGTGGTTCAGGAATGGTACTCCCCAGTTTAGTGCTCCCCAATTTAGGCTCTCCAAACCACACTGCTGGTTGCATGCTCCCCCTTCCCCTCTCCCTGCCCCGCTGCACCGGGCTGGAGAGGAGAGCTGAAGGCACGAAAGGCAAAGAGATAACAACAATTTACTGGAAACAGCAACGAGATAAGAAAAATAAGAAAACAAACAGTAACAGCAACAATATTAATAACAAAAGTGTACAAAAGAGGGAGTGGTTCACATGCAAAAATGCTGAGCAGGAGCTTGACCTGAGCACAGCCACACCACCCTGACTGGAACCGGTGTCACCCAACCGCTTCTCTGGCTCAGGACCAGCGCCACTCTTACTCAACCAGAAGGAACTCCTTCTCCCTGGAAGAAAGTCCCTTTCCCCACCCCTGGCAAGAGGTGAGGTGGTACAGAATAACTTCCATGCCCTAGCCATGCCCCCTCCTGACTACTGCAAAAAATTAACCCTATCATGGCCAGAACCAGGACAGACATCCCGGAACTAACTCTGCCTCTATTTTGGCATCAATTTATAGCAGCAGTGTGAGAAATCCAATGTATCCCACTGGCAAGGCATGCTCAGAAAGAGTACACTATTACCTGTTGTACTGCTGGATAAGATGTGGACAGGAATTCTGGAGTGGCTATGGCATTGTAAATCCACATGTTAGTTTATCCTCCCATACTACATCTGTCTAGTCAGACTGCTAAATTTATTAAATGAATTCCGGGTAAGATCTGTTGTACTATGTATAAGGACATTTGACTATGTTAAAAAGTCCTACATGAAATTCAGAGCACAGTACCTAACCGAAATTTACATGAGTGAGTCTTGGATATAACTTTTTATTTGCATCTGAGTCCTTATAGAGAGGTGAACTTCTGCTGTGAGACAGAGATAGGCTGATATTTACTGAACTCACTTTTCACTTGTCTCTGTCACATTGCAAGCCATTTAAAAGACATCCTTTTTGCATTTCTGAGCACAGGAGCAAGTGCTGCAACTTCATGCATTATTGAAAAGTGTGGCCTCGGCTCATACAATATAGCAGGGATCCAAATGATCTCCAGACTCAAGCTTTTTATATACACACAGACGGGTCAAAAATGAGGTTCCAGAGAGGCATAAGAGTGAAAGGACTGAAAGCAAATAAAAAGTTTGGCTTATGCAAAAACGAACAAATTTTTACTGGGGAGGCAGCAGATGAAAATACCAGCATTAGGCGTTAGAAGTTCAAGTGACCTCTAAATCCATTTTTGTGATAATCTCAGCTGGCCAGGCATTCTCTCTCTCTCTCTCTCTCTCTCACTCTCTCGCTCTCAACTTCTTCTCTGGAAGCTATTTTGCTCTATGTATAACTATTGAATATTCTTTGAAGCAGAACCTCAGTAACCCATTTCCTGGTTGAATGCGCTCACCTGAAGGTCATATTTAGTCATCCATTCCCTTCACCTGGCCTTTACTATAAAGCAGAAAAGCCTGAAAGGTTATTTAATAGCTGATGGAAATGCTTTAGAGGGAAAGAATTGAAGCGCTTGGCCCCTATAGAAAAAGATCAGGTGTCACTTTGGGAGACTTTATGTCCTGTTTTTCTTCTTCTGGCACCAGTTATGGATGTTAATCCAGCAAAGTGAGGTAGGAAAAGGACTTGTGTGTCCAAAGTGACAAATCCCAACATGAAACACAGATTTCTGTCAAGGGGAAGGGGTAATGAAGTGTTGAAACAAAGTGTAACATCAAATCCTTCCCCTTCAGGTCACAACTGGATACCTCCTCTTGAAGTTCTGCTATAAACAGAAGAGATGGGGCTTAAAAAGGGGGCAACGGGATGAAATGTAGGGGCCAGTACTATGGAAAAGCTCAAATTAGATCTAAAGCTATGTCACTGAATTCATAATGTAATTTCCTTCCAGATGTTATTTCATGTCAGACAAGTGTGTGCCCCTGAGATTTTGGAATTCTTCTGTTTCCTTGAGCAAGAAAGGGTTTTCAAAAATTTATTTTTACTTTTCTCTTCCCATTGAGAACAAACAAACAAACAAACAATCAAAAGCACCCAAACTCAGAATTAACTCTGATCTACCTCAGCATCTAGACCGAGTTCTTTCCCTCTCCAAGATTTTCCAAATGCATGTTCCTCATGATCTTCTCCTTTCTTGCGCATCAGCTTGAGCACTGATACAGCCACATACTGTGCTGTTGACTCATTTCTTGGCATTTAATGTTCCCTGAGTTTGTGGTAACTCAGGGGTCACTGAAAATTCTATTCACAACTCTGTCTATTTGTCTTTCCATGTGTTTTTGCTAATTGGGCCTGGAAAAATATCATCTACAGGCATGCTGCTGTATACTTATAAAATATTCATACTATGATTGGCAAGTCAGTGTAGCTGGGACCTAAGTTAAGCCAGTAATACCCTTTTAAGATTCTGGTAAATATACCAGGGCTTTTGTTATCTGCTTTGTTTTTTCAAGTGTTAGGTCTACACACATATGAGATGGGTAAGCCAGACTTTTTGTTTAAGATGTGCTAAATTATTTCCATAAATCTTGTATTGTTGGCTGTTTAAATTATTATGAGCCAAGGTCCCTGGCACTAGAGGCTACACACTACAATGAAACGTGTTCATATTTTCTGTGTTTATGAACCTAAATTATGGCAGGGTACTTTTTTTCTCTTCTGTCTCATGCTTTTTCTCCTCATAGCACTCCACTGTGGATATTCACAGATGGGCTAATAACAACTGCAGTGGTTGCCTATTTGTCACCCTGTCATAGGTTGCCAGAGATTCTTTATTTGTACTATTAGAAACATACAAATAAAAAACACCTTTTAGTTGTCTGATTGTCCTCCTTGAAGGCCCATTTAGTTTCCAGAGAGGCACTGAAAAATCAAGTTTTTAATACTTATAAAGAATAATGAATGAGAAAGAAACTTCTTTCCTACTTTGTTGTAACTCATCCAGGTCTGCTTTCTGCAGTCCTGCCACACACATAGCACTTAAGCAGTGTGTTTCCTTCCTTTACCCAAGGGTAGGATACGAGGGAGGTTCAGATCACAACCAAGCAATGAAGAACAAGTGACACAATGTGCTCACCAGTTTGACAATAGCTTTATCTGCATCACCTGTGTGTTAGAGAATTTTCTCTTTTTGACCTTTTTTAGACCAAAAGTTTTTCCTACTTTTGTCAACCAGATGGCATTGCCTTTTTTTGTTGCACATTTCCAGCAATTCTTCTCCCACTTTTACCATTGAAACAATGACTTTCAGGTCCTAAAATAGAACTAGTTCCTAGTAGAAGGGAACACATACACAGCAAGACAAGGTCTAATGTTGCATACAAAATCACATGTAAAACCTGAGTATGAAGCAGCAGGTAATTCTCCCAAGCAGGACTTACTTGGCAGCTGGTGCTTCACATCCTACTTTCCTCAAAAACCTTCCAAGAAGCTTTTACAGGTTGGAAGTCATGAAAACCTTGCTCTCATAGCCCTGGTGGTGATACAGGTAGGGCCACACTCGTACCTGCATGCTGGGCCTGGCTATTTTCTTGGCAAGTGTCTTCAAATACCTGTGCATCAGGATCCAGTCCCCTCCCTGCCAACACACATCTCCTGTGTGCCATCAACTGGCTTTGTTCAGAGCACAAAGACAGTTTTCAGGGCAGGAAATATATTTCTCTTTGTTTTCAGACCACACATAGAAAACGAGCTGATCTTGGCTGGAGGTGATAGGTCAGGTCATGACAGAAATGGAGAATGCCTGTAGTGACAGTCAATGTAATTCTCCTCCCTGTGGCTGGACTTTACAGAAAGCCTCAAAGTTTTTGCACAGCTCCATCTTCTAGGATCCTAATAAATTATGCACGTTTGCTGGAGTTGGCTGTCTGATACTCTCCCTTCTGGTGCTCTCTTACAAAATTACTTCCTCTGGGAACTTTTAGTAATGGAAGACATGGCCAAGATGAAGTGGGAGCTTGCTAATTGGTAGTGATAGTCTACTGAAGCATTAAGTACAGTAATCTTACTTTATACTGTTTTTCTCAGATCTCACTTTTATCTAAACCTGCTGCTATGTCTCCAGCTGGAAAACAGAGCTTGTCTCAAAGAAGATGCACTTTTCCCACATTCTGCAATTGATCATTCATTACAATAAATATGTGCAGCACACTTTCAGAGTTCTCTCCCTGTTACAATCCACTGTCCACATTCATGCTAATGTGGCCATTTTGCTTAGGGTTTGCTGTGTGCAAGTGATAAAAGACATTAATGCTTCCCTGGAGTAGCTAATGGGCTATTTCATAATTTGCATGTTCCCCTGTTGGCATTGGCTGACTTCTGGTCCAGGATGGACACTTCTTCAGCTTTGCAAGAGGCATAATATTATTTTGCTAAATGTAATGGCACTAAGGGGACTGAGTTTCTTGGCATTGAGATTCCACAGAATTATAAAATCTAATCGGCAGTTAGAGATGTCCATCCTGACACGTAAAAAGGGCAAAAGGCAGGTTAGCACCCTCAGTCTTGCACATGAAAGAACAAGCAGGTAAATGTGGAGCATAGTCCTATGGACTCGATCCTAAGCTGTGTCACACTGCTGAAACAACCCAGCTAATGAGCAGCTGTCCCAGCCCAACCGAGTGCTGCCCCCAGACCAGTGACACCCAGGAGGCCTCAACTTTTTACTGAAATGCTTCAGACCCTTATGCAGTCTAGGCAGACCTGAAAAATGAGGTGGCCAGTCCTTTGAGGATGGTTTCTTTTATAGACATTAGTCATAGTTGTTCTGTTGCACATGGTTAGTAAGTTCAGTAATAGTAGACAAATGGCTGATGTGTTTTGTGGTTGTTGTCTTTGGTGTATATTTATTTTTGACATTCAGGATAATCTTAAGCATGTTTTAAATGTCAGAAGAGGTACCATGAAACATCAGGGCAGTTCATCTATAGCTTAACTCTTTTATTAATTTCAAATGCTTTCATTCTACTATAATATTCTTTTATTCACTTCATCTTACTTTTCTGTCCATCAGAAATTACCTTTGCTTAGCAATGATTATTTTTATAGGCTTGAAATTTCAGGTCTTGGCATCATTTGTGAGCTGCTCTGTGTGGGCACAGCACTGTGTGTGTGTGCACATGTGAGCTGCTCTAGCTCAGGAACACTCTCATATAGGAATAACTCAGAGGTAGCTGTGTAGTGAAGGTTGCAGCAGTTTCTGCTGGCTCCTACAGGGCTACTTCTAAGGCTTCCCTAAACCTCAGTGGGGCTAAGGAATTGCTGAGGAGTTATGAATTGCAGTGCAGGATTTACCACCCAGTGTAATGTGCTTTCCTGCTTCTTGGCCTGCTGTTCTTCTTCATCTTCCTTCCCCAGGCTTTCTTGTCTGTCTTTTCAATCAATCTGGGTTCATATTCTTCCTTGCTGCTCTCCAGTTCCCAAGATACTGTCTGTATTTTCCTCCACAAGATGCCTGGACAAAGGATGCATTGGGGTTTATATTTCTAGGGAGTCTAGTTTGTGAAAGCCTGTGCTGTAAAGATGCATATTCTCTACTGAAGCAGTGTGTGTGCCAGGGATAGGAGTAGTTTCTCTTGGTTGAGCAATACTGGATGCAGCTGAGTTTTATTTTGTTAGCAATAAACGAGTATTTCTGTTGTTTGACATTGTATAGTCTGTGATCTTAGAAATAATGCCACCCTTCAAGCCTTAAGTTCAGAGGTTCAATTGCAGAAGATTTTTTTTTTTTGTTTGCAGAAAAGAAGCACCTCACTGGTACTATTTAATGGTAAATAGCTTTTTAAACTTTGATTTGGCACTGGGCAAAGGGGATGTATTAAATTCATCACAGTGTGGTGATTGTAAATGACCAGGGCAGCAAACAGTGGCAGTACCCATAGTATTCATCCAGCCATGTGCATGTCTCCCTGGGGAAGGTGATGGTGCTGTCCTGAGAGCTCTCCAGGCTTGTCCAGGCAGAGTGATGGAGGAGCTCATGTCCTTATGGGCTGAATGGGGAATGTGGGACTCACAGTGGTATGTGGGGAAGGGCAGGTTGTGCTTTGGAAGGCAAAGAGAGGGAAGGGGAGTATCAAACATGTAGCAAGCTCCTACCAGCAGCAAGACCAAGGGCCCCAGGGGGATCAGATTGACTGGAGGGAAAAGTGAGAGACAGAGAGAAAGAGAATTGCATCTTCCTGCAGCACACCAAAACCCATGTCCTTCAGAACAAATAGGGTGGTGATATTCGATGGAGGCACGGTCCAGTACCAGTCTGATGGTTTCACCAAGCACTGGATGATGTTGTGTTCAACCCACTACTTTTCATCATGGCTCACACTGTGCATTCAGAGATATTCACTAAGGGAACAGCTTCTTGATGCATCATTGCTTTTTAGGGATGCTTCAGTGGGACTGAGACAGAATTCCTTGACTTATTCTACAGCAGTGTGTTTGTGTAATAAGTAGGGAAGAAATGCCTGTGAGACACTATTATACTCACCTTCCAGGTGATGGATTGGTTATTCCAGCCACAAGACCCATTGAAGGGAGATCAGAAGATAATTGACTGTCAAGATTTTGAGCAATGTTAAAGTCAATTGCTGCAGAGGTCAGTTTATTTGAACAATGGACCCGTTTACAAAGGGTTACTGAATGCTAATAATCATTTTTGTTTTAACGGAAGTTCTAATCATTGTCAAGGGAGAATTAATTTTTAAATGTTAAACTTGAATATCCTCTAGAAATCTGAAGACTTTTGGTCTAAGAGCCTTTTTTTCTATTGCAATGAATGTGAAAGATTTGAAAAAAATATTGTATGGAAAATGGCAAAAGTCAATGCTTTGATTGCATGGCAAAAATAATTTATTTTTACCCCAAGTAAGAGCAAGGTTCCTTCAAGCAGGTGTCCATGATATTTTGCAGGCACAGGAGAGGGGTGTTCTTAACCTGCTCAGTCTCTGTGTCAGTTCCTTCCTGTGGAAGGCTTGCAGGTGGGCTTGCAGAGCAAGTTCACATCTTCTGCAGAACACCAGAAAACCACATACTTGAATGGATCTTGTCAGTTTAAGAGATAAGAAAACCTCCCAGCTTTCTAGCCCTCTTCCACCATCTAAATGGTTTAAAGAAGTGGTAAAACACATGAAAATCTCTTTTTTCTAATTAATCACTACACTTGGAAACTAGAAGATTGAATTAGTTCCCTAATATCCCTGAGCAAAGGCAACAATCTATAAATGTTTGATTTTTATGTAAGTCTTCATTCTTGTCCTATCCCGCACTTCAGTTGGAGCATTGTGACCGACACACTTCAGTTTTATTGCTTTTCTTTCTTTATGATATTTGTTCAAGCTAAAACAACTTTGGGAAGGTAAACAGTACCTCCATATAACAGTTTGTTTTTTTTTTTCTCTGGCTCTCATGTGCTAACATGCCCCTGAATGTTTGTGCTGCATCGTCCTTAAAGGAAATCTTTACTGCTCAGCTTCCACTCCAAACAAGTGAGATTCTAAGAAACCTGGAGTTTTCCAGAAGAGCTTAGCTGCATCAATGTAATTACAAGGCTGGAGAAAATGTTAAGTGCTACCCCTATGCCATATTTGTGTGAGGAATCCCATAAAACTGCTTCTGGGAATCTGGTGAGGAGCTGGCTGTGATCCCTTTCTGTGTGAGTGCTACCTGAATAAAAGCAATGAAAAGGGGAATGTGCCCAGTGGGTGTAAAGCATATGAGGACTACATCCATGTTAGTCACATGCTGAAATGAAAACACTGTGCTATGCACTACTTCAAGGGAATCTCTGTGGGATATACAAAGCCAACTCTGTTGGGATTCCTCTGAAAATCCACACCTCAGCTGGAAAAAAAGCATGGCTCCCATATGAATCCAGGTCTATGCGAGATTCCTGGTAATCTGGAGTCCAAGTTTTTACGTGCAGTGAGAGGTGGTCAAGGAAAAGGGGAGGAGAGACATCAAGAATATGCTGTAAATCAAATAATACTGAGAGTTTGGTTAAAGCAGTAGCAGCATGCTGCTAAGTGTTGCTGCATCTGCTCCAGTTCATCCATCTCTACTTAACAGCCTTTTGGCTTTTGTCTGTTAAGACACTTATAAAATATTACTTATCTGATGATAGTAAATATCTGATTATTCTCTGTACATTCAGATATTTTTAAATGCTTTGCTAAATTCTAGTTTCTAAATTAAGACATTATGGGCATATGCATATCAAGTAGTGCAAGAAAAAAGTAGTTTTAACATGTCCTCTTTAGTTTTCACAAGCTTAAATGATGACACAAAATACCAAAAGAGAAACAAGGTTTAGATGGTTACATGATCTATAGAAGGTCACCACAGGCAGAAACAGAAGAGAAAGACAGAATTTGGGATGCATAAGCACAGGAGTCTTGTTCCCAAGTCCTTAATCAAGTTTGTCTAGGAAGACATGAGTTTACCCTGCCTAAGTTCACATTGGAAGATACAGTAAGATTCTATCACATTTGCTGTATTTGGGGTTGGATTGTGTTTTTCATGACCTTTTAAAAAATAATGTTGTTAACTCTTGCTTTACTGTGTCTCTCAGTTTGGTGAGCTATTTTTCACACCCTTAGGAGCAGTGGATATCTTGTATACCAGGATGAGCAAAAGACTAGCAGTGGCTCCTGACTTGCAGGCAGTAAAACATTATGATGCTCATTTGCAGCACAAATACACAAGCCTGTTCATCACATTGACCAACCCTAATGCATTTATATGGCTACAAATTCCATTACTTTGTGCAACTGGAAGGACAGAGGACTTTGCCAGACAGGGAGAAATCCCAGAGCACTCTTATTAAGAACCTGATGTCAGTCCAGAAAGGGATGGTGTACCCTGTTTTAAACATTCAACAAACTAAAGCTGAAAAAGAATCAAACTCAAGATGGTTTAAGTTCTGCTCCTGGGCATAGACAGAGTGGCACAGAAAGGTAAAGGAGTAATTGTCTGCTAAGCAGACCTCATCTGTGGAACAGGCATAGCTTCTTCAAAAAATAATGATACGAAACTCAGACTATTCTTCTTCTACTCACTGAAGAATGAGAAGTCTTATATACTGCAGGAGGTTGTTCTAAAGGTAGTTGTATTGAAGATAAGCTTTCAAAATATTCCTATAATTTTTTTTAAGACAGTCAAGTGGAGCCTGAAATTTTTCTATGGTAGTATTAGTTTTAAAATATCACTAAAATCAGAGGGCGTAGATCTGCCAGTCTCACAGTGCTCTGATGGCAGAGACTTAGCTGTGTTCAGTGTTTAGAGGAAAGGCTTTCCTAGAAGCCTTGTGTTCCAGAGGCTGACCCAATCCTGGCTGTGACCAAGGGTGACACCTTTGGACTGTGGATGTGATGGAGGCAGCTCTTTCACCTGCCTGGAAGATCTCAGGTAGGGTAATACTGAGTCTAGAGGCAGCTGGACCTGAGCAGAATCAGACAGCAACATAGAGGGCTGGAGCAGAGCTAAGGAGCTCAGGAAAGGCAATTTTAGGGATCTCTGTGCAGAAAGTTTGCTGTAAGTAAAAGCTGGTGCCCCTCAACATGATGGCAAGGGTGCAGCTCTTACTATGGCAGCTAAAAGTCTATGTTTCTGAGCCTGCCTTTTTCCTAGCTCTGCTGGGCACAAGCAGGGCCAGCAGAAGATGCATGCAGGTGTAGGGCTTTGCAATTCCTCCAAATGACTCATGAGCCAGAGATGGTGTAGCGTGGGGGGAAAGGAGAAAGAGGGAAGCAAGTTAAAAGGGTAGCTTAGAATTTGAGAGGGAGTCGTGTAACCAAAAATAGGAGTCTTCTACTATTTTTCCTGTTTCTCAACCAGAACACAGTCACAACCCAGCAGAGCCAAAGTTGTCAAAGCCCCTCTGAGAATGCTTCTGAGTACCCACTGCATCACTAGGTAATTAGTGATGCCCAGGGACACCTTGCTGCAGATGACATGGAGTCACTTTTGAAAAATCCCTTCTTTGTGAGTGAAAATAAAGACTAGGAGAGTGGTTTAATTTGTGTCTTTATTTTCCTGGCTGGTAAAGAGAAGCCTTGAAAGAGGCTCGAGAGTGAAGCAGAATAATCAAGCAACTCATTGATCTAAAGTTAATCTGCTGCAACTGCCTCAGCAAATGCTAAAAATGGCCTCCTTTGCTCCTTTCTAT
Source organism: Onychostruthus taczanowskii (assembly GCF_017590055.1). Taxonomy (NCBI): domain Eukaryota; kingdom Metazoa; phylum Chordata; class Aves; order Passeriformes; family Passeridae; genus Onychostruthus; species Onychostruthus taczanowskii. The sequence goes on along the minus strand of NW_024505893.1, from coordinate 3,771,110 downwards.
AACTGAGGAAACAGCTTCTGCCAATATCCCTCTAACACCAGCAGCCCTTGGCGCTTTTGTCAAACACGTTCTCTGTTTGAACAGATCAAATGAAACTCATTTGTTGTTATTGTTTAAGATTAAGCTGTACTTATGGAATTACCGCAGCATTATTAGGCCAGTTTCCTAGAACACAAAGAGAATTAAGAACAAAAATTAAAAGAAGAGGAAATTCTGTTTATTTTTTGTTTTAGGACTCAGTACTGAGCTTTGAGTTTCTGCCGTTCTCAGTAGTGAATTATTCAGCATTGCTTTCTTCAAAGAAGCACCAAGAAGTTGTCTTTGAAACATTATAGTTTTAATACAAAGGTACTAGGTACTATACAAAGCATTCAGAATGTTTCTAAAATGCTTAGAAGGTGAGTTTCTGGAGAAAAATAAGAGCAAATAATGCCTTTTAGCTCTGGGCTCTGATATGGAATGTGTACAAGCATGAGCAGGTCACTTAAATGGACCATCTACTGCTCCATCTGCAAAATGAAGCTATTGAGTGCATCAGACTACCCAGGGAAGCCAGAAAATATATCTGTAGGGAAAATGTTTGGTGCTGACCTGCTGGGATTTATGCAAGCTGAATTTTCTTTCGTGCTTTCACTGATGGAAAGCATTTCTACCAAGCCATCAGAAGCCATAATTTTCTTAAATGAAAACTCATCAGTCCTCTAAGAGATCTTGAAAATGTGCTGTGGCTCACAACTAGTATTTTCACATAGAATCTTAGAGCAATTCAGGTTGGAAGGGCACAGGGAAGGTCTCTAGTCCAGCTTCCCACTTAAAGCAGGGCCAGCAGTGAATTTCGACAGCGCTGCTGCCCAGCCGGGCAGTGCCCAGCCTGCATCGCTCCAGTGTGGGGCTTCACATTTGTCCCAGCTGGATACCACAGAATTCCCACTGAAATTCCAAAATTCCCAAAATTCCCATTTCCCTGGCCTGGCCCTGTTCCTCTGGATGGCAGCCCTGCCCTCTGGCACACCAGCTACACCCCTTGGTTCACTGTCACCCACATTCCTGATTTTAAAACTAAACTCATTTTAAATCTAAAAGTAAATCTAAGCGCCAAGGACTTCTATTCATCCTTCCATGTAACTCCACTAATTTTGGTGAATTTAACAAGACTTCAGATATGCTTTGCAAGGAGAGCTTTCCTTGTTTAAGGAAATTGACTGGTCTGCAAACCTCTCCTGTCTTTGTGTTCAGAAGCGAGTAAACTTCTCTAGCTCTGTTAGATCATGTATTCCTGGAGTTCAAAACTTTCTTCAAATACAAACAGAAAAGTAGAAAAGTAGCACATCTCTCCCCACCCACTGCAATTTCAGTTTGAAGTTAGTTTCACAAATATTCCAAAGAATATTTGTAAAAAAAAAAAAATGAGACAAGTCTGGAAAAATCAATACATTGACAGAGGAAACTTTGTTTCTCTGGCTCTGCCAGAGGATGCTATTAGGTTGTATCCCACTTGGGTTTAGGGTTTTTGCTAGTTCTGTACTGCCTGGAGCTTAGCCACTAGTAAGATACTGGTAGAGGTAATTCTTTAACCACATAGAGGATTTTCTTGTATTTCTTCAGTAAAGGATATCCCTGATGCTTAGCCAGTGCAGGGGAGCTTTACATATTGGCACAATCTTCAGCTTTTGAGCCCACAATAGCTGTGGATTGTGCTGACTTTTGCTTCCACTTCCAACCAACCATGCAGGCAGGTGTTGTAGGATATTTAGCTCTTACTGCAGGAGTGGAGCATGCTAAAATTATGAATGCCAAAGCATCCTGATGAACTCCCCAAATGAATGTAATTCACTACCAATCTTAAAATGCCTTCTACTTTAGAGAATGACTACTCAAAAAAGATCCTAATTTAATCAATAGAGTAACTCCCCGTGTATGTTCAGACACATATAAAATCTATTAGTGACAACATGATGGTTTTTATTGCTTTTTACTTCTATTAGCATTGCAGAACCTATTCTGCTTGAGCAAAATGGAATTTCCCCTCTCCTGTATTACATCCCCTGAAAATAATAGCTGGCACAGCACAGAGGCTCTCAGCACCTGAGTGCTGTCAACAATGGTGCTGTTAACCCAGCTTCTGGTGAGTAACCTCCCCTGACCACTGAAGGCACTGGGACTGCACCAGTTTTACTGAGAGCATTCTTTTAGTTTACAGAGGGGTTGCATGGACAGAATGTCTCAATTCTGACCCCAGGATGTCTTTGAAGGTTGGGAAATTATTGTATTTTTCATTGTCCCTCTGAGTACTGTTCCTGCATTAATATAAATCTCCATTATAATATTTTTACACAGCTGACTCCTGTGAGGTAGAATTGTATTAAAAGCTGGGGGTAAGGAAGCAATCCTAATTCAATTTAGGTAAGGAAGCAATCATTTGAATACTGACCTCAAACACCTGCAAAACTAGGTAGAAATAAAAGGAGAACCTGTGTGCCTGCAGCATTCTGATCTGTTTCCATGGCTGGTAAGAATACAGCTTGAGTCTATATTACTGGAAAAGTAACATTGCCTAGAAAAGAGGAAAAAGAAAGAAAAAAATGCCATATTATCTTAAAAAGCTATTTTTAAGAAGTTATTTTAAAAGAAGTTATTTTAAGAAGTTATTTTAAAAAGAAGAAATTCTGAGCAATCTCGCCTATTTCATCCCATATCAGTCCTGATTGTGCTACGTTAAGTTTTCAAAACAAGTCAGACTTTAACGTAGCAGTTTGAATCTTGATTACAGCACTGTGATTGACCTGTCAGTGATAGGTCTGCCATAGATCCTTTTCAGACTACCACAGGATTGGCATCAGTTACTGGATGTCAGGTGATAGTGATCCCTCCCAGCTGGGATTCCAGGATGGATTTTGATTCTGCACACCTCAACATCCAGGAGAATTTGGCTTAGATTCACTTTTAGTGTCTGCAGTGTAGGAAGCTTCCAGCTTTAGCTGGTGATGATGGAAATGCAGGTTGGATGCTGCTGTAGACACAGAGGCCAGTGCCCTGAGAAAGCAGGACATGCTGCATTTCAGAATAGGGAACAGAGAGGAAGGAGGGAAAGCTCTTGATGTTCCCACATGCAGCCCAGGATGTGATGGTCAGAAAGCAGAAGAACTTCCAGCAGATTAAAACCTAGAGCCACAAAAGTGAATTGACAGCTCAGGCAGTCTGTACTATAGGAGATAATGATGCTAATTCCTGTGAGTAGTGAGCTGGATTCTGATCAATCCTGCGTAAGCAGGTGTTCTCCAGAGATAGTGAGGAGCAAAAAACAGGTTAATTACTATTTTTAGCAATGTAATAAGGACAGAGTGGACAAGTTAGCACTATATCCCTGATAAATATTAGGTTGTGGGTTCTCAGGGAGCACAAACATCTGAGATGGTGAATACTAATAGAAAACTCTGCAGGAGCTGAACAGTGACAGGTTTCATCCACAGAAGAACATACTCAGCTCCTTACTGTGAGAATCAAGTTGATCCTCTACCCTGCCATCTGTTCAGTGGCTTTCAGATGTTCCAGAGCAATATTTGCCCTGGTGAGAGGCTCCTGGCTGTAAAACACCAGGGAAGACCTCCCCTCAGATCCAGTGCTACCCCTGGTACTCACTCCCAGAGCCAAGAAAGCAGATACCTCTCAATGGCACAAGAAATCCTATGCCTCCTCAGGTCAATCATGGGTCAGAAGCAGGGATACAGAAAAAAAAAAATAAAAAATAAGAAAAAAAAAGAGGGCAGAGAGAGAGACTGTTCCTCCTACTTTCCTCCAGTAGAGGAGGGGAGGGGAAGAAATAAGGCAAAACTGATGCAGATACACTGAATTACTGCAGACTGTTTCTAGCCACCCAGCAGATTGGCTGTAGGACATCAATGAGCAGGAAGACACAAAGGCTTAGGGACACTTCAGGGGGTGACAGATATGCACTGAGGAGAGCCTGGATGAGGAGCCTCAGTATTAAAATATGTGGGGTAAGTGTCCTCAAGAGAACAAGACCCTGACCACCAACTGAATTAGAGTTGTGGCCAGGCAGTGAAGTTAGTGAGCTGGTGGTAAAAATCCCCTCACCATGCTCTGTTCTTTTGTGTCTTTTGGTCATCTCTGTATAATTCAGAAGCTATTAAGAATTATTCATATCCTCACTCTGCACATTGCAGTGCATCTGGAGGATGGTGATGTCGTTCTCTATTACCTATTTGTCTTCACAGACTTAAGACACCCTGCTAAAATAGGGTCTTTGCTAAGATCAAGTTAACATGGGAGAAAAGCATGCTCCCTGGTTTTATTTTTGCCTGGATTTCTTTTAGTAAATGGGAAAGAAAGAAGGCTGCTTATCTTCACAAAGTACTTCTTTGCTTAGAGAGAAATAAATACAGCTTTGTGACTCTAACACATCATCTGAGTGGGCTGAGCTTGAGGTGCCTTTTGCCATGTGCAGAGCAGGGCAGTCTCTGTTCGTGTCTGGAGCCCACACAGTCACCTCCACAGCTCACAGATTAGTGGGGAGAGGAGGCTCTGAGACAGTGTTGTGGCACACAGCAAATCTTTTAAGGCAGGATAACTCTCTACAACAGAATTTAATAACAAGTTACTTAGTACAAGTGTTTTATTCCTCATGTAATTTTATAGTTTCCCAGAATGTCTCAAGCTGCAGTCCTGGCTAATGCATTGTCAGTTCAAGAGCAAGCTCTGGAGGGCTGACTGCTGAGGTGATACTGGCTCCTGTTTATTTCTACTTGCTAAGCTGTATGACAAGAACCTTTATAATACCCCAAATCCTCACCTGATGGTTTCTTTACTGCCATTGTCAGAGGGATGTTAGGCAGGCCTTGGAAGAAGTTTGGAAAACTGTTTCAAAAGACATCTAATTTGAAACCAATGAAAGTCTGAATGTTCTTACCTCCCTGATGGGACTCAAACTTGCAGGGAGGCTCTCTGCAGCTCCACAGTGCCAGTTCAGCTGAATGCCCTCAGTGATGGATCAGCTGCTCACACTGCAAGACATCCAAAGGTATGACTGTGACTGCAGGCGTGGGCAGCTTGTGAACAGAAAAGCCAGTATTTTTTTGCAAAGGAAAGGAGAATTTGTGTTTTCCATCCTGAAATTCTTGACAATGTTATTAGAGCAGGGTATGGATATAAAGAGCAGTGCATCATTCTGGTGGGGATTCAGCCTGTTGTTGTAATTCCCACAGTGTGCTGTGCTGCCTCTGACATGCAGCTCCCTCTCTGTCAATAAACATAAATATGCACTTTGTTGCAAATAAAGATTTTTAAAAAATTTTAATTTCTTATGGGTTTGCCATAGCTGTGCTCATTCTGTTTTGCTCTTTACTAAATTTTCTAAAAGACCTTGTTGACTCTCCATGAGTGTTTTTCTGAGAGGCTTTTCCAGTTTGAGGTCCCTATCAGGGGACTCTCAGCGAGATGCTCTGGCAGCAGAATAGCAAACTCTTATCATGTCAGATGCATAAGAATTAGAATTACTTAAGTTGTTTTCTAATGCCAGATTTTCCGTCAAGAAATATCATTTTGAAAACTAGACTTCCTATGGGAATATGTCAATTTACACAAAATGCCAAGGTCTTTTTCAGTCTGAGAGAAAATCAAAATGAAGTATTTTGGCCTTACTATGATGAAGCAGTGCTATAATTTACTTCATTTGCAACTATACTGTGGTATATTTTACTGTAAAATTGACATGGAAACACTTTAATTTTAATTCCTTTACACAGAAGCATTTCCTCCCCAGCTGTTTTCCTATATAAGATTTTATTTTGAGGAAACTTCAGTTTTATTCTTGTTCATTCCAACATATGGATTGGAAACAAAAAGAAATCTTTGCAGGAGTTCCCTGCAAAGCAGAAATTTGTGATGTTGTTCAGATCCAGCACCTATTGTGTACCACAGGCATTTGAAAGATCAACTAGTGCATGACTGGAGTACCACACAAAGCAAACAAACAGAAAACCCCAAGGGCTGAAATCTGTTCCCAGTAAATATTTGAGTAATTTCAAAGTATTCATCAACTGCATTCTGTCCATGAATTATTTGCAAACAGGTAACAAGTGCCAGAATTCACAGGCAAACTGTTCACTGCAGAGAGTTTACCTCTTCACTGTGACAGAGATGTGTGTTACTAAGAAGCCAACTGTGCTTCTTCCACAAGCATTTAACCATGGCCATAGTAAAAGCTGTATGTGTGAGGAGCAGGACACTAGAGTTTGAGGGAAATTATATTTTGAAAACCTTTCTTAAATATTTTGTCATAAAAATATTTACTGCCTTTTATTCAAAGATTTCCAAACCCACTGAGCATCATTACTTCCATTTTAATAGCAGAATAAAAAGGCAAAAGGAGAAACTATAAAATTTATCTTAGATCCCATTGTAGATAAGATGAGGTGGGAATGGAATTAGCTGTAGAGATCCAGTTTCCAAAACAGTATATATGAGGTGATAAATTGGCCTTTATTTGTAATGGGTGTTAGTGTGGTGTTCATCACAGAAAGTGTTCATCACTGTATAACTCAAATAAATTCAGCTAAGCAGATGTACAATAGAGCATATACTCTTTGTTTCCTAGATGTGGAACATAAAGCATAGATTACAAATTGTTTTGCAGCATTTGGGGCTGGCCGTGGAAAAGTGGCGGGAGGCTCACAGTGCTGCCTCAGCCTTTTCAGGCCTCCTGTCTCCTAATTTGCCTCTCTTCTCATCATCTCTAAATTCACCTTTCGAGCAACAGCCAAAACTACTTTGATTTCAAGACGTGCAAGCAGATAAAACATTCCACACTCAGAGGCTAAAAAAAAGCCAAAACCCAACAAACCCCATCAGGGAAGCAGCTCCTGAGGGCAGTTGGTGATGATTCCTCCTTGATTATTGCTTAAGGACCACTATTTGCAAGTGCCTCATCCCAAGAGATTTTTTGGGAAAAGTCATGGGAGGAAGTGTTCCCGAAAAGGTGTCATCTGTCATGACAAGTTGCCTGTTCTGATGACCCTGGTGCTGAGATCACATTATGATGACTGATGAGGCCGTCTGTAGCAGTTAACTCAGCCATTTGTAATCATTTCTCTTACAGGCCTTTTGGTAATCACTTTGGGAAATTCTTATTTGAACAGTGCAGGTTCTGGGGGGAGAAGAAGAGCAAAGCTATTTCTCCTGTTGCAGGGAACGATTTAGACAGACAAACGTGGGGAGAAATGAAAAAGAAAAAATCCACACAAAGTATCTGCCTGTCCTTCTAGATATTTCTGCACAGCTATTATTTTTATTTTTGCGTAGCTCACAGCCCCATCCACAAATGAGCTCTGTTCCAAATGCTCAGAATTCCCCTTTCACAAGGCAGGGTGAAGTCATTTGACAGAGACAGGGCTGGACCACCAGAAGTGGGGACTTCTGGGAAGAAGGAAATGGTAAAAATTGTTTTCTTTTCTAAACTCTACTACAGCTTTGCAGTGTGAATTTGAGCAGGTCATTTAATCCCATGGTTTCCTAGTATCCTTACACATAAGAGGCATGTAATTTATATGTCCAATTTTTTTTTTTATGTGTAGTTCATTTCTTCTAATTTTTTTACAGTTCCTGATGGGCCAGCTTTTCAGCCCAGCCCACCTCATCAGTTTTTCCCCAAAAGGAAGGCTGCAGCAGCATGTAGGAATATGTAAGAGAGATACCAGAAAGCTCCTCCTCTGTGTGACAGGCAGATGACGGTAACCTGCCTCTTCCTACTCACCTTAGACTGTGTTTTGTTGTGTACTTGAACAGTTGTCTTTATACCAGAGGCCAAACACAAGCCTGAGTAGAAATTCACAGCAGCATAATTGGCATCAGCAAAGACAATCCTGGCCATCCTGCCCCAGACACAGGGAGGGTACCTTGAGCTGGAGCTCCTTCTTTTGTAAGTGCACATAACTGATCTGCTCTGGAGCCATCCAGCAGGGGATAAAGGTGGCTGGTGGCACCAGCTGCTTTACATCACTCACCTCTCCTTAGGGAATGCTGAGGGTCAGTTATGATCTTTGGAAAGCAGCTACACAGAACAAAATTGTTCCAAGGAACCAAAAACATCCTACAGAACTCAGGGCATCTTCAGAGATATTGCTTCTTATTTTAATTCAGCACCTGAAAAACAGAATGACAAGCAATTTCCCTTTTACAATCTTTACTCATAGTCAATTTAGAGATGTCTGTGTGAGTGAAGACAGGAGTTTCTGATGCCTCACTCAGATGCTTTATGGCCTTCATTTTGGCAGCACTTACAGAACTTCCTTGAGCAGTACTTTCACATCTAAATACCCCACAGTTGTAGTCAGAGATGCTGTTCTTTACCTTAAGCAAAATTAAATGCTGCAGTGAAAATAGACAATATAAGCACACTGGCATCCTTCCCAGTAAAGGGAATATGAACTAGTTTTTATTGTTCCTGCCAAGACAGCTGTGTTTTAGATTGAAATAGTCATCACACCCTTTTTCTATTTCTAGAAATAATGCAGCTTGCCTACCAATAACAAATGTCTTGTATTTTCTCTGGTACCAAAACACCCTGCACTTTTGTAGCAACTCTGCAACACTATGGCTTAACAGAAGTGCCTAATGCAGCAAATAAATGGGTTTGGCCATGCAAATGGCAGGAAATTCTTAACTGTTACTTCTTCACAGTTTGTGTCTCTTGTACACATCTAGGGTTTCCTCTGATTCCTCTGAGCATTCATTTTACATTTTGCTATGGTAGGTATAATTTAAAATTTTCTGCTCTTAAAATGCCATCTTTGGATTCAAAGATTTCAGAAGTATTCCATGGATTAAAAGTGGACAAGGCTTCTGCAGCTGTAGTGACCTCTCCATAGATATTCCATCTGTTTTCATGATACAGCTGAGGCAAAGTGTCTGTGGGAAATATCACTTCATGATTTCTGCCTCTATAGTACAGGAAATCTCCAGTTTCTAACTGAAGTTGCTGTATTTAACATCCTTTGCTTGTGGCCTATTTTAAATGTGAAGGGGTGGGGATATCTGATTTAAAAAAAAACAAAACCAAAAACGCCCCTGGATTTGTGTTTCTATATGAAGAGCCATTATTGAGCCTTTTGCCAACATCAACTTGCACATGTACTTGTGCAGAAAGCATAGAATTCCCCTCTTTTCATGGAAGCAATAATAGTAATAATGATAATAACAAGGAAAAACAAGGCTGACTTATGCCACTGCTGTTGCTTTCTTCCAAATAACCAGTATTTACTGGCTGCCATTTGCTTCTGCCATTACTGAATAGTTCCAGGGAGGAAAACACAGCCAACTTGCACCTAAGGAGGTGGGTTTATGCCAGAGACTGTTCTGTACATAGCCCCACACTCTCTGAGGAAGAAGAATTGTGCACATCTTCAAAATGCTTTTCTTTTTTTTCCCCACAAAGAAAGAGGTATCTATAGCAGTATTATGGGCTACAGGGAATGAGGGTTCCCAGGCAAATCCAGACAAATTAGGTGGACCAAAGTAAAGACACTTTCCAAATTTACTCAGGCTGAACTTGGACCTTTAAACTGCAGTGAATAAAAGTTTGGTTTTCCTTTGATATGTAATAGGTCTGTGAAACTGAACTGTTTCCTCTCTCCCTGCTATCCACGCTCAGTGCTGCAGTGCAGTCAAAGAGAGGGTTGTAAATGCTCAGGTCATGTGTGACTGTGGATGGCTTTGACAGAGAGTGGAGGCATTTAGATGCTGTCTATGAAAGGAAAAATAAATGTTCCCTAAACTTTGTTATGAGTGTCTCCAGAGCCAGAGGTACTGACATGGCATGAAAGTGTGGGAGGAGGAGTGAATTACTACCCTTTTCATCCTGATCAAAGAAGTCTTTAAAAGGTGATGCAGGCTGCCTTCTCTGAGGGTGAAAGCCTTCCTGCAGACCAATGATTCAGGTCTGCAAAACCTTCAAATACTCGTTTTTGCAGCATTTAAATGTTTGAGGAATTTTTGCATGGGTTTTTGTCCACTGACAAGAAGTACAGAGATGAAAATAATTCAGCACTGAATGCCACATCTTAAAGCATGAGAAACAGATTTAAAATACAGATGTTGAGAAAAAATATGAGCTTGTGTTAAAATTTGCAGGGGGTGTGGGCCACTGAATATCTAAATATCTTGTTAAAGCCATAACTGTTCAGTGGTGCAAGTTTGTGTGTATATTCTGATTTAGAATGCAGTCAATGTAGCACAAGAAAAGGTTTTACATATATAAAGAGCAGGGGGCTGTTTCTGGGTTTGTTTCTTTCTACTTCTTTAATCCCACTATTTAAAATTACATAGGAAGTGTGTGGATCTGATGAGACTCCAGCTGGGTGTCTGTGTACCTATGCAGAAACCCAAGGTGAAGGCACTAAATGGTTTGAAGTCAGTGTGTGTAATGCATTATTAAAACACTGTCAAAACAACAATTTCTTTTGCTTGAAAGTCTGGCCACTGTGGTTCTAGAGGTTACATTAGCTGGGTACAGAGCAGGGGAAAGTCCAGAGTGCAGAGGGATAAGACAGGACACGCAGAGAGATGAACATTGGCAATATGTGGGATCAGGACCCCAGGTCTGGAAGATGAGAACCATACTGGTATGGCAGATATACCAGCATACTGATCATTTTGATATGGTCTGGGGTGTGTGTGTGTGTGTGCATATATATATATATACACATACATATAAAATACTCATAACTGATGAGCAACTGCTCAAAAATCCTTTGGATGAAGAACACTTAAAGGAGGAGGCCAGTACAGCAGACTCTCAATGACCATGAATGGAGGAACTCTCTGATGTTGACACACATACCAGACATTAATTCTGTCTCTCAGTTGTTTTTCTGGAAGTTTTTCTAAGCTACAGCACACAAATACCACAGATGACAGTGGAAGGGTCACTTTATTTCCACATGTACAGAAAAAGTTCAGATATCTGTAACCTGAAGTACTTTGGCATGCCTGAGTAGAAAGGTTACCAATTCTGGAGATTTCTACCTGGCATTTTTCTACTGTTTGCAGTGTCTGGAGGTCTGTCTGTGCTGCAGGAAACAGCTAAACATGATTCCTTTTGGTTTTCACTGCATGTCTGATCAGTAATTCAGACTATGAGTTCAAAGACAAGGCAAGTATTGCCCTGTGTTGAAATACCACAGCCCTACAAAATCACAACCCCAGTACTCCTTTTCCAGCAGTGGTCCTGAAATGTCTAAAAGTTGATAGAAAGAACAAGCATCCAAAATTCAGAAGATGTGTTTGCACATGGAGCTTTGCTGCTGCAGGGCTTTCCCCCCCAGTTTAGCTAAGCTGCAGACTAGGCAGGCCAGAGAAACGCATCCCTTGATGCTGTCCTGCCAGCAGCCTCAGCTTTTGAGGCTCTGAACCAGAGTTAAGAGCAGTTCAATTACTAACACACAATCCTTTGTTTTCTCTGTGTTGCCCACAAAGGTGCTTAATTGTGCTCTAAAAGATTATTACAGCAAAACTCAGCCTGCAGTTGGATTTTTTAAAGGTTTCTTCTGTGCACACAGATGAGCAACAACGTTAAACCATTCCTAGCCCAGTTTGCAATTGAGGCCCTGAGCTCTTTATCAGTGAATCATGGCTGTTTTGTGGAGTCTTACTGGGCAGGTCTTTGGCAGCTGCAGAGCACCTGAGATGCAGTAGTATGCTCTAGATGGCAGTACATTTTAAAACTGTATTAGTTATTATAAGCTTGGTCATCTTAATTGGTTAATTTTAATACTCTTTGTATGGAAAATGTGGATTATTTCTTCTCCTGTAATGAGCAGCAGCACATTATACCTAGTTAATATTTCCCTATTGCAATGTCTTGATGAAATTGCAGTGTTTCATGTTCCTCTCCCTCCAGATCCAAGGGTTCCACTGATCAGGCCACATCTCCCAGACTTAGCACATTCTCTCCTTGCATCAATAAATCTTTATGGGTCATGTTTGGCAGAGGAACTGCCTTGTTGGTAGAAAAAGAATGGAGCTGTGAAGTACCTACTTGCTGATTAATCAGTTATGTTGCATTTGGGTTTTTTCAATAAAAAGTTAATATTCCAGTTGAGAAGGAGATAGGAAAAAGTGGCTAACATAAGGGGTTTAAAAGAAAATGTTAAACAAAGCTTACAAAGGGAAAAAAAAGTCAGGGTCAGAAGGATGACCCAGTGGTTGGATTAATACAGTGTTGTTAGAGACACATGCTTTATGTACAGGAAGTGTGTGCTATTCCCAAATTTACTCATCAAGCACCTGCCAGTCAGCATTGTTGATCACTCCTGTGCCTTGTGCAGATTGAATTCACGATCCACAGGTCTGCTACAGCCCACTAAATGCAAATTCCCTCTCTGTAGCAATCCAGCACAGTTTTTGTGACACACAAGCTATAGTTTATTTGCACTCATCAGGCTTTCAATATGACATAAAATCATTGTAACATAATGCATTATTAAATATATTTTCTAGCTGAAAAAGACAAACTTGACAGACTGTCAGTGAACATTTTCATACTGTAGAAAAGGTTAGTGAAAAAAAAACCTGGAGTACATCCACCTATTAGTGTAAAAAAAGCTCAGCAGCTACTCAGAGCAAGAAACTGCATGCAAAGATCCTGCCCTCTGCCTTGTTCTCCATCAGGACCATAAACAGAATTTGAATTTTACTGCTAAATTTCATTTAGACAGTGATTTGTATGAGCATGGTTGAGTGTATGGATTATTCACAAAGCATTTACTTGGGCTGTTTGTTTGGTTTGGTGTTGCTTGGTCACCTCAATATAATGTGTTTTTTGCACTTTCATGGGTGACTGAGTATGTTTGTAGATGGGAAGAGGGGAAAAATGAAAGCTTCTAAGTGGTGTGAGTACTTTTACTGTGATTGTGAGGATCAGTTGTGAATTTGAGAGGGAATTCTCAGGAGATCTTTCCTAGTCAGGGATTGAAGGATACCCTCTTAAAAAAAAAAAAAAAAAAAAGAAACCAAGAACTTTTGTGGAGCTAGGAGCTCAGCAGTCCTTTATCAAGGAGGCCTCTGGAGTTTACACTTGCAGCAGAACAGAGGCAAGCCCAAACATCCTGCTGGTCACAGCCAGCCCAGTCTTACTAAAGGCAGGGTCCTGAGAGCTCTTTTGCAAGATCAAGGTGTTTGGCTTCAGGATCCTGCAGTGCTGGATCTGCCTCTTCCCAAGGATGCCTAAGGCTTGCCTCCGGCTCACAGGAGAAGTCTGCAGAGGTTTTCTTACCTGGGGCTCTCAGTTCTCTGTAAGATTTTTTTGTTTTAATCAAATGAAGTTGCCTTGGTTCTGAGTAGTTTAGTCCTTCTTTTTCTTAATAATGGAAAGATAACTGCATATTATCCTTTCTGTGGAAAATTGCTACTTTTTACTTAGAACTGGAATAACCTTTTCTGAAATGTCAGGCTTTCCCAGAGACTGGAAAATCCAGATTTTAATGTGGTAATATCCTTTCTGTGGAAAATCACTACCTTTTTCTTAGAACTGGAATAACCTTTTCTGAAATGTCAGGCTTTCCCAGAGATTGGGAAGTCCAGATCATAATAGTGGCTGTTTCTAAACACGTTATTGTAATAATTACTAGGAACTACTCTATGGATGGCTGTTATAAATTAGAGCCAAAAATATTACTAATGTTGACTTTTGATTTCCACACAAACAAACATGAGGGATTTTGGGATTTTTTTTTTAGATGTTGATGTAGCTGAAAGTACATGTTGATCTCAGTTATTATCTTACACATCTGTTGCAACTCTGAAATTTAGAAGACAGGTACATGCTGGTCTGTCACCTCAGATTTACCACTGAGAAACTGCAAATAATACAGCTCAGCACAGTGAGAGAGATGAGTAATCAATCAATATCCAAAGGGAGCAATAAGCAATATTTGGTTATGTGGCAGAGCAATTTTGGTTAAAGAAAGCTCAAGTATTTTGGTAAAAATTCATTTACATTTCTACACTACATGAACGTCTAGAAAATTACATATGTTAATTGCTGGGGATATCCCTTCTTCCAGAGAAGAAAAAAAGGGAGGAAATCTTGTTTGTTTGAAAATTACTCACGTAGAAAGCTTTTCTTGTTGTTCCACTTCTACGTGAACATCAAGGGTTGCTCTATTAAAGAGGTATTTTTCATTAAAATAATACATAAATATTTTATTAAATTAATTTGTAGCCTTAAGGCTTGACTTCAGTACACATAAATAATTTTCTATTTTTTTTCCCCCAAAACTCCTGGTGAACTGACTGGATTTTACATCCCCTAAGGAGATAGCTTTGCACAAGTTTAAAAAACAGAAATGTCAAATGCTCTCTGCAGGTGCATGTTTCTTGCTGTGATGGAGCACCTAGGGCCAGGATTTGGTCCTGGATATGTATTCAGGCAGGAATATAAAAGAAACCTCTCTTGTACCTTGCCATACGTCTGGCTACTAAAAATGGAGCTGTCAGCTTCCAGCTGCCAATCCATTAATTTTTTTTTTAAAGGTTAGGGTTACTTTTGACAAGTGACAGAGTACCCTGATACAAACAACTGGAATTGGAGGTTAGCATATCTAAAAACAAGGAGACACATTTTCTCAGTGACTTTTGGCTTAAATTTAATTACTTTGGAGAGGAAAAAACCCTTTTATTTTGTAAAAGGGCTAGACTGTGGTCTATGTTTGCATCGCCCTCGCTGCACAAAAAGCATTTATTTAGCTGAAATGGTCTCCCATTATTATCTTTCTTGATGTAAAACACCCTGAAGGTGGAAGAGGAAAGGTCTCTCCTTTTCCTAGCCTAAAGCTGATGCTTAAATCAAATCATTCCTCACTGTGAAAAGTGGCCTCTTGGCTATACAAAAACCTTTTACCCAGCATCTTTCGTGGAATATAACTTAATTGGGAAAGATTCATAACTTCTGATACAATCTTCTTGTCTTCAAGTTTAGACCAATGGCCCAAACAAATCATTTGAGATGAAGTTCCGAAATTAACCCCAAAGAATATGGGATAAAGTAGTTCTAAGGTTAATATGAATTGGACTGAATCCATTCTATTCTTTAAAAATAGAGGAAAAACTTTCAATTTTTTGTATTATCTCTTATTGACCTCTTGCTGCTGGGAAGGTTCAGGTGCCTGGACTGCCTCGTCTTCTCTGCTCAGATGTTCCATCTTATTTTTTATCTCAGTTCACTGTATTTATCGGTTCCAGAGGGAACATTTCCACTTAGCAGAAGCTGAAGGTAGGCAGGAATTCTGAAGAATGCAATATGGAGAGGCGAGGCATTTTTTGGAATGTGAGAAGTGCTAGGGAATTTGGAGTTCTGCAGCTGATTGCTGTGGTGCTGATCCTGTGGCAGTGATTCCCAGGCAAGGCTGGCCAGGGTAGTTGAAGAGATTTAATTTCAAGTTCTGTGACTGAAGCAATAGGGAGAGAAACGCACCTCAGTGACTTTCTCTCAGATTATTTTGCCATGGGAGCAGAGGAAAGCAGTTTTTTAAGGTTTTTGTGAAGTTTTCAAAGGATTGTAGCACAAGGTCTTGGCTCTCTGGTAGCACTAAATGACTGATGTCTGCATGCATTTGGGTGTGTTTGGGGTAAAGGAGCCCCAGAGTCTGGGGGGGAACTCTGATCTGGGATCAGCATATTAAATTATTCCCTCTTTTGGAGAGTCACTGGGTACAGATGTTATATAACGAGGATATTGATATTGTTCAGACATCTCACATGAGGCAAAACACACATGGCTTTGAAAACCTGCTTATTTCAGGGGCTCATTTTTTATTAATATGTTTCTTTTCTTTATTATTTTATACTAGCATCAAAGTGAAGCACATTTGTAGGGAGAAAAAAATTCTGCTTTTAGCAGCTATTATAACTGTTGTAATAAAACCTGACATTATTTTCCACAACCAGCTTTATCAGGGGCTACTGGAAGATGTGTCTTGATGTTAGGGAGGAAAAGTCAATATAAAGATTATTCCATGGTTCCCTATCACTTCATCAATGGCAGCTGCAGGCAGGGCATCAGGTTTGCTGCCTCCCTTCACAAATCTCTGGCCTGATCTTCTGTGTAGCCCCATTCTAGACAACAATAGGGGGTGTTTAGTTATGGCACTTTAACTTAGCATAGAAACCAGATTTAATTGAGCCATTAGGGATATTCTTTTATTGCCACTCAACAATGTCTTACAATACAGTGTGAAGTTCATTTTTAGCTTGAAGATTATTGCTCTAAGCAAGGAGTAAGAGTTACAGCTCTTACATAAAAGTAGTTATTTTTCTCTTGGTTGTGCTATAGTTACTTGGTTACAAGAGTGTGCTAAAAATGAGATTGCACTGAGAACAAGATAGGGCACAACTAACACCTGGTATTTAAGCTTCTGACAACTCCCTCTGAAATTTTCTAGTTTTTCTTTGGTGGAAGTGGGAAGTAAAATTTTTTACAAAATCAAAGCACTGTTTTCCCCAAGACTTCAACCATTTACTTTGTTTACTATTATTCTCTTAAATATGTCTTTTTTAATGGCTTCTGCAGAGAAATCAGAAACCCAGAGGTTTGGGGGATTTTTCCCATCACGCAAATCTCCCAAACACAAGTTTTTTCCTTCGTGTATTCCTACACATTTAAATCCTACCTTTCTTCTGAGGATCTCAAAAAATGAGACCAAGATCCTGATATCTTCAGAAAACCAAAGTTAAACATTCACAGGGAAAACCTGTACTTTCAAAGCTTGCAGAATTCCACTTTGCTCATTGATCTTGTGTTTTATTTCAGACACTGTATCTCTTTACACCTTTGATGTTATCATGGTCTTGCAGAGTTTGTACAGAACTTGCCTGTAGTATTTGGATCACAAAAAGAATCTTTGAGCTGCTTTGGGTTGTTGAACACAAGTTGGGTACATGTTTGCCTGTTCCATGTACAAGATCTCCTTGTGCTAACAGAACTTTAAAACAAAAACAAAACAAAACCACCCAAATTGGGGAACAGAAAGGTCAAAGAGAGCTTAGTATCAGTGTGAGATGACACTTGACAAATTTTCTAGATGACTTTGCACTGCAAAGCAACAACTGTCCTGTGTCTCTCTGCATGCATGTACCAGGAAAGAAGTATGAACCAAGTAGTTGAATATTGGTGCTTATTGCATATGGTCAATAAAGCTGCTTAAGTTCTTTGCACTGGATGTGTGGCATGCAAACAGCTACATGATACCTAATGGGCTTTTCTTTCTTGGTTTTCTTTTTTTTTTGATGAAAGGTCCGAGCCCTTTGGATCACACAGCAAGGAGTCCTTCTCTTCCTCCTGGCTACTCTGCTTGGAACTTGACCTGGGTCATGAGAGATACATCCCCTTTCTTCTCCCACAGAGGACGACACAGTGAGTAGCATGAATATGTTATCCTCAAGAGGCTGCAGCTCCCTGCCTAAGGTTTTGGTGTAAAACTGGAGTAAAGCAACACAAGTCAAATGTTTCATGGTAAAATATCCATACTGGCAGCATCTGAGGGCACTAGTAAGCCTCAGTGGCCCTTACCAGCTGCCCCTGGGACTTCCCCCACCTTGCCCAAGGGCTCAGGAGTCCCATTTCAGCCCAGCCTGAGGTCATTGTCATCTCTATGGAGGTGCCTGGTGACCTGGGCTGCCCCAGCCTGCCCTGCTCCCTCAAAAACAAGGGTCCAGACTGCAATATTTGAGCGGTGTGTTGAAATTCATCAATATTACAAAGAGAGGAACTGCACAGTGAGCTTTCTGCTTCTCATCTCCTTTTCTAACATCCATCCCTTCCAAAATCTGAGAATGTGTTTTCATCTGTTCTCAGGTATGACCTATCCATGGCCATCCCACTGTGAAGTACGATGGCTGTAGTTAGGACTGGGCTGCACAAGGCAATATCTAACGAGCAATCCACAAAGTGACTGCACTAGAATATATCTACTATATATCTACTACCAGTCTCTATGCAGGGAGATAAGGTGCTGAGAGGCTAATAAGATTTACTCACCCCAAGCCTGTAATTATCTGCTTGAGGGAAAAGTTTGACCTACCTATATGAAGGAGCCCCATATTTCTTCAAATTTATGTTGCAGCCTTTTATGTGTGCAATATATATTCTTTCCACTGGCATACAATATCTGCTCCTAGCTGTTGTATCTGCTTGAGTGATGAGGACACACCAATTTCATTTTGGAAGCAACAGTAGTACAATCTTTTTTTCCCTTACTTGGTTTTCTCAGAAGTTGCAAGAATGATTTTTAATTTATCCTTTATTACTTCTTCCTAAACTCTTCCAGTTTCTCAGTAATACTATTCTAAGGGAAGCTTTGTTCTTAAAAGCTAAGAGCACTGATTTCATCTGACAGCATCACATGGAGATAAATGTACTGCATCTCAGCAGAAATGATTTATGATGATTTTAGCTGATTGCACAAGACCAAATCCTACCATATTCCAACCATTTGTTTTGGCAGGAGAGGCAGGAATTTGATGGGGTGTTACACAAAATACAGTATTTGCTCAGGACAACAATAAACTGTTTTCTTCCTCAGTAGGTGTTATTTAGGACATGCACCTTGAAATTTCTGGAGAATCTTGAAGAGAGGCAGGAATAATTTGCTTTTTCTAGCTTTTCAATTTAACAGTTACAAAAATTTAAATTAAAGTGTAGTAGCCTCTAATTGAATTGAATTAAATTTCATTAAAGCATAGTATCCCTGGAAGGCACTCATTTCAGGCTGGAACACCCCATAGCATCACTGTGCAGACACTTCCTGCCTCTTGATATTTGCAGCCCACAGAGGAATGACGTGTGTATGTGCAGCAGAGCCCATAGTTATAGCCAAAACTGAGCATACTTCTTAAAACTTCTATTCCTCTGCATACCTTCAGCTTATAACCATGGTCATGTATATTAGTAAACTTCCCAGGGAGCTGGATTTCTGTTCAGAGCTGCTCTGCCCATGACAGGGTGGACAGCTCCTTTCGGTGGCTGACTACCAGCCCTGAGTCTACATGGCTCTGTGGAGGCCATGCAGGGACTCAGCAGAGTGAGGAAGAAGACAAAGTTAGACCATCCAAGCTCTAGGTGAGTACTCTTGTCCCAGGACCCAGCCTTCTGATTAGTGGTTAATCCAAAATCACACAATAAATCATAAGGAGAAATAAAATCCAGCAGCCTTTTACTACTAGAGTGATTTCTTCTTCTGTCAGCTTTCCTTACTGCTCCCAGCATGACTGATTACGGAGTGCTCAGTAACTCCTATCAAAACTTTTTTTGCCTAATCATCTGCTGGGCCCCATCTAATTAACTGGCTGACATTGCTGGAGTGGGGCAATATTAGTTGTCTTAATTACACTTTCTCTATGTTCTGCCATTGGAGAAATCTCTGATTGAAAGAGTGAGTAACTTGATATGTGGTGTCCTTCTTCCTCTGCCAAACTAAGGTCTCTTCTCTTTTGCTCAGAATTAAAAATTCTGACAGATTCTCTCTGGTAGTTCTGGCAGGAACAGTGCCTGATGATATCTTTGAAACCACAGGCAACAATCCCAAAAGATAATCACTGGCACAAGAAGATACTTGAGTGGTGCATTCACAGGACTTTTTTTTACTGTTTTGTCTAGAGATTTTTTTACATTTGTCTAGAGATTTTTTTACATTTGTCTCAATCCAAGCATTGATTAATCACCAGTCATCTCAGAGATGCAAAATCCACCTGCCTTTCAGAAAATCCCATGTGAAGTCAAAATTATCTGGGAATTCAACATGTGAGGCAGGAAGAGACTTTAAATCTCCAAATTTTTTATATCTTTTTGTTCTCACGAGGTACACTCAGACTGTTTCCTGTGGCTAGAACAAATTTTAATGCATTTGGCATATGTGGACTTACGGTAGCGTATTAATCTCCCATTTGCAGATCTGATGGATCTCTGTCCTGGGGCTTACATGATTAACTGCACCCAGCCACATATTTCATTTCTTGTCCTGGCTGGTTGAATGTTAATTTTCTCTTCTGTACAGGTATTCTATAAGAAATCAATTGTCCACTACATAAAATCTTATAAGCTTGTGTAATAGGGGTTCCAGATGACAGCTGCTCCTCCGGACCTTCATGCAGTTAACACATCCCTCTCTGCCCCATCCTCTCCATGTCCCTGGGCCAGCCAACAGCCCTGCACCTGGAGCATGATCCTGGCAGGGTGTGGTGGCAACTGTGGAAAGAGCTATTGATTGGAGCATAAATCAAATGAAATTCAACCCACCTAAACTCTGCTTTGAAAGAAGAACACATTTCATGCAACTAACAGGCCTAAGGTTGCCATGCTGGACTGCTGGAGTTGGCTTTTTCTTTTTAACTGTTCTTATATTACTGTGCTGGCTTTGTGTCTCTTTGCCACATTGTCCAGTAGCAGCTGAACTCCTTGGCTGCTCTGAACCAGCACTAGGCAGAGTACTGAAGTACCTCTCTCAGATTATATAGTTTACAGATTTTTCTTTTTTTTTTTGCCCCCCTAAAGTTTAGCAAATAGTGGTGTTTCGATGGCAAAATCAACTGGGACTAAAACTCAGGATGAGAGCAAATTTGGCTGCCTAGTCACTATTGTGCTTAAAAACATCTAGAAAAGGTGAGTTCAGCAGAGGAGGAACACACACCTACAAGAATGCATAATTATTCACAGCTTTGATTTAATAGGTACTAAAAGCCTAATCCACAGGATGGCCTCTATTAACAACTTATTAATAATTTCACTCAGCTCTATGTCTTCAGAAAACTAATTTGACAGGGTTGTTGGGGTTTTTTTAACACTTTCTAATGGAATGTCGTCTGTGATGTGTTCCTAATTTCCTGAATTTGGTTTGCTGACTTAAAAAAATAAAAATACATTGGACTAATTTTACTGTGGGATAATTTGGGGTCATTCTTGCTATGTATTTGATGCTCAGTGGCATGGCAGTTGCTCAGCAAGGTGTCAGATGATTAATTTTTTTCCCTGGTAGGTCATAAGCACCGTTTCATTCATGTCAGTTGGGTAGCAGACAGACACTGCTTCCACAAAACTCAGTGAGTCTGAACATGGAAGAGGGAAGATGAAGAGAAAAAGGGCACCAGCCAGATGAATTCATTTTGCAGTTAGCATCCCATGACTACTTGTTTCATAATTCTACAACAAATCAGACTACTACTGACATCTTCAGAATGATAAAGCTGTTGTGCTTCTTGGCTCTCGGTGGCATAGTGAGATGTATGGATACAAACTGATTGTTACAGCAACATCCTGCTCAGAGGTGAGATTAAGTCAGGAGGGGAACAAGGAGAATGCTGCTTCATCCCAGAGGAAAACTGAATCAATGATTTCTTAGTAAAGATACTGGGAAAGTGATGGATCATCTTAATTCAAACACATCCTTTTTGCAATCTTACAAGTATTCTAAGGTGGTTTGAAAACAGCATTATGAATGGAATGGGGCAAGTCTTCAATTAACAGCAGTTACTCACACCACATTAACAGAATTGCTCCATATAAAATAGCAGATGCTGTGACCCTGTACACATTTGCAGGAATTTTTGTTTAACAATTAGATGGTATTTTGGCTTTGTGCAGTGGTGCTGAAATCCAAAAGGAGGAAAGTCAGGAAGCACAGCATCTGCCTAGCTAAACTGAAGGCTGTGTTAAGCAAGACGGAAGAAAAAATCTTATTAGGGAGAAATTTTAACTGTCTTTTCCTTATATCATCTTTCATCTGCAGATAATATGTATATGACAGCTCAACATTTTTCAATAATAAAATAACACACATTAAGACAACAAATATCTTTTCTCCCTGTCTCTCAAGTATTCATTTTCTCTAGAGGTCTTTTGAAATTCATGCAAGAGGTTCCTCATATGAATTGACAAAATATGACAGTTCATCCAACTACTGTTTTGTGCCAACTGGAGCATGTTTTCTAACAACTGCTGTTAGTACTTCATTTTTTTTTTGGCCAGAACTGGCACTAGAAATGCACTTTCATGTATTGTTTTTTTGCTACATGCATGGGAGACCTGGTGGACAAATATTTCTTATGTGGAGAATGAGCTCTGACACTTCTTGGAGCAGGAGGAATGAAAACGAGAGCTGTTGCTAGTTGTTCTCCCAACACCCCTTCCTCACACCTCTCTCTGTAGCTGTCTTGAAAGACTGTGCTTATAATTGATTGATGAAGGAGTCCTGGCCCTTTCTTTGTAGTTTGATTTTCACTGAACAAAACAGCTGTCAGAGATTTTGGTGATTCAGTCCCCGGTGCACGCCGAGGGGTTGGGTGGATATAAAGTAGATGCTGTCATTTTTACGATTCTCTTAACAAATAAATGAATAGCTGCATTATTGCTGTTTTCTCTAAGCATCGTGGCTCACCCCCCAGAGGATTCATTATTTAAATGCATCTGGCATGAGGAGAGCTCTGGGCTCCACAGGGAGGCAGGCAGCTTGCTCTGTGCTGGGCATCCAGGCCCAAGCACCCTTCCCAGGATGTTGCTGGGGTATTCCCCGGGGTGTTGCTCCTCTAAAACTTTTTCTTCAGAATTCAGTCTAACCCTAAAGCCCCTTCCAAAGAAAACCTGAGTGACTTTCCTTCAAGGTGGGCATTGAAGGGATGAGGGGTGCTGGCACTACCAGCCTTGGCCCTGCCCGACAGCCTCCACTCCTGGGTGCTGGGGAGAACCTGGCCCCACTGAACTCTTCCTTGCAGGCAGCAAGCTCTGAGGAGCCCTTGAAGCCCTGTGAGGGTACAGCAGCAGCCCTGGCAGCAATATCAAGGTCAGGGCATCGTGCTCAGAGAGCTGCTGGTGCGGAGGAAGGATGCAGAGAGCGATAAGCGAGCTTGTGCTAAGCTGCTTGAAATTAAAAGGAGGTCCCTGGTGAGCACAGGCCGTGTCTCAGGGCAGGGAGAGGAGCTGGCGTGGTGCCCAGCTATCTCACCGCTGCACTTGCAGGTGGCTGAGGTTCATCAGGTGGTATGGACCCCAAAGCTGTGCTGAATGTGGGGCTCCTCGAGTGCCTCCCCAGGTCCCCACGTCCCCTGTCAGGCCATGCTGCTGCTCTCATGTTTGTCAGCTCCAGGAGCAGCAGCCCCAGGAGCAGGCAGTGATTGTTGGCACAGGCATTTGCTAAGGGTAGCAAAACCCAGGGTGCCTGGCAGGGCACGTGTGACAGAAGCATCCCTTAAGATGTGCAGTTTGCCCTTTCTCAGGGCTAGACAATGGAAGGAAATAGGTGAAATTGTCTCTTCAGACTTGCTTGCTTAGCAGGAACAAGGCAGTTAAGTCCCGCAATTGTTTTTGCACTTGAATTTGTGTGACTGCCAATACCTTCTCCCTTTTCCTTTGGGCTTTTCTGCTGTGCCCTTTCCATCCTGTGGTAGATTCCCTTATTTTAAATTGCTGCTGTGCCTCCAGTTGTGAAGCTGAAATACAGCACCAGGAATTCATTGCAAGAAGTTTCATCTCCTCTTTGTGCCAGTAAGAAATTCTCACTTCCAGGGACCTGGCCTGTATTTGGGTCCTCCTGGATGTTCATCAGGCAGGTGAGCTGACAGCCAGAGAGTACAGTGTCTCCTATTTATGTTCTATTTTCAGGAAGAAATACTTATCCCTGCAGGCTTCTTTGTGGCACCCCACATGTACACCTTGGTTTGGTGAATACAAGCTCAGAAAGGCCTGATGAGGCAATTGAAATCCTTAGATTGAATGCCCTGTGCCCTTTTGTACTCAGAGGGAATGGGAAGGCTTTAGGAACTGGCTCTGTCACTAGGATTAATAACTGGAAAATCAATTTGTCATTTCCCTGTCATAAATTAAAAGCTTATAGGCCTTATAACATGAGTAAAATAGAGGTTAGTGGGTATTGATGGAGGTCTCAAAGCTCACTCAGCAGAGCAGATCTCTACTACACAATTTAAATTATGTCTCCTCCACAAGGAGTATCTGTCAATATTTGTATTGAAAAAACACATCCTGTGCAAGAATATTTTATCTGTTTCTACACTGCTGCTGCGATTGTTGCTGCTGAAGGAGTTCTTGAGGGAGATTGTGGTCCTGACTTGATCGGTGTGAGTGACCTTTACATTGTGCATTTGGCTGTAGATGGAGTAGGAATTAGTCATGTGCAAGCTGATGAGGTGCCAGTGAGCATGTCCCTCACTGAGCTGGTCCTGCTGAGAACAGAGAACCTCTCCCTGCTCCCTTGGCTGTGCTGGAGCAGTGAGAAAGCAACCACACCCTTCCAAAAGTGTGCCCAGCTGAGAGTAACTGGGGAGGAATGATTTGTAAGAGTCAGCAGACCAGGCGGGAAAAGGACCTTTTAAAGTCAGACACCTGTAGAACTAGAAAGGAGCAGTCTAAGAGGAAACTGCCTGCTGGTAAGATTTTTATGTTTGAAAGGAGATGTGGTTTAGACCAAATAAACCTAATCTTTTGTTGGGCAGCTGAAAAAAAGATAATCAGAGTAGTTTCTTAGCAAAAACAGGCTTTTTTAAAATCTATCTCTTAATATTAGGTTATTTTTGTTCTAAATAAGATATGTTTCTGTGGTGTGTGGTTAAACAAATGATCCAAGATGGCCCAAAAGTGAATGATCCAAAATCTGACCTGCTGCAATGTAAAAGAATACTTCCCAGTAATTACTGTGCTTTGGTGTATTACTTACAGTACTATTTTAAAGCATTTGTTTATTAGAAAACTCTAATCAGTTTAATTAAAACAGATGTGGTTGGCAGATATTTTAGTTATCTCTGCATAAATTATTGTTGTTAGGTATGTTGATAAAAAATAAATAAATTGAAACACTCACAAGACTCTAACATAATCAGACATACACAGATTCCAGTGTCTTTTTAATTGAATAGTAGCTTAATTGGCTTTTCAGTCTGTGGTTAATATTCTGTATCTTTTTACATACCAAAAGCTGAACTGATTTATATCTACAGCATTTCTTAAACAGGTTTTTATCTTATTTTGATTATAAGCATCACTTTTGTTTCTTCTTTAAAGGTGTGATGATGATGAAATAGACTTCTAATAAATTATCTGTTCTGCCTCGCTCATGCCCAGCAGTTGCAGATAAAAGAGATTGTTGGACAAAGAGTTGTTTGTTCTGTTTTGAGCTTTTTAAATTCATTATTGAAGAAGAGACTTTGCTTGCCTTTCTTTTTTTTTTTTTTTTTTTTTTTTTTTTTTTTTTTTTTTTTTTTTTTTTTTTTTTTTTTTTTTTTTTCTGTGTGCAACTTAAACTCCTGTAGAGCATTTATGATCTGTAGTGTCAATATAACTGACATAAATGCTTGTACTTGTACTCTGTGACATCTCTTTTAAAAAATCATCAGAAGTCACAAAAAATCCCCCTACTTTACTGACTAGGCACAGTATTCAAGTCCAAAATCTCTGTACCTAGTCAATTTATATTGATAGTGGGTTTAAAAAAATAACCACTGTAGGTTGTGTTAATTTTAATTGCCTTTCCTGCAGTGTTGTTATTTAGTTTAAAAAAGAGGCAGAATGGCCTTTATCCAGCTTCCAAAGGCACATGGCTACTGCTTTCTGTGCTTAACTGGGCAAAGAAACAATAAACTTGGTGTAGCCTTTAAATGTTAAGACAAAAGGGAAAAAGGAAAGAGAAACACTATTTTTTTTTATGCAGAGGTGTAAAAAGTGGCAGGTGATTTGTGGCAGCAATTCAAGTATTATGTGGGTTTTGTATTTGCAAGTGTGGCTTATGTGATCTTGTAACAGCTAACACACCAAGACCAGCTTCGCGGTGAAAAAAATTATATAATTCTTTTTTTATGAGGTATATTACATTGTCGATAGTGAAGGACATTGTGGAAGAAGGAAAGCCCTAGGGTAGGAAGTTAATGTTAGCCTTGGAAGACTGGATGCTGTTTGCATAGATTTTTCTGTGTTGCATCAGATAGTATTTCTTTGTCATCATTTCTTTGTGCTGAATAGGATAATAGCCCTGAAATTTGTGTCTGATACAGGACTATTTTAAATAAGAGCTTGTAAAAAACACTGATATTCTGGTGATGGGAGGGGATTATTGAATAATGTAAAAGTTGCAGGTGTGTTTCCACTGAATCAGAGACACTGTGGGATGTGTGAGCCAAAGAGTCTCTGTCTTTTCCAAGAAACAACCTGTAGTGAAGGACGTTCAGTGTGACCACAGCAGGCATGTTAGACCGTGCCCACTCTCTGCAGGCCTTTCATTGCAAGGGAAGGAAATGGCACTGCTGCTTGCCTTTTCTTCCTTTACTTTCCCTGCTCCAGGCAGACTTTAGCTGTCTGCAGGGGTCATAGCACTGGCTATGAGCAGTGCCTGGTATTTAATCACTTAGCCCAATTAAGCTGTACCAGTTGTAGGTCAGAGGCCTGCTGTGTTAAGGGCTCCACAACTGATTGATAGCTCTCTTTTGAGATGGGGATTCTGGCAAGTGAGAGCAAAGTGGGGAGCAGAGCTGGCCATTGTGTGCTTGTGGCACCACAATCGGACAGTCAGGGGGGCTGGAGAGGAGAATGAGAGCGCTTTTGGATATCCATGAAGGGCCCCTCTGCTTGGGTCAAGAGGGTTAGAGAGCACAAAGGCTTCTGTTCCCAGCAGCTGGGCACAAGAGGAGGGGAAGGAAGCAGCAACTGCTGGAAAGCTGAAAAAAAAAATGAGATTGATCGGGAAGAGAAGTGCACAAAGAATGAAATAGTTGATTTGAAATGATTGGTTTTGCCATGTGTGGTCCTTGGCCTAGGCTTTCCATTTGTCATTCAGTGAGTTCCGTCCAAAAAATCCTTGTATGAGCTCTGTTTCTCCCCTCCATATTTTTTTGACAGTGCCTTAAAACACACACTGCTCAAGGTGTTCCTTGTGACTAGTAAAGATAATATATGTTCTGTAAACTATAGTTCAGTGTTTGGTTGCTCTTTTGTCCATCTGGGATTAAGTGCAAAAGTTTAACAAACTCTTAACACTTCAGTTAAAAAAAAAATATTTGGTTTGGTTTTTGCTTTGTGGGCTTGTTTTTGGTGGGTTTTTTCTGTTTGTTTGTTTTTTAAGACCATCTAAGGGACTAGAAATAAGTGGTCGGAGGTTTGGATATGATATTGCAGTAGTAAACTGCATGAATATATCCACAGCTCTCCTCTGCCTAAATTGAAGTGTGCTTCATGTATCATCAGATTTATATTGGTAATTTAAGGGCCTGAGGAGAGTAAGGGCCTGTGCATTCAGATTTAAGGAAATGTGTGTAATCCTTGTTACTGCTGCTTGTGCTGTAAATGGACTCCTTATGTTACATGGTTTCCCTGGTGTTGTGAAGTATTTAAAATGCTGAGTGAATGATAAAGCACTTGGTTAAGAAAATCAAATATAAACAGGAAAAAAGACTCTGTTCCTTCCAGCATGCTGTTAAAAGGGAAATTAGCTGGGAAAAGTATAGCAAGAGGGCAACAGTATTAACCTTCAGATTAGAAAATATTTTATCACCAGGAGAATAGGCTGAACTACATAAATCTGTGCCCACAAAGAAGAAATTAAATGTTTAACAGAGAATGTAATTGAAGTTTAAAAAAATCAGTTAATTTCACTAGTGTCGGTTCAGATTATTTGTTTCACCTGCATAATACAGTACAACAGAAGGACAGTGCAGAATACTCCAAGGAGCAGCTGATTTTTTTTTCTTTGGCTTTTTCAAATGGATCTAGCCTCTTCTTCAGCTAAGTTAGTTCTAAAACCATTTCTTTCTCTTACTGAATATTGTGTTGAGTGCTGACTGTGGTGACAAAAGCAAATGTATACTGGGCATTCCAGAAAATTTAATGATCTTGACAATTAAAAGTAAAATCCTTGCAGGTTGTGTTAAGCAACATGAACTATGGTGTGATGGTAAACTGGACACTGGGAAGTGAATCACAGTTATGATGGGTTTCTTTAGAGAAACATCTCAAAAAGAGAGATCTCTGTTGGAGGCAGTTGCTGGCTGTGCTGCCTGGCGGCTGAAGTTCTGCAGCAGCAGTCAGGTTTTTGCTACTTCTGTTGTCTCAGGAAAGAGTTTCAGGCCCTGGGGGTCAGAATGTCACCTCCTGGCGTACAGTTCCTATGGCTTCCAGCACATTCCAAATGCCCAGGACAGATGACTCTCTTTGTAGAGACCTGGGCTCACTGAGGTGAAACATGGGTGTGAATCCTGTGAGGAGTCTTTGCACTCTAATGGTCCTGGTTGAATTTGAAGCAGCATCCCAGAAGAGATTGGCTTTCTGTCCCATTTCATCCATCGACTAAGCTATTTTCCTTTCAATCCAGATGATGTCTTTCTCCACTTTAGCCTGAGCTGCCCTTTGACCTGTTCTGAAGGGGAATTACTGTCTCTTGGGCATTCCTTTTGATTTGCTGTGGCCTCCAAAATGAACCTCCCTGTGCAGCTCGTTTCAGGTCCATTTTTGCCTGTTTATGGAATTCCCTATTTCTTTTTACCTCATTATGGAAAAAAATCAAGCCCTAACTTGCTGAAGTACATAATGAATGTGCATGCACATGTATGTATAGCTACCTTTGAGCACAGAAGACACTGGATTTAATTAATCTGGCATGTTTTGTGTCCATTTTCTTTTTCCAGTATTTGACTGCAACTTTGAATCTCCTTGTGAGCTGGAATATTCCTTTACCTCAAAATATCAGGAAACCCCCAACAATGCCTGGGTCAGACTGAATGCAGAGGAAGTCTCACAGCTAAACCTGCCAGATGGGCCGGACAGAGATCACTCTGAGAGCACACCCAAAGGTAAGATTAATACAGCTGTGTAATGCCATCAGTAGTGGTTAGTTTTAAAATAAAAACACCCTTGCTTCCACCCTCTAAAATAACCATAACAGAAAAACCCAAAACCCTGCCTAAACAAACACGTTCCCCTGAAGTGCTGGAGACAGCTATAATCCCTTTGCATCAACAGACAGTGAGTAAAAAGAAAGTGAAAACAAAAGGGGGTTGTTCTGCACAGGAGAGATCTGTTTCCACCTAAAGGCAAGCTCCATCATATGTCTCAGAAGCAAAGTATCAAATACAGTCTTGTGTAAAATCTGAATTGGGCTGGCTCATGCCATGGCTGATATTTGGATGAAAACTGCTATGGTGCCCGTGTTTAAGGTCATTCAGTGTTTGGAAGAGTCTGGCCTTATCTTTGCTCTAAGTCCTGTTTACCGCTTGTGTGTTTGCAGACCATTTTAGGCAATATCCTTCCATCCAGGGCTTAGGTTCCCTGTTTGTTAAGAAAACAAATATGGGCTTTGTCCTTAGTATAACAAAAAAGATCCTGTCTCTAAAGAGAGCTAGGAGGTCTCAAAAGATGGGAGTGCAACAGTCTTTTTTTTTTCCTTGGAAAAAAATGTGGATTGTTGGAATTACTTTTCCTGCTTATACCTGTGAACAGCAGCATATTTTGTTAAGATTGTAAGTTCTGAAAAGATTTTTAGATATATCTGTGCTCTTCTAATCCCAGGAAAGCAGACAAATTCTTAACATCCTTTCAGCTGTTAGTGACACCTGCTTGGAACTCCTCTCTGGAAGGTGGTGTTGATGAGAATGGATCTACAAAAATGAAAATGGAGGGGGTAGAGCTACAAACTTTATCCAGGCAAACAAAGAGGTGTCAGGAATGACAACAAAAATTTTAAGGGCTGTGGAACAGTTTCCATAGTAGGAAAAACTAAACAGATGAAGATTCTCTATTCAGTCTCTGATGGCAGGGGTTAGAGGTTTTTAAAAAGCAGATTGAAGAGCGTTGGAAAGCAGCTGTGAAGTTGGTGGGCTCTGGATTTAGAACAAGTAAGCTGAGACATTTTTCATGTATTACCTGAGTAAATGGGCTAATAAAATACATGAATTAATGTGGGGCCAGAAGTGTGTGTAAGTTTAAAGAAAGATCAGATGAATTCTAGCAGCATACGTTTATCACTGGATGTTTAATTCAATAGTCTGTTTAGAGTCAAGAAGCCTCTTATGCAAAAGGCTGCAAATGAAAGAATTCTTTTCTTAGGAGCCAGCATTGGAGACAGAATTTGACTTTGCAGAGCTGCAGTCTGGTTGTTTGTGACAGTTCTTATGTTCAGGCAAATATTGAGGAAATTTTCTGTGCTGCTTTCATTCATATTATGTTTTCTCCTCCATACCAATAGTATAGTACTTTTCCCTAGATAGCCATTATAAATTAACTTTTAAGGCCCATTGATTCATCAACAGACCAAGTCATTTTGGTGTGATCTGTGTGTTGTGTGTAAAGCAGATGGACCACATTTGTGCTGCATGCAAATATCTTATAATTTCCACATCAGTAAACATCCACACGCAGACTGAATTTCTTCCTACAAAGGTGCAGTTGAGGGAAAGTTTGAGGTAAATCACAATTTCTGTTTTGTTCTTCTTTTTCTTAAATTCAAGTGCAAGCTGGCTGCCACTGAAATTTAGGAGTTAAAACCTTGTTTTGAATTAAGAAGAATAGCTGTCATTTTCCTGCAATGGGGGGAAAACCCACAAGGAAGTAAATGTATTGTTCCAGGTAAAGAGCCTGGCCAGGACCCCATGGTGCTGCCTGTTGTCTATGTATAATTCTTTTGGATCATTTCCAGTAAAGTTATTCCTTTGTCTGACTCAGTTTTATATATCTATCAAAGCAGAAGAAAGGGAGGCTGTTGGCTGGCCCTGCAGCCCAAAGCCAAAGGTGGTATTGGTAGATGATTTCCAATTGCCTATTGTGTTAAAATTCTATTTCTAAGCCCAAAGGTTGAAGGTTCTCATCTGGAATATAGGAATTTAGGATGAAACTTGTGTTCTGTTTTCTTCTATTCTGAGGGGCAAGTAACCAGTGTCAAATTGATTGAGAGAATTTAGATTTGTGGGACATTAGTGTAGATTATTTTGTGTGGTTTATTTGCTTGTGTATGTGTGGGCTTGTTTTTTAAAATTACCAGGCATGTTGGACATAGTGGTAATTTTTTTCCAGTGGAGCTGTAGGTCTGCAACTCATCGATGACTGTAACTCTTGCATGTGTAAAGACTCATTTGAAAATCAACACTTGGAGCTAGCATCTCTCTATTTTAAATCACTTTAATTACAGCTGTTTGGCACAGATAGTTGTGTGGTCTGTTTCAATCTGAAATAATTCAGCACAGTAGTTCCAACCCCCACTGTTCCCTGCAAATTGTACTTGCAATTATCTCAATCTCATTTCATCTCCTTTGCAGACAGTAATGCACAGAGATAAACAGATAGCTTAACTAGATTTTGGGATGGTTTAGCTCATCCTTGTCACTTGGTTATCAAGTCATGGCAAGACATTGATAGAGACAAATGCCTCTGGTATGATTCATTAGGCTTCACATGAGTTTCTGTAAAACGTTCAGTAGAAAATCATTGGTAGATCTCCCAAAGAGACACATTGGAAGAATTTCTGCATTTTTGCTCCTGTCCCAGCAGCATGATACAGCTCAGTGTCAAGAAATCAAAAGTCAGCATGGATTAAGCCTCCTAGAGGAAGAGCTAACTCCTGGTGTCTCAACATCTGGTTGCAGTCGCAGCTGAGCAATCCACTCACTTGGCATGTTCAGCAGTAGTGTCACACAAATCATTGATCTTCTGGATAGTAATAGATGGTGAGGTGGCAGAGTTTGATACTAAATTATTCAGGGTAAAAGACTGAAGGTCTGCTTTGCAAGGAATTGAAAAGGAATGCTTAACCAGCTAATAGTGGCAGGTGAAATTTAGCGCAGGTTATTTGAATTGAGGTGGTGGGAGACACAATCAGAGCTTGGCATATATGCAGACAGATTCTGAGCTGGTTACTGTCATTTAAGCTGATTTAAGTATAAGAATAGAGCTGTGAAAACATCACCTCAGTAGCAGTCACAAAATAAATGTGATTTGAGGGCTTACTGGGAAGGGAGTGGAAAATAGGAACGGTAGGCTATACTATAAATGTGTGGGGCAGCTGTATTTGGAACTCAACCTTGTGTTCTAGATTCTCTGCATTGAAAATCTTTTAGTACAGCTGGGAAAGTTTTTAAAGAATAGAAAAAGAAAGATGATAAAGTGTGTAATGGTTGTCTTCTAGGAACACTTAAATTGACTAGGGCTATTCTGCCTGCAAGAAGCATCTAAAGGAATACATGCAGGGTTGTGTAGAAATCAGAAATTTATAAAATATGTATAAAGGTTTATAAACTCCCAAGGTAAAGCACTGAAAGGTTAACTACAGAAGGAATATTTTATATTTCTTCTAATACAGTTTTGAACAGCATCAAACAAAATTATTAGATGTCAGGCAAAACTAAAGGAGATCCCTCAGTATTTAACAAACAGTGAAACTGGGGAACATTCTTCCCAGGGTATTGTTGTTGCTGGAACCTTCTGTGGCTGTGCAAATTGACAGGATATGTGCAAGGAAGAGAAGTAGTTACAGCTACTAAATTCTCTATAGAACCTTTTCTGGCCCAGAAAGTCCTCATATGACCAGTCCCTGAAGTCCAGGAGTGGTGAGGGACAACTGTTTGCTTTTCCTGTTCATATATTCTTTTTCATTTTCTATTTCCAGCTGTCTGTTCTCAGAGCCAGATATTGAAACTTAATGGCTCTTTGGTCTGATAGGGTTGGTGTGGTGGTGTGTTTCTGGCTCACCTCCTAGCCAGGCTTAGGTTCCCTTTGAAAAAAAAATAGGAATGCGTTAACACTTAGAGCAATTTAGAGTGTCAGAGAAAAGTTGCTATTTAAACATTTACTATTATTTGCTTTTCTGTTCAAGCCTTGGGAATGCTATCAAACCATGCAAAAATATTGAGTATTTGGTAGGAATAACTGCTGGACTGTTTGCCTATAGAAATGTAGATTAGGGAGGCTATCAAGGTTTTGATTTTTTAAATTTGTGCTAAAATGCTTCACTCTCCTCTGTTCCCCCCCAGTCTTAAAAGCAGACCAATGAGTGAGAGAACCACTGATGTATCTGCCAGCTAGGTCCCTGAAGATCTGCTGGAGTTATTCCCATTTCCAAGTCTAACTTATGTAACATTCTGCAGGGTCAGAGATGTAAGGTTAAAGTTCCACTGATGTGCTAAAGGCTGACAGGAAAACCTCCACTGTTGGGATCTGAATCGGGCCTGTACGTGCTGCAATGAGTAGGCAATCCATTGTGGATTACAAGGCTTCTTTTAATTCATGAATAAGCAAAAAGAAGCTATAAAAAATTCAAGCATTCTGCATCACTGACTGCATTTGTTTATTTTGACATGTGTGATTAATTTTTAATTATTCATGACCCTTCATAATATATTATACCAGCAAATGCACTGCAGTCTATCGTAATGAAACATGAGGAACTGGAGATCTTGTAACTGTGGCAGTATTTCCTAAGGAGGCAGGTGAGACAACCCAGTCTGTGGTTAGAAGGAAGGGGTTTGTAGACCAAGGAAGCTGCACTTTCAGCTGGGTGGATGGGTGTTTTTGTTGTGCTCAAGAGTCATTTGCCTCTCTGATAAATCTGAAATGGGTCAAACAGCCATAAATTCTATGCCACTCAACTCTTGAGTCAAACCCAGAGTTTTCTGTACTTTGGCGGCCTCTAGGATACAGCACTGAATTTGGCATCCATCAGGGATGGTTTAAGATCCATCAGCAAGTGGGACTGTTCAGAATTCACCTCTCCTGTTACCTTATTGCAGTGCTGTATTTTCCTTCCTCTTGAGAAGCACTGGCTCAGCTTCCTGCAGTGCTGTGTAACCCAGGGACTTTGGCAGGCAATAATTGTCGTCCCTGATCTGAAACCACAATTTGGGCTTCATTCTGGTCAAATCTTACAAGGAAGAGAGAGAACCACACTACAAAGTTAATCCTTTGTATTTAAGGAGGCAGGACCAGTAGTGGCTGGACCCAAAACAGCTGCATGCAAACTGAGTCCAGGTCTGGACTCAAATTTCAGAGTTATCTGTTTCTAACCATAAGTGCAGTTTTAAATGGGAGGGATTAGATTCTTGACTGCTCCTGACAATGGTTATGCAAGCAGGTTGTCTGCTTCTCTTTTAAATCTTGTGATTCTAGATCAAGTGAGTGAATTTCTGCTTCTGTGATTTCAAGATTTCAGGACCAGGAAGATATGCAGCTACTTGATAAAAATTTCAGATGAAGAGATAAGTTGTGGAGATATAACCACCATTCCAAATAAAAATCAAAAAAGTAATAAGCCCCCCTGTGCAAATGTGAACTCTGGTTGAGACAACTTCTTAATGGAAAATGTAGATTAAACTTTCATGAAGGATGGCAGGCGAAGTGGGAGATGAATGAGGACTGTGCCCTAACCAGCCACTGATTAGTTGAAAAGCTCTTATGTAAGTTCTAAAACAAGAAGTATCTGCATATTGTGTTAATGTGGTTTTAATTTTTGTAATTATTACTAAAGAAATGGAGCAAGGCTAAGGCATTGAGCATATTAGCAAATGGGTGATAATGAACTACAGGATTATAAAATGGCTGTTGACTTTAATTTGTGATTCCTCAGACTAAGAAGAATGAGGTGGATAATAAAAGATAATACATAATACTTTGTTTCAGATTATCACTTTATTAGCAAAACAGTGGAGTATAAATCAGTGAGGGCTTGCAAGAAATAAGTAGGTGATAAGTTATTTTTCATGTAAAACTAAAAAAAAAAAAAATACTTGTGTCACTTAAAATTCCACAAAAATAAAAAAGGGGAGGGGAGGGATGGAAATTCTATTAGAAGATAGCTATTTACTAGGGGAAAGAATAAAGAGTAAGGGGAGTAGCTGGGCTCACACTAGACAGAGAAGTTTTCTCTTTACATTAATTATTATACTGGTTTGGGTTTGAGGATATGCCTTGATCTCATAGAACTGATCCAGCTTATGTGTCTTTTGAACAAGATATCAGAGGTATTTCTTATTTAGTAAATCATTACCTGGAGTTTGAGATCTTGACACCTTAGGCCTGGAAAAAGAAAAAACCAAGAGCTGTTTTCTCAGGAGAATTTCTATTTGGAAGAAAAATGTTTTTGAACCTGTCACAAATTTTGACAAAAAAACTTGCAGACCTGAATGTTTATTGCATTCCTCTCTCTAATGCTGGAGAAGAATGTGGATCATTCTGGTTTAATCCAGGTGGCTGAATAGTCCTTAAAAAGATATGATATGATGCCCCCCTAGTTTTATTATTTATATGCCTTCAGATAAACTGCAGGTATCCCATGAAGATTTGTGAACTTTTGTACTTTGATTTAGTTCAAGTGGGATTCAGTTTCCTATTAGTTATTTTCTTCTTTAAGATTTAGTCAGTGTCTCAGTGGAAATAATTGTTGTGTGCGAGTTGAAGAATGAGCTACATACCACAAGTGAAACAGTAGAAGAATTAAATGGGGTTTGGAAGTAACACAGACTGAAAATTATTCATCAATCTTACTACAAATGAGAGATTTATGGATTTGTAGGCATGACAATCATGTTATTTGTATACACATAGGGGGTTTAGAATTAAAAATATTATTTACAGCAAATAGTTCTGGCTGTTCTAGATGAGATTTGGATTTTGAGACTCAATTTGGCAACATAAGCGTATCAAGTGTTACAACACATACCCACATGAATTTATGCAACATTAAGACACTAAATGCAAACCAAACTTGCTTCCAGAGTCCACTGAGCTGTGGAGAAGGAAAAAACCAGCCTTTTTATAAGGATCAGATTCCAGCTCATGCTCTGTCAGTACAAAAAATGGACCAGGTGTTCCTTCCATTTTGCAGCTTGCTCTTCTCAATAGGACTACACTTGTGCTTTGTTATTGCAAAATTATTTCCTCTTTAGAGCCTGCTCTAAAGAGGCAAATGATTGTCTGGCTGCAGGACAGTGTGTTTGTTTATAGAGTAGGTATGTATTTATACAGACCATGGAGAGGCACGTGGCTTTGTTGATTTTAGAAATCTTGTTTGTTCATTCCTTAATTCAGTGAAGACTTGCATGCAACATCCAGCAGTCTGTTCCCCAAGCTGAAGAAGAAAAATTAATTTCAGTTTATATCAGATGTTAGTATGCTCTAATAGCTTGCTGCATACCTGTGACTAATGTACTCCAACAAGTTTATCCAGAAAAGGCAGAGACAATGAAGAATAAATGGATTGTAAAATGGTCTCTTTCTCACTCCTAATGACAGTTTCTCCTTGGCAAGATTAGAGGCATATTAAAAGGACAGCTGGAGGGAAGTGTGTCCTGCTTTTGGCTGTGTTTGACCTTTTTTATAAGAAAAGAATACCAGATTAGCACACACATGTAATTATTTTCCCTCTGTAGTGTAGGGACAATGTCCTTTATCACAATAAGCTTGTGTATGTCCATGGACATATTGTGTTCAGAGGGTTTTTTTAAATTGAACCTTTTAACTATGGAAAACTCATGTTTGCATAAAAAAAAAAAATCTTGAGTGGATTAGCAAGTTATTTGATAGTTTTGATTTCTTTCTAGCCTGCCTGCTTCTTCTATTTTGTGTGTTTATGTTTTACCACGCCAATGACAGCTCACACATATGGCTCTGTACACAAAAATACAGTGTACAGTAAAGAAGTATCAGCAAGAGCCTGGCAGATCCTTGGCTACATTTTGGTGATCCTTACCTAGCGTGGTCTGACTACATCCATTGCCAAATACTACGATAACCTGTGCTTCTCCAGCACCCCGCCTAGGAGGCTCTGAGAATGCTCTACTAAATAAGGCACTTTTTATGGTTTTGAAGAGTTTGGAAAAAGGTTTCTCCCTGTTGTCAGAGAGAAACTAAAGCCCAGTGTGGTTAAATCAGAGAGAAATTAAAGCCCAGTGTGGTTAAATCAGTAGCCCAAGGTGAGTTGTGTTCCTGCTGTGCCAAATGTGTTTTCCTTGCACCTTTAACCACCACTAACAATTGTTGGGGCCTGTTGGTCCCTAGTGTTTTTTTCATGAAGTTGGCTTGCTCCACTGGTAATGAATAGATATTATCATGTGGGATTTTCTACACAACTCTTCTGTGAGATTCTGTTAGAAATATCATCAAACTGACAAGAACTGAAGTATTTTTGCTGTTTTTCTTCTCCTCAGTGATAGTCTGTTGTATTACAGCACATATCTTACACACCTATGCTTGGGTGAATACATTGAAAGAGTCACAGAACTAAGAGGTTTTATTGCTGTGACTCTTGCCAAGAGCAAAGTCCAGCTAATTAATCAGAGATAAGAAATTGTTAATTTAGAATGGTGGTAGAGAAAATATCATTATTCAGTCAGGATCTTTGCCTGGATGAAGCTAAACACAAGTACAGTTTAACCATTTTGGTACATTTGGGTAAAGAGATGATTGATTTTTTTTAAAACTATTTCTGTCCTTGATTTTCTGATTAATTTCAAGTTGTTTAGATGTTATTCTGTAAAGGAAGTGTTGATACCAATGCTTTTGTAATATCTCATTTTTCTCCCAATTACGTGTACTAATTCAGAGGTGTTGCAAGAAATATTCCCCTAGGTGTGCTTTCAGAGGTTAAACCTTACAGAAATTGTTAATATTAAAACTCATCAAAGTAGTTTTGTTTACCTTTGCCTTGAGGTAGCCTTTTGTTTACCCCCTTGAGGAGGTGGGGCCTCTGAACTTAGTTGTTTTCTCATACAGTAGCTTGAACTCAACATCCTTATTTTATCCCACTCAAAATAACCAAAGAAGGTTGCAGACAAGATATTGAATGAGAATTCTGTTTTCTATCTTTAAAAAATAAATTTCATAATATCATGCAATGCCTGTTTTGGCAGCCCCAAGCAACTTGCCTAGATTCTAATGAATAATCATCCTTTCAATTATGAAGCTATCCCTGAAGTTTCATCTGTTTTGTTTGCTTGCTTGTTTTGAGAGCACAGTGATTAAACAGATGGTATAATGCATGAAGATGGAAACAGCCATACTGGGAGAGCAGGAGAGGGAACAAAACTGATGGCTGGACTTCCCCAGTTGTTCTCCCAGTTTTTAGACAGGCTGTGAGCTGAGGGGAGCAGTAGAACACAGCCCTCCATGTTCTGTTGTAACTCTGCTGGGGAACATACCACAGTACCTCCTTGTTGATTTGGGACCTCCAGTCCTAGACCCTGTTCCTGTGCTGAGCAGCACTTCCTTTCTGTGCAATAAATTAAATTGTTTGTGCCATTCATGGTAAGGAAATTGCTTTCTCTCAGTCCCTGTGAGTCCCTTTAGTCTCAACAGCTCAGTCTTTCTCATCTATCAAATGCAAGCAATTTGGAAATGCTTGGCCTTCATCTTTCACCTTCCCCAAGTAAACAGGAATTTATAAAAGTTAAATATGAGTCTCTGTCTTTTGTTAAAATGGAAATACTGCATTTTTAAAAAATAATTTATAATTCACATTAATGACTCCTATCAATTGTAAAGTCAAATGAAAGCCAGCCTTGTTAGCTGAAAGCTTCCGTGTCACAACAGAGATGAGAGAAGTGAGGACCACTTACTTCAAAATGGCATTTCCTTAAGAATTTAAGAAATGTAACAGTGGGCTTTTAGCCATTGTTCTGCAATTTTTCTTTTTTCTATTCTGTGCCTGTGAGCAGATCTAACCACTCTTCTGGGAGAGGCTGTCTTTCTAAATTATCTCATGTAAACATGAGTAAAAGAGGTGATGAGTAGATTTCTCTACATTTGGAAAGATGTTCAAACAGCAGCAGCAGCAGATTTGTTTCTTACCATTGTCTGTGTTAAAAGGATAAACCTGATGAAGGACTGAACTACAATTATTCACCTTGTGTGTTGCTTTTAGTGGAGGACATGTTGGTGCTTTCCTGTGTTTCCATTGGGGAAGTGGAAAGGTCAGGCACTGAAGGGAAGCATTTTGCTGTGTACAACAGATAGGCATCTCTGGCAGTAATTTAGAACTTTGCAAGGCACTTAAACAGTATAATAAAGGTTAGATCACAACTCCTTTTCACCTCTCACAGTAGGTTTGTTTATCAGAGAAGAACCCAAGCTGCAGAGCTCCAGTATTGATTCTGAGCAGAAGGTTCAAGGATGTTCTGTTTTCAATGTGTTTAATCAGAGCATAGAAGAAACAAAAAGCCCATGTTAGAACAACATCAGGATGCAGGTTTGATTCCACTCTCTGTGTTTTTCCTAAAGGTGTGAAAGTATTTGAGGAGGAGACAGGGGTTGTTTTGTATTTAACTGCTCTAAAACATTACAGCTTTTCAGACTACCGCGTGTTGATAGGGCAGGCTCTGCCTGTCTGCCTAAGTTTATCCTACATGTCAACAAGGTCATTTCATTAGAGGTGAAATTTTGCTGTGACACACAGTTCCATCAGTAAAATTCCAAGCTTTCTCAGACTGGAGGAAAAGAAAAAATTGTTCTGGTGGCCTCAGTGTCCAGCGCACAGTAGGGAAAGCTGTTTTAATTTTGTAGTCATTGGTTTAGTTATCCAGCTGTCTAAGAGCAATGTATTCAGTGTTACCATGTTGTTAGAAAATCAAGATTTCTGAGGAACTAATAGTTTGAATAGTTAATTTTTGTTTTATCATTAAGAGTAAAAAGCAAAAATGAGACGGTATTACAAAATATTGTATAACTTAATTCAGAAATTGTGGCTTACTCCCAAAGTAGTGACCTCAATGACTAAGCAAGGCAAAGTGGTATCTGTTAAGCAACAACAGGTTCTAAAATCAACTTCTTAGTAAAGATGTCAGGCCATTTGGGATTGGTGGCAACATCTGAGTGAACTGCAACAATTAATGTTTTTAACAGCAAGTTTTTTTAAGGACATTTATTTAAGTATGACTACCAGTGTAGCATATGTAGCTGGCTGTTTTATCCATCAATGGAGAAAGGTAAATAAGGTGGAGAAGGAGTTTTTATCTTTGAAAGATTTGATTAACTAATTAGAGAACAGAAAATCTGGATCCCAGTTACTCTGAAAAAAATCCAGTAATAATTGTAATGGCTTTGAAGCAAGGGATGATTAAAATGTACTCCAGGCATTTTCAGGGTTGGTGCTTGACTTGCTGCAGGCAGTTCTCTCTGTGGTCACCTTGCAAAACTGGTGGTTAATGGCAGGTGTTTGCTGTCACAAAAATAATAATAATCACAAAAAGTGATTTTTGTTATATGCCAGGCTGAACTGATTATGGAAATTTATGGAATATTTGGTGAGCTT
Organism: Onychostruthus taczanowskii; assembly: GCF_017590055.1. NCBI lineage: Eukaryota > Metazoa > Chordata > Aves > Passeriformes > Passeridae > Onychostruthus > Onychostruthus taczanowskii. The sequence goes on along the minus strand of NW_024505893.1, from coordinate 3,730,836 downwards.
GAATTGAGCAGTATTATTCCCAACTGCCTTAAAATTAAAGAATACTCAAGAACTAGAAGTTAAAATGCTGACTATTTAGAAACTGAGCATTGTCTTCCATCAACACAAGACCTCTTGGTCTGTTGTACAGTGGGTTTTTGCCGTGACTGAGGGGAGTTTCACTGCGGGTGAAATGCTGGGAATCAGTGTTCAGGTTTTCCTTGCAGTGAGCTAATATGCTTCCAATAATACTGGTATTGTGCATTTGCTGATGTGCTTAGGTGAATATTTATGTAATAGATGAGTGCTTCCATTTCTTTCCACTGATTTACAGGGGAAGGTGTTTGTCTGGACAGGTAAGGGCAGCTGTAAGAAAATGCTGGGGCAGGGTCAGTGCTTGAGTGATTGTTGAGCTGCACTGTCATTACAGAGTGAGTGACAAAGTGTAATTGAAATAACTGATCTCCAACCAGCTGAGGGACCTCTTATGGGTGTGAAGCACTGCTTACCTTGGGGGGAGAGCTGTTTTGCATGGAGGAGTTTGTCTGGGATGTCCCTGAATTAAGAGACAGGAATTGGCTGTATGGAAAAAAGCACATTAGCGACAGTGCCTTTAACCACTCTCTACTATGTTTGGGAATTTTTTATTTTATCTGAATGAAAATTTGCATTTCAGAGCGCTTTTTGGGTGGGCAGGTGAAACGTACTTCATTACAGCAACAAATTGATTGTCCTGTGCCTCATTCAATGTTATATCCATTATCTCTTCCAGAGGGTGGGGTACCAAAACTGACCCTGAGTGCAAAGCTGGTAATGAGCATTGCATCGGGAATGACCTAAACAACTTCCAAAAATTAACAGATTTGTTGATTACTTCATTGGTTATTTAGTGCACTACTTTTACCAGCAAGCTAAACTTATTTTTAAAAATGAGTTACTGAACAGTTCCTTGTTGCTAAAACTTGGTAATACAAACTGCAGAAACTTGAGTGAACTGCAGATTAACCTCTTTCAATCCCAAAAGTAATCAAAGCTCCTTGTTTATTTGTTTGTGGGTTGTATTTTGCTAGGGGAGTTTTTTTGCTGATTTTTCTTAAATACTGTTTTCTAAAAGGCACCTTCCTGCTCTGTTGCCCTCCTCTGATTGTTATCAGGTATTGTCCTAAGAAAGTACCATTGGGATTGCTGGATGAAGGGGTACAGACTTCAAGAAGTGGTATTTTGCTAGCCCACATTTTTAATGAGTCTGTTTGTGAAATTGCTGAGGTGCTCCCAGTTTCTTATTGTTGGGCTAAAGCCCGGGATGGTTTTTAAAGCCTGACACTGCCACAAGGTGATACAAATGTGCATTGTGTCACTAGAAGCCTTGCTGCATAGCAGCAGCTGTTTTAGCTTGTTTTCTTTATTTTCTGGTGGTTTTTGCTGCAATAAAACATGCAAAGAACTTCTCTATTTATTATGATTGCCCAAATACTTACAGAATTTGATGAAAATCTTGGTTAGATTGAAATGCAAGGCTTGTCTCTGCAGGATTGGCCCCACAGAAGGCTGTTTGTTCTTCTTTTCAGGATAAGATAAAACCATAAGAATTTCTCTTCTGCACTACCTTTGGTCTACAAAGTACTATCACTGAGAAAAGGAGATAATTTATCACCTTTTCTGTATTACCAGATGTCTTTTTAATTGATGGGAATCTTTTTACAATCACTTTAAAGAAAATGAATTGCTTTTGAGGAATTTTTCCCTCAATTGACAGCAACTTAATGAGGGGCTATGACTTTGTAATAAATTTTAATTATTGTGTAGTTAATACTGCTAAAAATAACAACTTTAGCTTTGATACTGGGTGATTGATTTTTGAAGCAACTTGTAAATAATTGATCTCTTGTTCCTTAATCCTTTTTTCTGTTAATGCTTTTTAAAATAAAAAGGAAAGAAAACAAAATCAGGCAAACATTTCAGTAGCTAAAGAAGAGATAATGTAATGTCATAGTAACCACTGCTACCATGACTGGAGTTTTACACACTGAGAGCTGTATGTTTTAATGGTTAAACCATGACACAGAAAATTAGTATTTCTAGGTGTTTTTCCCATTCAATCACTGACTCTGTAGGAATGTGATCACGCATAGCAGCCATTTGGTCTTTCAGTTTGCCAACTTTACAATAGTGAGCAGACCCTGTCACCCTGTGTTGTAATGCTGATTAGCATCAGTTCTGGTATAATTGTTCTACAAAAGATGGCAAAACCCTGCATCATCCTGTTATTTTCTGAATACTTGCTCAGTTTAGAGATGACAAGATGGCTCTTGTTCTCCACTGGTAGCTGTCAGTCCAAAAGGCCAGTTTCTTTTGGGTGTTCCATGCTGTCAGTACTAGAGGGTCTCTGCTAGACCTTATGGCATCCTTCTCTTCTGTTACTATTGAGAGTTTTACTATTTGAAGTGAAGGAGCACCATTTTTCATTTCTAGCAGTTGTCAACCTTGTGGCATCAGAGATTTAAATGACCTGTTAGAGCAAGGCTGTTTGCATGCACATATTTTAAATGAGGTGAGACACACCAACGTATTTGGGTCCTTGTTTAGAGCAGGACCATGCTCTGCATGTTTGAAAAGCACTCAGAGTTCCTTCAGAGGGAAGGTGCTGTCAGTGAATATTGCTGTTCTGTGTGCGACTGTGGGCCTTGGGCAGTAATGGGACAGTGAAAATGGATTATCATTAATGTCAGCAAATACAGTTTTAATCATGTTAAAACCATATCTTTGTGAAACTAAATGAGATTTCTCATAACACAGCTACTTATTTGTATTCCCCATGCATTGCACAGACTACCTCACTATTCTTAAAGCAACTACCAATCACCACAAGGAGTCAAGCAGACGCTGCATTCTCCATAATTACAAGCAATTTTCCAATTGAATTATCCCATGATTTAATTCCTTACCTTGCATCTGGAGAGCATCAGCAATGTGCAGCTGTGTTGGCTTTGAGAATTAATTGTTGCTAAATGCATTAAGAGTGGTCTTGCTGCAGTGATTTCAGAAAAGAGTTAAATCCTACCTCATTTTTGGATTAAACTTCTATTTCTTATTTCCCGTTCCCTTGACTCAAGATTATGATACAGGCCATGGGTTTACCAGCATTTGCCCTGGCTAGTTGTGAATCTTAATTCAAAATAAATACGTTTAGTCACTGAATTGAAATCATATTACAATGAGACACAAAGTTTCATAGAACATGCCAGAGTCAGTAAAGACTGGAGGGCTGAGGATTAATGATAAATTATGTTAGTTTATCCAGCTGGTATGACTTCTTAGCTGCAGCAAAAAAAAGAAGAGATGGTAACTTAGCAAAATACAAAATGCCTGGTGAAAGAGGTATAACTTTTCACATCACAGGGGTTTTTTAGGCAGGCCAAATACTTCAAATCTAGGAAGAGTGTATTAGTCATTTGTCCTTGAGGGAAGAATGGACAGGTATTTAGACTGGGATTAGCATGTGGTTTATTTCTGAAAGTAGAAAAAGAATTGGAAGAAATATTGAGTTTTGTGAGGTTGACATTATCATCAGGGATAGCCAGAGTCTATTAGATTGCAGTAAGAATGGAATTTTTTTAATCTGGAGTCTCTCTTCTTTGTTTCTTTAAGTACAAATACTGTAGCTAAGGGTCTCAGGAATGTTAAAATACAGAGGTGTATTTTCATTTCTCTTGCAAGTTAATGACAACATTCTTGAACTGCATTTAGTTAAATAATGATACAAAGATGCATTTACTGCTGGGTTTCCTTGATTGCAGCAAAGTGTGTTGTGTTGAATGAAATCTACAAAGAAATGGAGAGTGCAGGATTTTATCTTTTGTGCCTTGCAATAGAAGAAGGGGGTGCTAAGCCCCCTGCTATAAACACTATGCTTTTCTAACACCTTAAAATTATAAGAACAAGTAGGTTCTGGTTATATCTGAATAATATAAACATTATTGAGTTTGCCTAATGATTGTCTGGCTCATGATTGCTCCTTCCAATGAGAATCATATTGAGCAAGTTTAACATAACCAGGGCACTAAGGCAATAAGCAATTGAATTAGCTGCTTCTTGCAAAACTTTCCTTTGTTCTTACCCAGAAAGCAGCTTTCTTGAAGGGCTTGTCTGCTAAAGAATTTCACACTGTTATTTTTATTCCTTTAAGAAAGGCTTAATTTAGGAACATGGACAAGCAGCAAATGCCCTGGATTATCTTCCTTCTCTTAAAAACCAAGTAATTTTTATCAGTTCTATTCTGTGGCTGGAGATGTCTTATCTTGTTTGGATACAAACAAATTGTGGTTGCCTTTGGAAAGCCTGTGTGGGCAACTGTGGATTTCTCACAAGCTGAAAAGAGAAAGTCCTGAAGGAGGAGCAGTGAGAAAGGCATAGGATTGTTGGACCAACCGATACAAGAATTTATGAGTCATTGTCTCTAGACAGTGGAGGAGACTCAGGAGCAGTGGAATAAATGTGACCACATGGGGTTGAGAGGCATTGCTAATATAATAGTGGAATAAAGTGGGGAAAAATGTGATGCCTTTACGACTGGAATCCTGGAGGCAATAACTGTAGCAGAAAATGAAAAATCTTGTACGTGGAGCAGAGTAAGAATTTGTGTTCCAAGCAGGGATTATTGGCTGTGAGTGGAAGCTGTAAGAGAGAGTTGAGAGTGTCTGTTAATTGCCACAGCAGTCAGCTATGAGGCTGGTGAAGATTTTTCTGGAAGAGAAGAATATTCTATCATCATTGCATAAAACAGTAACAGAGCCTATTGCAGAGTGCTGTATACTAGTCTGCCTTGCTCTGTTTGAGAAAAAGGAAATTTAAAAAGGGAGTAGGTGTTGAAAAGAGTTCCTAGAATGGGTCTTGCCACAGCAGAAGTGAGATTACAAAATAGCCTTTTTCAGTCTACTGACATGAGAAGTAGATGCTGATGTTTATAAATATATTTGAAGAAAGAAAGGCAAGTGTTGGAAGTGTAGTGGAAGGAGAAGGAAGTTCTGACCATGGAACATGTGAAAAAATAAATACAGGACACATGCTTTTAGCATGGAAATAAGACCAAGATAATGAAATATCAGAGCTGTGAATTGGCCTTCCATTGAAGGGGGCTGGTAATATAGATAGTTTTGATGTAACATTTCAACACATGGAAGACATGGTGTTATTGTTATGTGTAGCCCTTGCTGTAATGTACCAACAGTGGTAACTTCTGAATTATCCATAACACAAATATTAGGGCAGGCTGATGGTGCACCTGTCCATTTACAGTATGATGTGCTGAAAATCTCTGTAGCTCAGACCATACAGATCCTGTACTGAGTTCACAGCCTGCAACAGCAGCCATACCAGACAGCTGTCAGTTTGGGGAGTGGTGCTGTTTCATACCAGTATATGGGCTCTGACTTCCCATTTTTGACAGGGCACTGGGTTTCCTCTGCCTTTCAAATGTCCTGGGTTTACGGTTTTATTTTCAGGTAGTTTTGGATGTCCTGAAATAGAGTGTCTTTGCTAAATTTCTTTTTACACCTCAGAATGAAAGGCCTTCCCACACCCCACAGGAGAGCAGGGGCTCCGTGAGCCCCCCCGTACTGTTTGCTGTTCTCTGCTGTGAAGGAGGAAAAGCTGGCACTTGACAGCTGCCCTGGTTCCCCCAAGCCCTCTGCCAGTTGAGCACTGCGTGCTGCACCGTTTACATTTGGTAACTGAGCAATTAAGGATTTTGTATTCTAATTACCTGGCCAATTATGTGCAGTGCAAAATTCCCTGCTAGTACTGCTGTGATAGCCTGAACTGCAGACAGTCTTGTGATTAAACTGTCCCTTGATGATGAAGTCGATAATTAACAAGAAGGCATTTTGCTGACTAGTGAACAAAGTCAAAGAAAGAACCGAATTGAGTTTTCAATGCTTTAATATGGTTTTAATGGTGCTCTTCTCAGGGACAAGAACTTCTCTGACCTCCCCTGAAATTAGAAATGCATACCCATGTGCAAAAACGTAGACCTGATTTCTTTATAAAGAGCATAATATTGATGATCAAAGGGCTGGAGGACCTACCTTATGAGTGAAGACTCAAGGGCTTAGGTCTTTTCTTCCAGGAGACGAGAATGTTCAGGGGAAACCTCACTGCTGTATTCCAGTACTTACAGGCCAGCTACAAAGAGACCTCACTGTCTTCACAAGAAGCCACAAAAAAAAGGGCAACAGAAACAAGTTGCACTGGGAGAAGTTTGATAAAGATGCAAGCAAAAGGATTTTTCCATGGTAACAATCATTGGCTGGAAGAACTTCCCTGCCTCTGGGTGTTTGCAAGGTGAGACTGGACAGGGGGTTAGATAATTTTCTCTAGGCTCCTGTTTCCATGAGAGGTTGGACCAGATGATCTTCTGAGGCCTCTCCCACTCTGTTCTAGGATTTGATTTTCAACGGGGTAGACTACCTTAACAACGTTTGTTTTCTTGTGATACTGATCTCAGTAAAAACCTGAGCTGTCCATGCCAGCTCTAATGGTCTTTGTAGCTGAGTGCCCTGTGTGGAGTTCTGTGCTTTCAGCCTGGACAGTTTGTCACTTTCAAGTGATAATTAAAGATGAAGTTTTTGTTGTTCATTTGTCCTACAGTCCCAAAGTAATTAGACATTTACTCCTCACAGTGTTAAGTGATGTATGAACATGCAGTACAAGACAGGCAGACAGAAAAAAAATATTCCATATTATAGTATTTTACTTGAACTGGTTTTTCTCTGAATGTTTGCTTGAGCAGAAATTCACCCAAATTCTCTTTAGAATGTATTAGCTTTTATTGAGGGCTATGCACTTAAAAAATTTAATCCCTGTGAAGAAGTCAGCTGAGAAAAATTGAAATACGCTAGCAAATGTATTTTTCTCCCTTCAAAAATTCAAAATGTTGACAGAAGTAATTATCCTGAGTGAGCAAATCTTACAATTACAAGTTATCCTTGACATTGTGGACATAGTTAAATTATGGGAACTGATTTATATGAAATAAACCTGATTTTTTTTTTTTTTAATTCTTGTTAAATGTTGTATCAAGACAACTGAAAAATGTAAATGGGCTTATATAAACATCCTTTGGTCTGATAAAATTAATTTTGTACATGGAAGAAGATATTTTCCTTAGAAAATAAACTTCTGAAAATAAACTTCTGAAACTTTTTGAAGACAAGAACAAGTAAAATCAAGGGCTCTGCTCCTGCTAATATGGTTCATATACCCAGCAATCATCATTTGCTAAATTGGTGCCTGAAAATGGGTTGACAAACTTAGGAACCTGGCACCCACAGACCTCATGCAATTGCTCCATTATACTTTCTATGTCATAGAGATTTTCAGCTAAATCAAATCTGAGTAATTTTGTTTCATTGTTGGATTTTTTGTGTTTTTTTTTAAGTTTTGTGCTTAGATTCTGAAAGAGCTCTTCTTGGTTAAACATGGTACCATCTTCTGTAAAAGAGGAATGTGTCTTCCTCTGGTGAGTTTGGAGCAATACTTGTCCTTAGAGCAAGTAGTTTGTGAGTTCTTGTGTGCAGAAGCTTCTACTTCACTGGTTTTAATGGTGTAAAAGGTACAGAAATTTGCATGTGATCTCTCTAAGGCAAGTCTCACTATGTCATTCATCACCTTAATGAGATTAATGGAAATAGCAAAGCTAAAGAGAACTTCATCTGTTACAGCCAATATACTGGCAAGCTCAACTTTCCTTGAACCAAAAGAAAACAGCAGTAACTTCCTTTAACCTCACTGGTGTTTGTTCATGCCAACCAACCACATTGTATGTGATATCAAAACTGAGCTGGACTTCCGAAAAGGAATACTTACCTTACAGTTTGCCCTGTCAAACCTGGCTGCAAGTCCTTAAACGCGATAACGTGATAACGTTAATTCAATTTAATTTTCCTTTCCTGTGTTTAACTTGGGACAAGAACATGCAAATGTGAAATGTATTAGCTCTATTTGATAGGAATTCATGCTTTTCTCTAGAAGTGTATGAAAATTTGGGGATCAGCACTTCTGAAGTCCTAGGAAATTTCTCATATCTTACAGAATTTCATCAAAGCATGAAAAAGCTAAACTTGATTTTATGTTTTGGTTGTTATAAGAATATGTTTAGATATCTGATAGAGAAGCTTTGTAAAATGACTTACATGCCCTTGTAAATTGTTAGGAATCAAACCAGAATTCCCTACAGGTGTTAATTTTTAAGATGCTATAGTTAATTTTGACTTCCAGTGACAGATGCCTTGGGGAGGACCTGATTTGGGAATGACAATGATAACATTTCTAATTTTGTTTGAGATTGAAGGTGAGAGCTCCCATGCCATGAAACCAGAATTTCAGCATGTCTGAGATATTTTTGCAGACGCTGATACTGTATCATACCCTTTGAGGAACTGGTGCAAGGAGTACTGTAATGTGTAGGTGTGGAATAAGCACCTAAACCAACTTCCAGCCTCATCCATATTTGATCTCTATCAAAAGATGGACCTTCTATTTTTTAATTTTCTTTTTTTAATGCCAGCTTTAATTGCCTTCAATACTTTATTGCAATGAGTACCAGAAACTAAGAGTGTGTTCTGTTTCAAACTGATACATTTAAATGGCTACACTTCACTTCATCCTAGTGTTAGTACTGATCAATTTAACATACAGAAAATTATCTTATTGGTTTAAAAACAAACAAACATAAAGGGATACTGGATTTATTGAATTATTTTTTCAGAAGTTTTCAGAGCCTGACTCTCCTTTATCTCCATGGGGTTGAGATACCTGGGCACTGTTATGTACTTAACAGCCTGTAAAAAATCTGTCTGTAGCAGATGAGTGCTATTTATGGGTTTTCTTTAAACTTTGCCAGATTATAGTTAGAATGTTTGATACAAATGGGACTTCTTAATCTGGACAAGTAATTTCACTGATTTGGTGTTCTTCTTCCACAGTTAGCAAAGTGATTTGTGCTTCCCTTTTGAATGAGATTTAGAAAATCTCCTAAAAGTTATCATAATAATTTAATGTGTATGAATATACTTGAAATCTGTGGTTCTTGAGAAACTTGTTATTGAAGTAGTGCGGCTTAACTGACTTCATGGGTAAAATACCATATTACTCTTAGATCATCTGTATTCCCCAGCTTTCAAAGAATGCAGATAAACACCATTAATTACTTTTTATCAACAATCTGAGTTCAGCAGGTCACGCTGATTATGCAGCTGGTGTATCATTTCATGTTTGTTTCTGACTGCTACACAAAACTTGTTTGTAAGTGGGAAAGATCAGAGACAAGTGTAAGGAGTTTTCAAGTTACAAAACTGCCTTTGGGAGCTGAGCTCTTAGAAAGTTAAACAAGTGTCTTCCCATTATCCTGAACAAAATGCACTTGGAAGGCACTGATGAGAGGGGAGGGACAAGGAACTATGCGGCAAGGCTGCTGCCTCATAGCTCTAGACAGACTCCCACTGGTGCAGTAATTCTGGCTTCACAGCTCAGGGGCTCCTCCATGGCTTTACAAAATGGGGAGATGGCAGGAGGGCTGACTAGACAGGTAATTATTTTGTTCTGATTATCTTATTTTCATCTTAGTGATTGAGAGGACATGCAAAAATTCTGAGGGGTGGTTCTAAAGCAGAAACCTGTAGCTCTGGTGGCATCAAGGTAAAACCAACTCCTGTGCCCAGCACTTGGGTGTATTCTTTTCAAAATGTCAGGACTCAGAAAACTTGGCATTCAGTTGCTATAATTTTATCTGGTGGTTAGGAGTAGACTCATTACACTGGGACCACAGAGAGGAATGAATCAACAATGAGCCTTGTAAGAGACAAGTAACTAAGTTGCTGGGGAAACTGGGAATTGTTCCTAGTAATCTTGTTTACTAGTAAATGCTGTAGTCTGTAAAAGCAGAAACGTTTCCCTCTGCCAATACAAATTCATTAGTTTGCAATTTACAGTCTAAGTTGATACAAAGCCAAATTCTACAAGAGCAAAGTTTTATCTGCAAGGAGACTGTGCTGTTGGTATAGTAGTCAATTGACTGGAAAATGGATTCTCGCTTTCCTTGAAATTTAGTTTAAAAACATAAATGCATGTGGATTTGTCTAAATAATAAGTTTCATAAATGATAAAAACCAGAGAGTGTGGCAACAGATTTCCTCACTCTAATGTGTATTCCTCTGGAGCTGCTCAAGGAAAGGAGGAGGCCTGGAGAGCCAGAGAAGGAGGTTGGTTGGAATCACAACCTGATTCTGTTGTGTCTGCTGCTGCAGCTCGGAGCAACATTGTCAGGGGGCTGAGCAGCTGTGGTGACAGGGAGGTTTATGGTAGGGGAAATGGCCTTTAGCATAAGAGCTGTGGATTTGCAAAGGTCAGGGCAGTGAAAATGGAATATGCTCCCTTCAGTGGCATAAAATGAGGGGAGTGACTGCAAATGAACTCTTACCTCTTTCCCGGGAACCTTTGCTGATGTACTTTAGGACATATACAAAGATGCACATGTTTAGGCACAAAACTTTGGACTACTGTCCTTTTGTACTTAAAACGTCTTAGAAAGTATGTTGTTTTTCAATAAAACAATATGCCAGGGCTTTGAGTTTGGGTGAAGAAACCCAGAGAACCTTAGGTTCTAAAATCTGAAGTAAAAAATGGCTCAATTTGAAGCGTTGTTTCTTCAGGAAATCAATATAAAAAACAATTGGTATGAATGATTGAAAGGGCTTAGGGTCTATTTCTTAGAACAGAAACTGTTCTGCTTGTAACTATTCTTACCTTTCATGTCCTTAGTTATCTCCTAATAAAACCACCATGTAACTTCTGTGTATGATGTATAAACTTAAATGCTACAGCAAGAGAAGTTTTCTAAATGATTTTATATGAAATCAATACAAAATGGCAGAAACTTAAATTATTTGTTGGAGATTCAAGAGAAGCTGTCAGTCACATTGATTTATTTTTGATGGATGTGAAACTTGTTTGGGCAGTGCAATCTACATCATGCAGACCAAATTGTTGGGGATTTGTTTGCTTAATTCCACAAAGCATTCCTATATTTTCCTTGCAGAAATATTACTCAGGGTTTCACAGAAAAACCTTTCTCTCACCATGGGGTTTCATAGCAGTCACTGGTAAAAATGTCATTGAGTGGTACCTTTCACAAAGCTTAGATTGACTTTTAGTCTTTCTTCACTAAAGAGATGTGTGTGATTAAACTCTTCCAAAAGCAGGGGGGTTGAAAAAAACCCAATTTCTCCCCTTATTTTTTTGACCAGCAATCTCATCCCGGTAGAGAGGCTCTTTCAGTGAAACATTTAAGCATGGGAGGCATCCTGGTTTCCAAAAGATTGCATGTTTCATCTGGCTTGAAAAGTTTCCTTGAAGGATCAGTCCTACTTTGGACTGTCCTGGGGCATCATGGGCACTTCCAAGCAGTCTCCTGCTCAGTCTCTGCAACTGGGTCTCTTTTTTCTGTAGTGCATTCAACATTGTTCCTTTTTTATATTTATAATGGCAATTACCTCTTATTGAGTAGAGTTGTATTTGCAACTGAATAAAAATTTACAATAGTCTTCAATAGTTTAGATAACTGGACAGTTTCTGGGAGAAATGACATTAAAAACTTTAAAAATGTATCCTTTTTCAAAAGAGGCCTTTTCTTAAAGGGTTCTGTATACTTTACTGAGTGAGTGCTATTAAAGGGAATGATTAGACATGTTTTTATTAATAATTCAGAAGGATACAATCCCACTTCTGTTTGTAGTCCTGCCCAGCAAATCACAGTGTCACACTTGTAACTGTATTTCAGCTCACTGTCCTCAAAGTAAGAATGTATGTGCTGGCATGGTAGGGATATTACAAGACTAAACTTGGAAAACAGCAAAAATCTTTTCATCAACATTGCTTTAAGAAGCACAGAGCTCATGCAATATTAATTTTCTTTTTGGGAAATAATTGCATTTTCTCCTTAATTTTCTCCATATTTTCTAAGCGTTTCTTTTCAGTCTGGAAGCAGCACACGGCTCTGACTTGCATTCTTATAAATCTGGGCAGTATTGCTTCAGTGTTCTTTTCCCAGAAGTGGGGGTTCTCTGGCAAGCTGTTGGCAGCCAGCACCCAGCCAGGTTTCACAGGGTTGGTGGGACTGCACAGAGTTTTAAATAAAATTGAGCTGTGAGGCTTCTCTGTCCTACTGTGCTGCTACAGATGTGATCATATAAAGAAATCAAATCAGTGCTGTGGTTTAAAATCTGCTGGGATGATTGTTAGAGTTTTCTTTATGAGGAGGACATCTTCAAAGTTCCTTTTAGAAGTGAGTGCTATTTGTTGGGTTTCTTTGGTGGTGGGTGTGCTGCTTTTTTGTTTTTTGTTTGTTAGTTTTTATTTCCTTTCCCACAACACAGGTTTAAAAATCACTTGCTTTTGTAGTCTCCCAGTCCCTCCTCCTTAGGCTGGGAGGTCCATAAAACCTGAGAGTTGAAGCAGGAGCCTTACTCATTTCTGCAGGAGCACTTGCAGTACATTCAAACCAGCCTCCAGAGAGATCACATTGCAGGCAGTTGTTTTAAGCCTGGGAAAAGCTTTTGAGTGGCATGATTGTCTTGACATTTGATTTAATGCATGAGGTTCTTAAAAATGTTGCAAGTACTTAAAGGTGGTGGATAGGATAAAACTAACTTAACCCCATTGTGAGGAGCAGCAGCAGGGCAGCACTTCCCTGCTAAGGTGGCTTCCCCTGCCCTTTCCTGGTGTGGGGTGGTCGACTGTGAAGACTGTTCTTCTTGGAGTCATGTTTGGTCATCTGTGGAAAACAAATTAGTTAATAGATTTTAAAGCCAAAGGAGACCTTTTTCATCATCTGACCCAGTAGAAGATAGAAATTGATCTAGTAATCTTTGTATTGATTCTGGTAAGTTATTTATTACAAATACACCTTGCTGAGAGATGGCTCCCATTTGCTTTGCTTGCTGTGTTGAGTGGCAGTGTTTAAGACACACTAAAATTTGTCAAAGTTTTTCATTGTTTCAATTTTTTGAAGAGAAAGGATGAAAAAAACCCAAGTTTCTGATAAAGGCAGTAGATTGCACTTGTAATTTATGTGGGAATCTCAAGAGACTGAAATATAGGAAAATGATTTTGATGGTAGAAAGGTCATGTTCAGTTTATCCTTTATACAGTATTATCCTGAAAATTAATTAATTACTTGGCTGAAAAAGTGTATTATTTATCTTATGAAAGAACTGCTTAAAAAGATGCCAAGGTCAAGACTCTGTAAAAAATGGTTGCAGTCAAACTTCTTCCAGGCTCTGCTTCCTTTCACAGCCAGACCCAAAGCCATGTCACTGGTCCTGAGAGCTGTGGCCAGGTCCCAGCTCCCTGCAGTCTCTGCCTGTGCTCCAAGTCCAGTTCAGTTGTGATGTCAGAGCAGCGCAGGCTGGGCCTCCCACCACAGTGGTGGCAGTGCCTGACTGCAGTCCCAAGTTCAGCTCACCAGCTGATGTTATGACTGCAATCTTTTTTGTGTCACTGCCAAAACAAATGTCTTTATACAGCCACTGTTGCCATGATTTTCTTCCTGTGTGTTATTTGAGACTGAGCTTTGTTTTGGTATCGGTTGCTTGTACTATCCTTTCTATTTATCAATGATTTCACCTTTTATTTATGACAGTTGAAGTCTTTGTTGCCTATTGTATTCTTCTCAGTGTATGTTATATAGCAAGGCTCACTCTCCTCTCTGCTATGACAATATTTCCTTAGTACCCAGCTCCTCTCTGTCATGCTGTAAGACTCATTTCTCAGCTCTGAAGCCATTTAACTTGTCCCATGTTGATTCTCTGGTGTTGAGAATGTCAGGATCACCTCTTTAATCCTTTAAAAATACTGGTTTAATGCTGAGTATCTCTTTGAAATTCTCTGTTATTCTAAGAGTTATTAAACATAAAATCTCTAATATTTTAGATAACTCCGTTAGCCATGTCTTTCAGAATATGCCAGTGTTACCCCAGACTAGGTCAATTGTGTTCAAAAGAACCCAAAAAGGACAAAAAAGGCAAGTGTTCAGTGAACAGTGATTTGCTCAAAGCTGTGTAAAGTCACAAATGTGGTCTGAACGTATTAATAGGACATCTATGAATAATAAGCAGCCACTGGTGAAATGTTGAAACAGTTGCAAGCAATTAGCAAGCACTTTTTTTGTACCCCTTATACCTGTTTTGTCTCCTTAAAAAAACCTCCTCTGATTGCAGCTGCTACATTTGTCTCCTGAGTCAGCACTGAATATGTTGGTTTTCCAGTGTCCAAGATTCCAAAGGATGGGGTGTGTCTGGACAGGGCTTTTGGCTTCCACAAAGCAGTCAAGACTGTGATCAAGCAGCTCATCTGCAACCAGGTGAAATGTGATCTGGGCCTCTGACTGCTGAGTTGAACCAGAAGTAGCTCAGCTGCTCATTTGAGTTGAATTTATTTTAATAATATATTGTGCTTTTAAAATGCATGACTGCAGTGGGTCAGTCTGAGAGGAAAGGTATTCAGTGCTCAGCAGAACCTTAGCTGCTCTCACACTGGAGTGTGTCTTCTGGTAGCAGAAACTCAGTTTTAAGTGACTGCAGAATACTTGGGTAGACATCAAGTGAGTCTGCTCTTTAATTTCAGTTTGAGGGCACTAACAATTTATATGCAATTTTACAGTAAATGGTGAGTGTGGAGTCTGGTTTGCCTGTTGGGATTTTCTCAACATATTGTGATTGTTTGTATGAGGTTCATGTATTCCCCTAAAAATAAATTACATTCGTTTATACATCATTGAAGTCTAAGAGCAGAATTTTAATATTTTTTGGTTATTTTATAATAGTTATTTTGTTTGGTTATTTTTATAATAGGCTTTAAGAAAACATCTGCTTCATAAATTATTAGTGTTAAATTCTTGTAGTGTTTGTCTAGGGGTTTTACACACCATACTTTAAGAATATGTTGCTAAGCCAACAGATGTTCTTGTATTAATTAACATAGACCTCTTCCTTCGTTTCCTTCCTTCTTACTTTATTCTATGTCTTCCAGATCCATGGTGAAGGGTAGGATACTTCACTATTTCATCTGATGGAGTGAAATAAATGCTTTCTGCAAGCTTTCAGCATTTTAATTAAATATGCAGATAGCTGAGGAGCAGTATAGATTACATTTTTTTATTAAAAACACGGATAAGGTACAACGTTAATCAGTGAAAAAGATCTTGCCCTTGCTTTTCTTAATGGATGATATTAGTCATTAGATCATTAGAATGAGTTCAAAGCGCTCCCTCTTCGTCTCATACTGTCACTTTGCTAATACCACTCTCTTATGAGTCACCTTCCCTTTTAGGCAGTAATAAATTTTACCTCTCCTCCTCTCTTCTTTTCTTCCCAGCACCCACTTATTTGATTTGTTGTGTAACTTTCAAGGAAAGGCCATGTTACCTGGCTGAGGAGATTGAGAAAGATGCAACTGAAATGAAACAGCGAGACAGTGAATTAGCTCTGCAGGTTCATATTCTGCCTTGATTTATATTCTTTCAAATGCTTTTGAAGCACAAACCATGTGCTGGTCTCTGCAAATGAGCACTTCATCTCCTCCCTCCCCTCCCCCCAAGGCTGACATTAGCTACTTATGCAAAATCTGGTTTATGCTGTGGGCCAAGGCTTCTGTTTTACGCCTCTATCACTTCCCAGTTGGGGAGCTTGAAACAAAACAAAATGCTTGGAGAAGTGCTCGTTGCCCCCCTGCAG
The DNA here is from genome assembly GCF_017590055.1 of Onychostruthus taczanowskii. Taxonomy (NCBI): domain Eukaryota; kingdom Metazoa; phylum Chordata; class Aves; order Passeriformes; family Passeridae; genus Onychostruthus; species Onychostruthus taczanowskii. The sequence continues at coordinate 3,715,072 of NW_024505893.1, read as the reverse complement.
CACAGGTGTGCTTGGGAGCAGCAGGCTGGTGGGAGCAGCTCTCAGTCTTGACAGCAATCAGCAGTACCAGCGAGACACGAGATGGGTCATGGGTGTGGGACCTTCTGAGACTTGGTTCCAATTCAGCCAGTCACCAGGGGCTGGAAGTCATTGCTGTCTGCAGGGTGCTTGATGGCCAGTGGGAAAAGTGTTGGAGAACTCCGTCTTTTCCATCAAAGCACTGTCCACAGGAGCTGGCACTAATTGGCCACCCCTGTTGGTGGTTTCAGCAGTGAAACCAAAGATTCTGAGCTACCCTGTCAGTCAGGCCTTAGAGTGGATTCACATTGTGGCAGCAAGGCATTATGCTGGGACACATTCTAAAATTTTGACCTATATACTTGTTCTAAGAAAATCACTGGTTTTTCATACTTTGAGCTGAGAAATTGGCTGTGAATACTGCATTTATTCCAATCTCTTCCCAAAAAATACAGGACAACAGTTTCCATAAACTTTGTCTTTTCCTTTGATGCAAGAGGAAAAAATGCACCTACTCCCACCCACCCTGCTACCATGCCCAAGGAACTGTGAGAGCAGCAAAAACTTGCAGCTCATAGCTGACTCACTGGACCAAATCCATAGTAGATCATAGAGAGCTTTGTAGGAGAGAATCCTGGTAAGGAGGATTTTTAAGGAAAGCCTGTTTTGCAGGATTAGATCAGTGTTTTGCATCTTGACTCTGGTAAAGAAAAAGTCTTCGGTAATAAGATGGCCATGATATAATGAGAAGTGTCTTATCTGAAGAATATAGAATTGAATGCTTCTACAAACACTCTCTTAGGCATGTTGTTTGCTTGTTGGAATAGTTCTATTTGAAATAGCTTATTTGTATTATGGCTTGTCTCCTTCTCTTTGCTTCTACTAAGGAGTGAGCTGCATCTTTTATATTTTCTTGGGTGGCATAGGAGTGCTGCAGTCAGTCAGTCCTAGAAAGGAGTGTTATCTCTGAAGAGTTAATGCTCATCCAGTCAGAGGGTGTGTTTGCATTTCAGTGCAAACATAAAAGTTCAAACAGTGTATTAAGAATGACTTCTCTAAAACACGTACTTCCTAAAGAGTGATCTATATTGCACACAAAGAACACTTCAAATAATTTCCAGGGGGAAAAAAGGTGTTTGTAGAACTTTCCATCTGTTTGCAGATTATTCATGACTAAATTAATAGAATATTCCTACGTTATTCAGTTATGGCAATGTGCACCTTAGAAATGCCTTGATAAGGTGTGCTACAAAGACCATCTGTATTTGAAATAGAACAGAACAAGACTCGCCTGATTGGTGGTACATCAGAGGGATATTTCATGATTCATATTATTTGTAGTATAGTGATTTCCAGGATTTGCATTTCTGGTAAAGGTAAGGTCATTTACAAAAACACTTATATTGTAGCAGGTAAAAAGAAAAAGGTTATCTCAAAGTTTCCCGAAGTTAATGAAAAGACTACAAACCCCAGATGCTGAAATGGAAAATTTCAGTGCCCTTTGGATGAGGCCAAGTATTTATTTATTTTTATTACAGGATTGCATTTATTTATCAGGAAATACTTCTGATTGCCTTTCACTGTTTTCTTGTTTTACAAAGTTTTTAAAGAAAGAGTAGTTCTGATTTTTAGAAATGAAGTGTAGGGGTAACAAGCAAAGTTTCCCCAAAGACCACAAAGTGCTCGATGCAGAGACCTGAACTGTATGGTAGCTGTACTTCCACAAAGGTTGTGTTTGCTGCTGAGTCTCTTGTGCTGGTGGCCAGATCTTGTTTGAGTTATGGCCTTGGCTCCTACACACTTTATTATGCATTTATTAGGCTTGTAGCTTGGTTCCAGAGATAAATTTAGGCAGTTGTCTGATATTTCATGATGTTTTCCCTTTTTTTCCCCCCCTTTCAGTTTTCTTCATTACAAGAAATGTAACATGCAGCTGCAATAAATTTAATCTGATGATAATGTGTATGTCTGGTATCTGATTCATCTTTGATTTCATGGCTGAATCCCAAAGAAGGGAGAGAGGGAGGAAATTGGGGGATCATGGTGGCAAGCAGGATTTAGATGCTGGTGGAGATGATAAGTATCAGCAAGACTTGCTCAAGCAGAGAAGTAAGTAGCTAAAGAGAATCCAGTGTGCACAGGTGGAAAAATACTAAAACTGGAGATAAGAAAAATGCAAATTAAATATCAGTGATTTAAGAATGAGTGTGTAAGGCCATCAAGAAAGTTGCTGGGTGCTTGTCACTGGAGCAGAGAGAGATACATACTGGAACTGACATTGATTGCTGGAATTCACCCATCCAGTTCCATCACAAAGTTCATACAGTCATCCTCTTTACTTCTCCTAGACCACTTCACAGAATACAAATACCTTTGCTACTGCCACTGCTGAATGCTAAATAAATAAGTTAATCCTCTAATAAAATTTAGACATGAAATAAATAGGTCAATCCATTTATTCCCTAACTGGGGTTCAGAAGGATAATGAGGTTTGGCTGGAGGCAGCACAGTGTCCTGGAAGCATATTGCTGTTTAGCCTGCTAATGACTGTGGTATGCTTAATCCTAATTCATTTTAAAGCATTCTTTTGTTTAGGCTTTAAAAAATTTAGCTTAACAAAACACTGAAAAACAATATTTTAAGAAACAAGCCCACCAACAAACAAAACTTTAGTGTCAAGCTTCTGCTTAGAATAAGCGTAAATGTTTGTGATTTTGGTCCTGTCTCGCTCTGTAGGTCTTGCATGCTCTCATGACTGCTTTACTACCTTTGTAATTCAGCTGGAAAAAGTCCTCAGAGAGGTTCCATGTTCACGTCTGTGTGCCAGACGTTTCCATGTCTGTTTAGCTGCTCCGTTGATTTTGTAGGTGGTCACATTTCTGAAGAACATCTCTGAGCAGTCGCAGTGGCGCTTTCTGAATGACCAGTGCAGTAATTGATTTCATTTCCTTTTTCTCCCCAGAGCAAAGTGTGTCAGTCTTTAAGCCAGTGTATGAGGTATTTGCCATAATGAGGATATGATTCAATGAGGTGCAAGGGTATTCCCCCTTTCTGAGGATTTGTAATATAACTTTTACGAGAGTGCAAAAGAGTCTTGTTTCTTTTGCCTAAGCAGCAGGCATATTCTACTAAAAAACAGTTGTGGATACCAGCTGAGGTCTTGAAACAGGGCTATGTCCCTTTCTCTTTAGATGTGACTTAGTTGGAAAAGAGCTGCTTCATTGCTTACCCTATTTCATAGGGTTACCTGATACCTAAAAGCTTGCTGGCCTTTTCTTAAAATGTGCTTCCTTTCTGGGCAAGTAAATTAAATCCCTCTGTGACATTTGATTACGTGAGAATTAATCTGTTATGAATCACATTTTAAGGCTCAGATGAAAAGTGCTACAGAAATGCAAAATATTTATTACGTCTTTTATGAACAATTCTCTTGTCATGTATGCATATTCACTGAAAATTCATATTGGCATTTATTATCCAAAAATGTTCTGCCTTTTTTGCTGTTATTGTTGTAGGATTGATTTCAGTACAGTCAAGTTTTTGAAAGGCTTTCTTTTTTGAACTGAAATATGCAAATCACAGCAGTAGCAGAATCTTCAACTTCTTTTCCCTTTAATTAAATTTAGCAATTACAGTGCCATGGCACCTATGTGAACCACCATATGTTATTCATCTTTCTTATTGTTCTCAATTAGGGTGTTGTCTGGTATGGGGTTTTTTGTCTGCTTCTTCTGCAGTGATTAATATAATAGAGTTATAATCTCACTTATAATCAAACTTTCAGGAAAGGTTATTGGATTTGAGGTGACTTGTATGCAAGCAATTTCCCAACAGCCAAACTGAATGCTTGCAATTTATGGATTGTCAAACCTTTATCATTTCATGTCCAGATTATTACTACATCTAATAGACAGGTTTCTGGATTCTTGGGTTTTGTTTTTTCAGTTTTCTTTCCATTTTAGGGGCAGTATCTGTGCTTCATTAACTACAGTGTAATTTTATAGGAAGCTATATTTTTCAGATACTTTGTAATTGGCTTGTTATCGAGGCAGCACAAAGCAAGTCCCCTGTCACCATGAGTGTTCCATGCATGGTGAGGTGTAAGCAGAGCTGACTGGAAAATACTATTTGCTTTAATGAAAAAGCACAGATTTCTTCTTTCAAACTATATACCCTCTTATATGTTAGGGAGATTAAATATATAAAATATATATAAATGTATATAAGCTACCTTTGCAAGGAATGGGAGGAGCACTCAGAACCAGTACACAGACATTCTCTATATGGGATTTTCTTGTTCTCTCCTTGCAGTAAGTGCCATGTGCATACAAGGAGTGATGTAGTCACTAGGCTTGGTACTTGGTGAGTGCTAAACGAGGGAGAGATAAAGCATGGAATAGTTCCTTTTCTTATAGAAGATAAAGATTGCTTTTATTCATGACTTGAAGTAGGTAATTGTCTAGCCATATGAGAATAAATGTTGGGCTAGAAGTGTCTTTGTTTTCTCACTATATAAAGGTTTTAGTTTCAGCCTGACCATCATACTAAGGAACTATGACAGACATTAGAGCATTTTCTCCAAAAAATGACAGTTTTCTTATAACTGAGATTGTCCTAAGTCTCACCTGATATGCTGAGTGCTAAGGCAGGACAGATCTTTCTAATCTATCTGAAATAATAACTGCAAAATTGAAGGAAGTGTCAGCACCCATGAGAGGGTACATCATTGACAAGGTGGAAAGGCAGATATGGTTTGATTTTTTTGAAGCAGCTGGCTAGGGAGGAAGGGTACTACATTAAAAGTATCTGAATTACAAAGGCCAACATTAACCAGCTCTGAAGGTTTTAAGGTGATCTTCATGAAATAAATGGCAGCTGCAACTCTCTTTCTGTCTGGGTGAATATCCACGTAACAGAAAGTCTCTGTCATAAATTTATAGCCCTGCTGGAAGTCTAGAGGCCAAGGAACAAATTGCCACTATTATTTCTATGAAGCCAAGATTATTCTGTATGCTATGGTGTAGGTGGTGCTAGCTTTACCCAGTACTTAACCCTCCTAGAAAATATGAAATATTTTGGTTCTTTTGAGTGTTATTATATTTCAAAATGGTTTATGTTCCAATTGTTTATGAACCAAGATCCTTGATCAGCCTTCATCTTCCCCACACAAGGTGTTAAAATCTTCAAATAGCAGGCTGTTTTCAAACCCTTGAACACACTTTAATATTTCAAGCAATACCATCAAGTTGTGTTTTCTGTATATTGCTCTCTTTTCAAGGATTGCAGACTGAACTGTATAGGACCATGGAGGTTGGTTTTTATGGCTTTATATATAATTTTTCACCACCCTATTTCATGTGGTTTGGGTCTTGTACACTTCATTTACTACAAAGTAGATGCTTTTACCTTAATACAAGGTGATATCTGATTTCCATCTAGCTGTACCAGGTTAGTGTTTCCTCAAAAGAGCATTTTATCGGCTTTGTGGGCTGTGCAGTGATATAAAATGGTTACCAAGCTCTAGTTTCCTGCCATTTCCAAATGAAGACAATATTCCATTTGGAAGCATTCTGCAATTTGTATTTGAAACCTTCAAAAGTGGTAGAGCTTATACAGCATTTTAAAGGAGAAAAGCATATGTACAACATTATTCCTGATGAGGCTCTGGGAGACATTACAGTGGCCTCCCAGTTCTTAAAGGGGGCTGCAAAAGACACGGAGAAAGACTTTTTCAGATGAGGCAGTGGTAGGATGAGTGGTTTTAAACTGACAGAGAGCAGATGGAGATTCTTTAGTAGGAAGAAATTCTTCCCTGTGAGGGCAGTGAGGCAGTGGCACAGGTTGCCCAGGGAAGCTGTGAGTGCCCTATTTCTGGAAGTGTTCAAGTCCAGGTTGATTGGGATTTTGAGCACCCTGGTCTAGTGGAAGTTGTCTCTGCCCATGGCAGGCAGATTGGAGCCGGATGATCTGGAAGGTCCCTTCCAACCAAACCACTCTATGATTCTATTAAGTTGTTTCAGAGTCACCCTTAAAGCATTTGTGGATTTACATTAGTTTCTTTGCAAAATCAGTCAAATGTGCCATGTGGTTTTTTTCAAATAATGCCTCTCACACTCACTAGACAAGCAGGAATGAAAACTTTATTTGCCATTCAAACCTGACATCAGCAACCATCCTTGGAGTATCCACTGCATGTGAAAGCCTTTGTCTTAGAAATAGTGCTAGAAAGGGATCCCAGGTGAGGGTCACTGCAAAAAGAGCTGGTAGGCTTAGCAGGTCTAATTTAAACTTCCTAAGTATGTCAGTATGCTTGTACTGACTTCATTTCTATTTTCTATGCAAATAGAAAAATTGTGTAAAAACTCACTGACATGTTTGTAAGTGTTTGGTTTGGACGTGTATAAAGGACAGCAAGAGATGGTCACTGTAAGTCAGGCCTGTCATTTTTGGCTTTCATATCGGGGTGTTTAGCTCTTGGCAGAGGTTTGAACAGCAAATATCTCAAATCACAAAGTTTCGAAGGTTCCACATCTCATTTGTCTGTGCTGGCATGCTGAATTGTAGCTTTGGATCTGTGCTGGCATGCTGAATTGTAACTTTGGAGAGAGCATGCTGGTTTCATGCACTTCGCCAGCTTTCTTCTTGTCTCTCTCTCCTCCTGTTCAGAGTTCCAAGTCAATTAATTTTTCTACAACAATGGCGAAAGTTGAAAGTGACTGCTCTACCTTTCCTCCCAATGTGAGAGTCATGTTGGTAGGTGTATGATTACATTTAATGGGAAAAAGGGGATTCCTCTGAACAGTAAAATTCAGTAGTTGTTTAGTGTTGAAGGCCACCAAAAGAACAGTTGTTCTGTTTCAGCAGTTCTGTTTTCTTCCTTTTGTACATTT